>NC_043003.1:79245894-79435894 GCF_006345805.1 Octopus sinensis | reverse complement strand
CTGGCCTGGTTGGGTTTTTTTCTTCTCTTTCATTATGTAGGGACTTGGTTTTCATGATATGTGGAACATCACATGTATTGTCATACAGGCGAAGTTGTTCATTTCCTGTCTTCCATGAAAATCATGTCTAACTCAGGAAAGATGTTACCTTGTTTGGAAACTGGTGAGGGTTGATGACAAGAAGGGTATCTGGCCTTAGGAAGTCTGCCTCAACAATTTTCATCTGATCCATGCAAGAAGGAAAAGTGGATGCTAAATGATGATGATGATGAGTGTGTAAGATGGGGTAGTACCCATAGTCTTTGCAGGTCTTTCTTAATTGGTGAGTTTGTAGCAGGGTACTGCTATGGAGTGGTATGGTATGGTGTAGTGATAGTAGTGGTTCACTACTTATTATTAATTCTTTTATATGCTTCAGCCCAAAGGCTGTGGCCATGCTGGAACATTGCCAGTGTAATCACCTTTTCAATGGCCACTCTTATGCAATTGGCATTTGCTTAAGAAAGAAGTTCAACACTGCTGCCCTCTTTTGAGTTTCTTGCCCTGATATAGGTTTATCTGAGTCCTTGAACAGCAGGCAGTCAAGTTGTTTTTCGAAAACATCTACCCCTACTCCATGAAGATCCCTCAGATGTTTTGGCAAGGCATTAAGTAGCTGTGCGCCCTTGAATCCCAATCTATTACAGTACATGGTTCTCACCTAGACAGGATAACTGGGACTTTTAGAACAGTGCATTAATGTTCAGTTTGGAGGCTGGTATAACTTCTAATAAATGTGAACAAAAAACAAACAAAAACTAATGATTTCACTGAAAGATCTCCCATTAAGTTTATTTAGCATTAGCATTCCCACTTGTATTTATGATGGTTCTCCAAAGCAAAACTATCTCTTTCATTGACCCTCTGTAGTTAACAAACAACACATTGTGCTCATAGACTTGATATCATATCTGTGGAGAAAATTGTAGTAGTAGTAGTAGTGGTGATGGTGGTGGTGGTAGTGGATGTAATAGTTGTGTTAGTAGCAGCAGCAGCAGCAGTAATAGTAGTAGTAGTAGTAGTAGTAGCAGTAGCAGCAGCAGCAGTAGGAGAAATTGAGTAATGAGTGTAAACAACTGTTAAAACATCTTTTCTGAGATATTGTACAATCATGCACTGTAGAGTGGTTACCTATGATTAAGCTATGGTAGTAGTGATGGTGGTGGTGGTGGTGATTCTGGTGGGGTTGGTACCACAGTAGAATTACTGGTGGATATTTGTGATGGATAGTGGTATATTTTATCATTCATGTGCACTAGCATTATTCATTCATCAAAGCATGTTAGCTTCATATATTTCTAGCTTTTATTAGCTTTGTGTTAGCTTTATGTTAGCTTCATATATTTCTAGCTTTTGCAAGTAGCCAATGCATTCAATATTCATACAGGTGCAGGCATGGCTGTGTGGTAAGAAGCCTGCTTCCCAACCACATGGTTCCAGTTTCAGTCCCAGTGTGTATATTCTAGCCTTGGGCCAACCAAAGCCTTTTTGAGTGGATTTGGTAGGTGGAAACTAAATGAAGCCCATCGTGTATGTATATATTTGAGTGTCTGTGTTTGTCCCCCCACCATTACGTGACAACCAATGTTGGTGTGTTTATGTTCCTGTAACTTAGCAGTTCGGCAAAAGAGACTGATAGAATGAGTACTAGGCTTACAAAGAATAAGTCCTGGGGTTGATTTGTTTGACTAAAGGCAGCACTCCAGCATGGCTGCAGTTAAATGACTGAAACAAGTAAAAGAATAAAAGAATAAAAAGAATCTCACTTTTTTTTTACAATAGAACTAAATTTATATTATTTACACTTCATAGACAAACAACATAGAGTCTTCTCTTTACTCTGATACTCTGAAAGAGAAATTCTATGTTATAAGCAGTATCTTCCAGCCCATTATTATTCTGGCTACTATGCTTCCAGAATACCCACCCCTGCATTGTTATGCACACACATACACACACATATAGCAAGTGGACCATGCATTTGGTGAATGGTAGCCAAAAGGTCAGCAAAGGCTGTGATCGAAGGAGGTCTCAGATACTGTAGTTACAATAAAGTTAATGGATTTGCCAAGGTTTGTTGTCCTTGTCCCAACTCTTTACATTCTGAGTTCAAATACTTCCAAAGCGAACCTTGCCTTTCATTCTTCTACATCAACAAACTAAAATACCAGTGTAAATGTTGGGACTTTAGTTTTGATTTTTAACTTTTTACTTACATACAAGGTCTCTACGTTTGAGACCTGTATGTAAGAAATCATTATTGTAGTTGCAGTAGCTGTGGCATTTTGCCAAAGATAGAATTTTAAAATTTGCTTCAAAGAGATTCTTGTCAATAACATTTGGTAAGTTTTTCCACAACTTCCATTAAATACAGTCTCCCAGGATAAACAACAGCTTCGTTTGTTTCTTATATTCTCCTATCAGAATACAAAGTAAACACTACCTATGAGAATTCCACTATCTCAACAAATGCAGACATGGTTATGTAGTCAATAAGTTTACTTTTTGCATTTTCATGGTTTTAGATTCAAACTCATTGTGTGGCATCTTGGGTAGGTGCTTTCTACTGTAGCCTTGGGCCAACCAAAATAGTGTGGTTGAAATTAAGTTGATGGAACACTGTTTACAATCCTAATGAAATGATTGTTCCTGTTTTTGGTGATTAGTCTTAATTCATCATCAGTCCACACTGCTACTCCTGTTAATTACTTATTACATTCACCTCTGCTTCCATCTTTAACTATCTAGTACCTTCCCTTCATGAAAAGTACCCTTCACTCCTGATCTACTAAGAAGTACCCTTCACCCCTGATCTACTCTGAAAAGTACCCTTCACCCCTGATCTACTGCTTGTATCATCTCTTGCTTCTTCAGGGATTTCGTCTCACACCCCATCATTACTATATTACCTTTTACCAGATATTCTTGCCTACCATTATATAAATGCAAGATAGCTATGTATCTTCTCTATACCTTGCCACCTCTGCTTGGCCATGGCATAAAATCACCTCTTCACCCTTTCAAATACTCCACCACCATCACCACCACCATTCTTAATCAAGAAGGCTTTCCTTTTTTTCTTTTATTTTCTTTTTCTTGCTCTATCCCTTCTTGCAAGTTACTTGGAAACCTCACTAGTGCTGGTAGCATGAAAAAAAGCACCCAGGACACACTATAAAGTGGCTGGATGGCAATAAGAAGGGTATCCAGCCATTAAAACCATGCCAAAGCTGACATGGAGCATGTTGCAGAGGTGGTGTCCTAATATGGTCACAGTGTAATGACTGAAACAAGTTTTCTTCCCAACCACACGGTTCTGGGTTCAGTCTTACTGTGTGACACCTTGGACAAGTGTCTTCTGCTATAGCCATGGGGTGACCAAAGCCTTGTGAGTGGATTTGGTAGAAGGAAACTGAAAAAAGCCTGTTATCATCATCATCAATGTGTGTGTGTGTGTGTGTGTGAGACTTAGTGCCTATGTTTGTCCCCCCACCACACCCACTGTTTGATAACTAGTGCTGGTGTGTTAACATTGCCATAACCTAGCAGTTCAGCAAAAGACACCCATAGAATGTGGTTGGTAAGCAAGCTGCTTACCACACAGCCACTCCTACACCTATATATGTATATATATATGTGTGTGTGTGTGTGTGTGTGTATGTTATATGTTTGTGTGTTTGTGTTTGTCCCCCCAACATCGCTTGACAACCGATGCTGGTGTGTTTACATCCCCATAACTTAGTGGTTTGGCAAAAGAGACCGATAGAATAAGTACTAGGCTTATAAAGAATAAGGCCTGGGATCGAGTTGCTCAACTAAAGGCAGTGCTCTAGCATGGCCACAGTCAAATGACTGAAACAAGTAAAAGAGTAAAAGAGAGTAAGAGTATATTGAGGATTTGCTAGCAGTTATTTGCATATTTCCTCGTGATGTTGAGCCTGTTCATTGGTAAGATAATGAGGAACCTCTTGACAGTGTCTGTTCACAAGGCCGAACTTAGGTAGATGCTGACTGATGATGCTTTGTGAAGGACCAAATTCTGCCAACAATGTACAAGTGCTTGCACTTTGTTGTTGTTCAAGCATTTCAAGCGAGGCATCCTCTTCCACAAGAAAAGGTTTCTTTGACCTTGATTTGTCTTCATGTTTGGTGTCACCTTCTTTGATATATCTGAACCAGTTCCATACTACACATTCATGGACAGTTCCTCAGCATTCTGTATCATTAATTTCTTTTACCATTGCTCTTGCTCTCATTATCTTAACAATGAACTGGCTCAACATCACAGGAACATATGCAAACCACTGCTGGCAAATCCTCAATTTGCTTGCTTTTGGTGTTGAATTGTATAACTAGGGATGAAAAATGGTAACTTGATATGGCGCTAACTGCAATTTTTTCACCACTTGTTACCAAAGCTGTAAAATAAAGAATAAGCAATTCATGTTTATATGTTATATATGAAAATCCAGAATAAATAATTCAGTAATGATTGGACAAGTTGTATCAAATTAACGATATAACATGGGGAGACAAGTTGCCAAAAATCATGAGTGAAAATCTGAAAAAGCTTTTGATTCAACCTGTGTGTGTGAGAGAGAGAGAGAAAGAGAGAAAGAGATGTTTTCACACCTGTTATTATAAGACAGAATTTTCTCCATGGTAACTGCAGTGAATATGCCTTTAGGAGTTGAAATATATTTCAACTAACCTAAAATATATTTCTAATCACTACTTGACACTGATGTTGATGTGTATATTTACACATATATATGTAAATATGTGTTTATATACACACAACACCACTACTTTCAATGCTATCATTAGCAATCATCTTTATTATCATTATCACCTTCCACACCTCACTCCACTCTCTTCTCAATCAACACCACAATGTCCATCATAAGTATCATTATCATAATCATTACCATCTTCCTCCACTCTCTTCTTCTCATCTACTACCACCTCCACCACTTTAATACTATCAATATCATCATCATCATCATTATCATTGAAATCATTAACACCGTCATCACTATCGAAATCATTGATATATTATCATCGTTATCATCATCATCAACACCGTTATCATTAAAATCTTCTGAGTTTTAATTAAACATCTAAATGTCTGAGATTAGTTATTGCTAATAACATTATAATTCCCCAGACTATTAACCTCAGCTATAAAGATGATATATATTTAAATACTTATATGTAGATTATGTTTTGCTTGCTTTGACCTACGATAGTTATCAAGTTGTCCTGGGTGAAGCATTAAACTACATCTAATGATAAGGTTCCAACTAAGGAGCTTTGAAATGCCCCTTAGTTATCACAACTACCAGGTTCACTCAGGCTTTAGGACCAGTACTTGTCAAGGAACCCAGTTATGGGTCAAATTCCTGATAGTTTTGTGGCTAAGACATATGGGGACTCAGAGGAGTACTGGCCCTACAAATGTCATACAGATGCACCCATGTTTGGCCATGCCCTAATGTTATGTGAACCAAGATTCAAAGAGATTATAAGATGGCGAGCTGGCAGAAACGTTTGCACGCCGGGCAAAATGCTTAACGGCATTTTGTCTGCCGCTACGTTCTGAGTTCAAATTCTACCGAGGTTGACTTTGCCTTTCATCCTTTCGGAGTAGATTAAATAAGTACCAGTTATACACTGGGGTGGATATAATCAACTTAATCCGTTTGTCTGTCCTTGTTTGTCCCCTCTGTATGTAGCCCCTTGTGGGCAGTAAAGAAATAAGATTCAAAGAGCAGAAAACTACAAGTGCATACTAAGAATAAACCAGCAGAAAGCAATAGGAAAACCACTGCTATATCTACCTATCTATCTATCTATTTATATATATATATATCCCAATAAAAATCATATATCTTCGAACTTTGACCTGAAGTTTCCATGAAGTCTGATGTTTGGTTCATGAAGTCTGACACTTGTAGGCATAGAACTTGGAGAAAGAAAGACAGACAGTGAGAAGTCTTCAGGCATCTTATTTATGAATATGTGAGTGCTGGAAAGGCAGTGAATTATAATAGGTATACTATAGGTATATAAAGGTAGAATTATTAGCACACTGGTCGAAATGTTTAACAGCATTTCATCTGTCTTTACATCCTGAATTCAAATTCTTATTTCTTTACTGCCCACAATGGGCTACACACAGAGGGGACAAACAAGGACAGACAAACGGATTAAGTCGATTATATTGACCCCAGTGCATAACTGGTACTTATTTAATCGACCCCGAATGGACGAAAGGCAAAGTCGACCTCAGCGGAATTTGAACTCAGAACATAGTGACAGACGAAACACCGCTAAGCATTTCGCCCGGCGTGCTAACGTTTCTGCCAGCTCACCACCTGAATTCAAATTCTGCTAAGGTCAACTTTGCCTTTCATCCTTTCAGGGGTCAATAAAATAAGTACCAGTTAAACACTAAGTTTGATTTAATCAACTTACTCTTCCCCCAAACCTGCTGGCCTTGTGCCATAATTTGAAACCAATATGTATATGCCTGGAGAGCATTGTACAAGTCTAACAAAGATATGGAGAAGCAGAGGTATAAAGCTGAAGTTTTTCAAGACATTGGCCCACCCAATATTACTCTATTTATGTGAAAATTGAAAAGTGACAAAAATAGAAGAAAAAACGATAGACAACTTCCAATTCATATGTTTAAGGAGAATACTTGACATCAAGTGGTTGCAAAGAATCCAAAAGGACACGATTGAGACAACAACAGGCATCGACAGGATCGGTGACAAAATAAGACGCAGATGCTGGAACTGAATCAGGCATATCTTCAGATGGCAGCACTAAAGTGACGGCCTGAAGAGGAAAGAGCAGCAGGACACCCTAAAACCACATGGCAAAGAACCATTGACAAAGATAGTGGTCAAGATAGTGGCGGAGAACTGGCAGAAATGTTAGCACGCCAGGTGAAATGCTTAGTGGTAGTTTGTCTGCCGCTAAGTTCTGAGTTCAAATTCCACCGGTGTTAACTTTGCCTTTCATCCTTTCGGGGTTGATTAAATAAATCCCAGTTATGCACTGGGGGTCGATATAATTGACTTAATCCGTTTGTCTGTCCTTGTTTGTCTCCTCTGTGTTTAGCCCCTTGTGGGCAATAAAGAAATAAGATAGTGGTCAAGAAGGGTGGAGAAGATAGAATAAAACCAAAACAACGGCAGAAAACTGAGTTGGTTGGGGTGATCGTGTTGTGGCCTTATGGGCTTCATGGCACAGAAAGAACTAACTACCTGAATTGGGTTTGGACTTGGAAACTTATGTCAGTCTTAGACATACCAAAATGGGGCTTCAGCAAGTTCTGAATGTACCATTCCTATGATGCATCTAAGGACTGAAACAAGTAAATGATAAAAGCAGTGCCCCAGCATGACCACAGCCCAGTGAATGACTGTATTAAAAGAATATTTCTGATATTTGTGTGGGGTTGGGGATGTTCTTATATTCTTTTACATGTTTCAATCATTTGACTTCAGCCATGCTGGAGCACTGCCTTAAGAGGTCTTTTTATTCTATCTGTCTATTTTGCTGAACCACTAAGTTATGGGGACAAACACATCCACATCAGTTGTCAAGCAATGGTGGAGGGAAAAACACAGACACAAAAACACACACATAAATATATACATATATATATATATATATATATATATATACACACACACACAGTTATCTTTCAATTTCCGTCTATCAAATCTGCTCACAAAGTTTTAGTCAGCCCGAAGCTATAGTAGAAGACACTTGCCCGATATGCTACACAGTGAGACTGAACCTGGAACCATGTGGTTGGGAAGCAAGCTTCTTACCACACAGCCACTCCTATGCCTATGTGTATGCTAGATATGTGTGTGTGTGTGGATGGATGGAATAAGGAAAGCTTTGATGGTTAGAGATGTTGGAGTGAGAGATTCAAGAGGGTTTATAAATGATAGGAAAGCTTGGAGAGTGTTTGTGGACGGATGAGTGGATTTGATGTTGTTCAAAGGGGCATGGAACCAGCATGATGTGGCATAAGTAAACCAGCATATGTTGTCGGGGGTGGGGCCCCACTATAGATACTGGGGGTTGCATTCTATGCTTTGACCCGAGCATAAGATTGGGCTCACCTCTTTGAGTTGAAAAATGAATGGAATGCCTGATGTGTGTTTTGCTGTGGGTACTCCTTCCTAAAAGAAAATGGGGAATAGGCCTGGGTATATGTATGTATGTGTATGTGTGTGTGAGAGTGGGATAGATGTATGTATATGTTTGAAAGATGTTAATGTTTATGTGAGAATCTATGTATGTGTGTGTGTGTGTGTATGCATGTGTGTGTCTGTGTGTGTGTGTGTGTATGCGTATTATTGGAAATAGAAAGAAAAGGGTGTGAAAGAAAAGGGATGAAGAGAAGGCATGAGAAAAAGGCAGTTTAAGAGAGGGTGTGCCTACATGACAATGACAATATGTCACACAACCTGGAAACTGACTGAATGGGAAGAGCAGACATCATTTTCTCGAGCCATGATATATTGTAGTTTTATTTGAATTTCATATTGCCAAAGAGAGAAAATGCTGCTGCAGCTGTTGTTGTTTCAGTTGATATTCTACTAAATGTTGTTGTTGATGTTACTGTAGCTGTTTGTGTTGTTGTTGTTGTAACTTGATTTTCTCATGTTGCTACAGCAGCTTTTGGTATTGTAATTTTCTGTTGTGGTCGTTGTTGTTGTTGTTGTCATTGCTGCTGCTACTGTCTATCCCCATGTGAACCCTGCTCCCGATGACCTATAATCAAAGGCGCTCCAGTTATGAGCACTCTGTTTAATTTCTACTCAAACATTGTGTATCTTATAACTACATGACCAAATGTAATTTCAGTTAAGATTTTTTTTTTAAGATGGAAATTTTACTGTTATTTCTAGTGGATAAAATGACCATGTAGAAGGTCCATTGTTTGCTTGGGTTGTTGCTGTCGTTGTCACCACTACTGTTGTTTAGTCCCAAATAAACCCTGAATGACTATTCTGATTTTTCTTATAGCATAGGTGCAGGAGTGACTGTGTGGTAAGTAGCTTGCTTACCAACTACATGGTTCCGGGTTCATTCCCACTGCATGGCACCTTGGGCAAGTGTCTTCTACTATAGCCTCAGGCTGACCAAAGCCTTGTGAGTGGATTTGGTAAACGGAAACTGGAAGAAGCCTGTCGTATATATGTATATATATGTGTGTGTGTGTGTGTGTGTGTGTCTGTGTTTGTCCCCCCAACATCGCTTGATAACCGATGTTCGTGTGTTTACTTCCCCGTAACTTGGCAGTTTGGCAAAAGAGACCGATAGAATAAGTACTAGGCTTCCAGAGAATAAGTCCTGGGGGTCGAGTTGTTTGACTAAAGGCGGTGCTCCAGCATGGCCACAGTCAAATGACTGAAACAAGTAAAAGAAAAGAATTCATTACCTTGTTCAATGCCACTTTAGTATACTGTCTACCTGGCCATTTACACTTTTATGTGCAATCTAACCCTAACCCTAACCCAAGTTATTTCACAAAGTAGGCAGATGATACAGCCATAGACTGCACACTAAAGTAGCACTCATTGTTCAATGTGGCCTGCTATTTTTTATAACTGCAGGGTGTGATTTGAAAGAATTTAACTACTATTTCTAGTAGAGTGAGCCACTACATTTGAGTAGTTCACAATCCATGTGCTGTGAACTGTATTTAGCTGCTTTTAGGCTTTACTCTATTTAATGTTTGGGGATCTCAAAAATTGCTATTCATACATAATATTGTTTGTTGTATAACAAAATATGACTCATAAAACAAGGAAGGTAAGAGTTTTCTGCATTTTTATTCTGGAAATATTTTTCAACTCTAAAACTAGTTTTACTTATCCATGTGAAAATTAACTTATAATTTTGTTTATTCTTTGATCATAAATTTTCTTTGTCATAAATTCAGAAAAAGATTTAGAAGCTCTGAAGTCAAACTACTTTCTGTTGTTAACTCAGGTGTGTACAAAGGCACCATGAATAGAAAGTGCATACCAGGTATGGGCTACCTTTCTCAAGAAGTAGGCCACATGAGAGATAGCTGATCATTAGGTAGGCCATACTACTAACAAAAATTAAAGGTAATTTTTTGTTAGGCATACCATTCAGGAAGTCCCACTGGCTACAGTTTGCTTATGACAGGTGTATATCTTTACCAGTAATAAATTCATTATATTTAATATGTAGTGTTAAATGAGCTTATAGCTTTCATAGTAGATCAGTTTATTAATACATCAATCGCTTATCTTCTGCATTTGTTATCAGTTCTGGAAAGTGTTCTGAATTCTGAATTTTGGAGGTGCTTCAGTTTGTCAGAAAATTGTAGATCATTGGTTCTCAACTGGGGTCCCCATAACACAATATCCGTAATAGTATTTTTACGGCCCCTGAAAAAATTTTGCTTTAGATGTATGTATTGGTGTGTATTGCAAGAAAGAGCTTGGTTTCTTTCTCTGACGTTTTATATAGTTCAAGCTACACAAGTTAATGTGTGAATAACAAAACAGGTATTTTGAAAGAAGTTTCTATAAAACAAGTTTTTTTAAACATCAAATGGGCATGGGGTCCACCAAAACAAAACAGTAGCCAAAGGGGCCCATTAATAGAAAATGTTTGAGAACCCCTGTTGTAGATATTCAATTTGTTTTTCTAAATTTATAGGCATGGAGAATGTTTGCATGTGCAGGCATCTAGAAGAAATCAAGGAGTTATTTACTCGCAAGGAGTATTCTGTTTATTATTCTGTTTAAGTCAGAAATCCATCAGTCTTTAAAGAGTGTCTTTGTGGTAGAAGAGATGTGTGCTTATAAATTCATTCATTCATCTGTTTTACTTCCTTATTTATTATACTGGCATAGGTTGGGAGGGTACTTGTTTGAGGTGGTATTTTATGGTTGAATGCATTTCCTGTCACCAACCCTTTTTTTTTTCTTTTTGTATTCTGTTACTTTGGGAGTGCAAAACTTCATGATAATTCAGGAAAATCAAAGGCAGTAAAACCGTGTTTTTACTCAAATGATTTCATGCAAAGCAGCAGAAATAATAACTTCACACATGTGCGCACGCGCACACACACACACATTTACACTCGTATACATACACACACATGCATACACATCTACATATACATATACACATCTGCATAATATATTATTTTAGGCCTTTGTATATCCAACGTTGGCTGAGCTGCATGAGACTTCAAAATCACTGTCAATAATAGTCTTGTTTAAGAACGATGGGTATGTACTCTACAAAGATATAGAGGAACCCATCAGATCAATGCAAAATTGTTTTTATTATAACTATAGGCGCAGGAGTAGCTGTGTGGTAAGTAGCTTGTCTACCAGCCACATGGTTCCGGGTTCAGTCCCACTGCGTGGCACCTTGGGCAAGTGTCTTCTACTATAGCCTCGGGCCGACCAAAGCCTTGTGAGTGGATTTGGTAGACGGAAACTGAAAGAAGCCCGTCGTATATATGTATATATATATATATATATATATATGTGTGTGTTTGTGTGTCTGTGTTTGTCCCCTAGCATTGCTTGACAACCAATGCTGGTGTGTTTATGTCCCCGTTACTTAGTGGTTCAGCAAAAGAGACCGATAGAATAAGTACTGGGCTTACAAAAGAATAAGTCACGGGGTTGAGTTGCTCGATTAAAGGCGGTGCTCCAGCATGGCCGCAGTCAAATGACTGAAACAAGTAAAAGAGTAAAAGAAAAACATAAAAACAAACTTCAATGTATATATATATATATATGTATGTATGTATGTATGTATGTAACTCTACAGCCTTAAACAACTCTTATTCAAGGACCTTTTGAGCGAGATGGGCTACTCAACCAGAAGAAAATTCTAACTGGGCCCCACCTGCAAGGTCACATATTGTTTATCTCGGTATGAGATGCACGTTGCACGCATATAGTTGTGATGCATGTGTCTGGTGTACCCTTATCAGATGGAAAGTCATGATGGGTATACTGGGCTTTGTATATTTTACCCCAGTGTCACTTTGATGGCATGCACTGCTCTCTCACTCAATAATAAGAAAGATGATGATAATGATGATGATGATGATGATAACAATAATAATAATAATAATAATAATAATAATGATGATGATGATGATGATAGTTGATGGACAGATAAATAGATAGATTGATACAGAGATACATAGATATAAATATATAATAACTATAAAAATGTGTGTGTGTGTGTGTGAAATTCCTTTATAATGAAATTCATGGAGTATGAAAAATATTTTGTTATGACAAGATCAGCCAAAAGATATCGAATGTTTCCTCATTATTATTCCACATTTCTAAAATGTAGAATGAAATGAAATGAATTTCAACAAAAATATTTGTGAACACAACCGAGATACATATAGCTGATATAACTGTATCGCAAAATACTTTAAAAAAATTATAAATCTGTATCTAAAATATCTTCAGCTGTTTTTCCCACATTCGTATTGTTTCATATTTATAACCTCTTGAATAATAAAAAAAAAATGGTTTTGAAATCTTAAATTTGATTATTTTCTTTGTTGTGTAGTTTATGGTATGTATGCCTGTGTGTGTGAGTGTGTATGTATATATGTATATGTGTGTGTGTGTGTGTGTGTGTATAATATACATGCATTATATACATATTTATAAAAAATATATATATACTCTTTGCTCTTTACTCTTTTACTTGTTTCAGTCATTTGACTGCAGCCATGCTGGAGCACCGCCTTTAGTCGAGCAAATCGACCCTGGGACTTATTTTTGTAAGCCCTGTACTTATTCTATCAGTCTCTTTTGCCGAACTGCTAAGTGACAGTGACATAAACGCACCAGCTTCGGTTGTCAAGCAATGCTAGGGGACAAACATAGACACACAAACATACACACACACACACACACATATATATACATATATATACGATGGGCTTCTTTGAGTTTCCATCTACCAAGTCCACTCACAAGGCCTTGGTTGGCCTGAGGCTATAGTAATAGACACTTGCCCAAGGTGCCATGCAGTGGAACTGAAGCTGGAACAATGTGGTTGGTACGCAAGCTACTTACCAAACAGCCACTCCCACGCCTAGCGCCGCCCCGACTGGCCTCCATGCCGGTGGCATGTGAAAAGCACCATCCGATCGTGGCCATTGCCAGCCTCGCCTGGCCTCCATGTCGGTGGCACATAAAAAGCACTATCCGATCGTGGCCGTTTGCCAGCTTCGTCTGGCATGTAAAAAGCACCCACTACACTCACGAAGTGGTTGGCATTAGGAAGGGCATCCAGCCGTAGAAACATTGCCAGATCAGATAGGGCCTGGTGCAGCCTTCTGGCTTCCCAGACCCCAGTCGAACCGTGCAACCCATGCTAGCATGGAAAGCGGATGCTAAACGATGATGATGATGATGATATATATATATTTATGATGAGATGCTGTTTGGTTTTGTGCCAGGTAGAAGCACCACTGATGCTATATTTCTGGTAAGGCAACTGCAGGAGTAATACCTAGCCAAAGAAAAACCTCTGTACTTGGCTTTTGTTGACTTGGAGAAAGCTTTTGACAGAGTCTCACAATCTGGTGGTCAATGTGGAAACTGGGGACAGACAAGTGGTTGGTGAGAGCCGTACAAGCCTTTTACAGGGATGCTACCAGTATGGTGAAGGTGGGCAATAAGTACAGTGAAGAATTCAGAGTACATGTAGGGGTTCACCAAGGATCGGTGCTCAGCCCCCTCTGGTTCATCATAGTCCTCCAGGCAATAACAGAGGAATTCAAGACCGGCTACCCCTGGAAGCTCCTCTATGCTGATGGCCTTGCTCTTATAGCTGAATCACTATCTGAACTAGAGAAGAAGTTCCAGATATGGAAGGTCTAGAATTAAAAGGCCTTAAAGTTAACCTAGCAAAAACCAAAGTCATAGTAAGTAGGAAGGCAGGCAAATCACAAATCCTTCAGGTAGATGGCCCTGCTCAATCTGTAGAAAAGTTGTAAGTAAAAACTCAATAAGATGCACACAGTGTAAGCTTTGGACACATAAAAGGTGCAGCAACATCAGGGAAACTAATTTTGTATGTGGAAGGTGCACAGGTACAATATACACTGAAAATGTGCAGAAAATAGACTCCATCAACTGCAAGGGGAGCAAGCTAGATGTAGTAGATAGCTTCAGTTATCTAGGTGACCAAGTTAGTTGTGGAGGGGGATGCTCCGAGTGCATAGCTATGAGAACACGATTAGGCTGGGCAAAGTTCAGAGAGCTCTTACTGCTGCTGGCAACAAAAGGCCTCTTTCTCTCAGAGTGTAAGGCAGAGTATACAATGCCTGTGTGCAAACAGCCATGCTACATGGCAATGAAACATGGGCTATGACAGCCAAGGACATCCATAGGCTTGAAAGAAATGAAGATGGTATACTTCGCTGGATGTGCAATGTCAGTGTGCATGTTTGACAGAGTGTAAGCATCTTGAGAGAAAAGTTAGGTATAAGAAGCATTAGATGTGGTGTACAAGAGAGATAACTGCACTGGTATGGTCATGTATTGTGTATGGACGAGGACAGCTGTGTAAAGAAGTGCCATTCTCTAACTGTGGAGGGAACTTGTGGTAGAGGTAGACCTAAGAAGACATGGGACGAAGTGGTGAAGCAGGATCTTCGAACTTTGAGCCTCACAGAGGCAATGACTGCTGACCAAGACCTTTGGCAATGTGCTGTGCTTGAGAGGACCCATCAGTCCAAGTACACCCATGCTAGTGGCACGTAAAGAACACCCTTTGAACGTTGGGCCTCATGGAGGCAAAGTGGCTGAGTTCTTTTCAAGTGTTGGGCCTTACGGAAGCGAGGTGACTGAGTTCCTTTCAAGCATTGGGTTTCAAGGAAGCAATGACCAAGATCTTTGGTATTATGTTGTGCATGAGAAGAAGACCCATCAAGCCAAGCAAAATCGCAGTTGTAGTAGATACCGGTATAGCGCAAAGTTGTAGAATATACCGGTATTGCACAGAGATAACGGTGGCGAGCTGGCAGGAACGTTAGAACGCCGGGCGAAATGCGTAGCCGTATTTCGTCTGCCGTTACGTTCTGAGTTCAAATTCCGCCGAGGTCAACTTTGCCTTTCATCCTTTCGGGGTCGATTAAATAAGTACCAGTTACGCACTGGGGTCGATATAACCAACTTAATCCATTTGTCTGTCCTCTCTGTGTTTAGCCCCTTGGGTGTCGTAAAGAAATAGGTATTGCGCAAATAGGCTCCAATGCCAGTGGCACATAAATGCACCTCGGTGTCATGCAAATGGCACCAGTACGAGTGACACGTAAAAGCACCCCTTACACTTTCGGAGTGGCTGACATTAGGAAAGGCATCCAGCTGAAGAAAACCATGACAAATCAGACTGGAGTCTGGTGCAACCTTTCAGCCTGCCAGCCCAGTCAAACCATCTAACCCATGCCAGCATGGACAACAGACATTAACTAATGATGATGATGTTGATGATATATAAATATATATATATATACATATACATGTATAATATACATATCATATATATATATATGTGTGTGTGTGTATGTATGTGTATATATATATATATAACGGTGTATATATACATAAATAATATACACACACACACAAACACACACACACACACACATATATATATATAATTGTTTTGAAGAGAAAAATTGATTAGAAATTCTCTCACAATGTAGATGTTTAGATTTAGAAGTGCTCAAGAGTAACTTGAGACGAAAGATATAAATATGTAATGTGAAGAAACAAAAGACCTGGTAATTCAATCAGCAAACATGACTCCAATTAGAGATGGATTTAAAAGACAAATGTACAGGATAGAATAAAAAATATACAAATACACAGACATTTTTTTTTTAAAGATCTATAAAGAAATAAATGTATTAAAAATATATGTGTGTAAATTAATAGATTTTTTTTAAATCTCCAGATGGAAGTATAAAAATGTTAAAACATGCATGTATAGGTAAAAATAATGGAGAATGTCTGAAATGGTGATGGAAGTGAAGTAAAAGATACAATGAGGAGCGAAATTAAAATTAAAATGGGGTACCAGTGGCTGTTTCTGGGGGTTCATTGCGGGAAAATAAAGGGACATAGTACCCATTATTATATATATATATATATACACATAACAAATGCACCCTTTTAAAGCCTAGCACAGCTCATGGGCCCGGTTTCCTGGTTTCTGTGGCGTATATGTTCCCCAGCTGGACGGGACGCCAGTCCATCGCAGTGTTACTCATTTTTGCCAGCTGAGTGGACTGAAGCAATGTGAAATGAAGTGTTTTGCTCAAGAAAACAACGCGTCGCCCTGTCCAAGAATCGAAACCACAATCTTACGATCACCCTAACCAGTAAGCCACACGCCTCCACAAACATATATATATATGAAGGGGTACCTAAAAGATACCAGAGTTTTTGCAACATTTTATTCACTTAGTTTACACATTTATCACCTTCAAAGTATTCTCCATTAGAAGTGATGCATCAGTCCAGATATGTTTTCCACTGTTCAAAGCAGTCCTGGAACTCTTGCGAAGTGATGCATTTTAACACCTCCATTGATTTTTCTTTACCTCTTAAGCATCTGCAAAACATTTTCCTTGAAGGACTTTTTTCATTGGGGGCTACAAAAAGAAATCACAGGTCCACTGGAGCTACAAAAAGAAGTCACAGGTCCAGTTCCTGGACCAAGCGACATGTGGTTTTTGAGTGAAACACTTCATTTCACATTGCTCCAGTTCACTCAGCTGGCAAACATGAGTAATCCTGCAACAGGCCAACTTCCCATTTAGTTGGGGAATTTATGTGCCATAGAAACCTAGAAACTGGCCCTTATGGCATGACTGAAAAAGGTAACTTTACCATTTTTCTTTTACTGAAATAGTGATGCAAACAGGCTTTACCTAAGAGGAGACAAAGTAGGTTGAGGCTTGGGATCAGTGCAGATAGCCTTCAAATATTGAATAGTCTCTCTCAGACAGCACTTGCTAAACAGCAGCAGCAAAAATAAACACATCCTTCATGAAAACAGAGAGCTCCTCAGGAAGCACTCCTTTCCTGATGACCTCTCATACGACCTCAAAACAGGCAGGCTAACATACTTCAAAGAAGACGTGAATGTGCCAAAAAAGGACCATGCATAGGAATGTTTCCAGAAGAGTTGAAGAAGATAGTAACATTGACATGAAATGAAGCCTCTCTAGGACTTGTGTTTGCTACATCACATCACATTCTTCAAAGGTTATGCATTTTCAATTCAAGAACAGGAGATTGCTAGGAAATACCCTCTTTTACTTGTTTCAGTCATTTGACTGCGGCCATGCTGGAGCACCACCTCCAGTCAAGCAAATCGACCCCGGGGCTTATTCTTTGTAAGCCCAGTACTTATTCTATCGGTCTCTTTTGCCGAACCGCTAAGTAACGGGGACGTAAACACACCAGCATCGGTTGTCAAGCAATGCTGGGGGGACAAACACAGACACACAAACACACACACACATACATATACACATATATACATATATACAACAGGCTTCTTTCAGTTTCCGTCTACCAAATCCACTCACAAGGCATTGGTCGACCCAAGGCTATAGCAGAAGACACTTGCCCAAGATGCCACGCAGTGGGACTGAACCCGGAACCATGTGGTTGGTTAGCAAGCTACTTACCACACAGCCACTCTATACCATATATATTCTTTTATTTTTTTACTTGTTCCATTCATTTGACTGCAGCCATGCTGGAGCACCAACTCGAATGGTTTTAGCCAAACAAATCAACCCCAGGACTTATTTTTTTAAAGCTTAGTACTTATTCTATCAATCTCTTTTGCCAAACTGCTAGACTACTGGGACGTAAACACACAAACACTAGTTGTCAAGTGGTGATGGGGGGGACAAACGTAGACACAAAGACATACACTCATTTACACACACACACACACACACATATATGACAGCCTGTAAGTAGAACAGTAAAAATATGCAAGACTTCCCTCGAGTTTAAAATGTGACATTTTTGTTATCAACCTTCCAAGGATGGAGCTTTGTATGTTTGTTAGAAACCAGCTCCTTCTGAATAAGAAGTCAAACAATTAAAAACAGAAGAGAACATACATACATACACACACACACACACACACACACACACACACATACATACATTAATTAATTCATTCAATCATTTATTTATTTACACATGCACATATACAATCACAATGTCTTCAGACTAGTTTAGAACTTCAGTGTGATTAATAATATAAATCTGAGAATATTTTTGCAATAATTCATGTCAGAAATATGAATATGTAACATATTAACAAAATATTAATTGACTTTTTTTTTTCCAATTCTTTTTCAGAATCAAAGAAGAAAACTTTAAAGAAATCGGCTTCTAAAACATCTAAAACATGCTTGATCTATTTTCCAAGCCATTCATGGCTTCTTATTTCCTGTCCAAACTATAGAACATAAAAGCCACTGTCAGTTAAAAAAAAACTAATACACACATACGTACATATACACACACATATAAATACACACACATGTATATGAATATATACATGTGTGTGCGTATCTCTTTTAAATTGGGAAATTTAACAGAGTTTTCTGTGATAAACTCTGAGTAATAGAAAGATTTTCTCAACTTCAAACACTCATATGCATTACCTCCGCAACTTAGAATTGATTACTCTCTTAGTTTTGTAATACACACACACTCACACACTATATATATATACTTTTGATGAAAAAAAGTGTATAATATAACCTATTGGAATAAAAACTTGTTTCTGCTGTGAACCATAAAGCAATACTAACCACTTCACCAAAGTGACACCACAACTTCATCCGTCCAAATTAAAAACCTTAACCAAACAAGATTCCTACATATGTATGTGTAAGACAGAGAGGGAGAGAGAGAGAGAGAGACACTAAAAGCACAGATTTGTAACAGAAACAGATCAGGCCCTTTGGTATAAACCAAACCGTGTATTCTATCAATCCAATTTAGAATTAAAAATTGTCAAACTATTCCAAAATGAATACGTCTACCAACACAACGACTTCTGAGTCAAAAGAATTAAGTACAATTGACATGGTTCTCTTATTTGTTGTTGTTCTACTGCCAGTGGTATGTAACTTGGCCTATACCATATATAGGTTTATCACCAAAAAAAATACTGGTCGCAGAGTTGCTGTTAACACCATACCAGTGGCATTATCGCTTACAGCAAGTTACCTTTCAGCCAACACAATAATGGGAGTACCAGCTATTATGATAAACCAAGGACTCACATACTGGTTCCTGATTTTAGTTTTTCCAATCTCCATGGCTATTGTGGCACATTTGATTCTTCCAGTGACTTATAATGCAAATCTACCTGATATTTATAAGGTAAGCAATCAAAAACATTTTCTTGATCTTTATTTGCAACATATTCCAGTGTGATGTTTTCTTGAATGTATTTCAACTCTCAATTTCTGTGTCCCAAAATTTATTATAATATATTTATCCTCATAGTTTACTCACAAGGTTAAAATGCTACACTCTTCTCCATTTTAAACCTAGTGTTTTTGTATAAAATTTCTTGTATCATTCATGAGTAAATACAGTGTTATAATTTTGCTTCCTATACATTTATATAGGCGTAGGAGTGGCTGTGTGATAAGTATCTTGCTTACCAACCTCATGGTTCCGGGTTCAGTCCCACTGCGTGGCACCTTGGGCGAGTACCTTCTACTATAGCCTTGGGCCGACCAAAGCCTTGAGTGGATTTCGTAGACGGAAACTGAAAGAAGCCCATCGAATATATGTATATATATGTGTGTATGTTTGTGTGTCTGTGTTTGTCCCCCCAACATCGCTTGACAACCGATGCTGGTGTGTTTACATCCCCATAACTTAGTGGTTCAGCAAAAGAGACCGATAGAACAAGTACTAGGCTTCGATTTGCTCGACTAAAGGCGGTGCTCCAGCATGGCCACAGTCAAATGACTGAAACAAGTAAAAGAATAGAGTAAAAGAGTTTTATATATATATATATATGTATGTGTGTGTATGTGGATGTTGAATCTCACAGGTGATAACAAGTGATCAAGACCTTTGGCTATCTGCTTGAGAAGACACATCAAGTGAAGGGAAATCAAAGTCATGCCCAGTGCTGATGTCATGTAAAAGGCACCCACTATACTCTTGGAGTAGTTGGTATAAGGAAGGGCATCCACTTATAGAAACCAAGCCAAACCAGACTGGAAGCATGAATTTCGTTAGCAAAAAATTCCAGAACGAAATTCTACTTTTACTCTTTTGTTTCAGTCATTTGACTGTGGCCATGCTGGAGCACTGCCTTTAGTCGAGCAAATCGACCTCAGGACTTATTCTTTGTAAGTCTAGTACTTATCTATTGGTCTCTTTTTTGCCGAACCGCTAAGTTACGGGGACGTAAACACACCAGCATCAGTTGTTAAGCAAAGTTGGCAGAAAAAACACAGACGCACAAATACACACACACACACATATATATATATATACGAAGGGCTTCTTTAAGTTTCCGTCTACCAAATCCACTCACAAGGCTTTGGTTGACCCGAGGCTTATAGTAGAAGACACTTGCCCAAGGTGCCATGCAGTGGAACTGAACCCGGAACCATGTGGTTGGTAAGCAAGCTACTTACCACACAGCCACTCCTACGCCTACTGGCAATAAATGTGACTGTAGTAGTGCTATCTTTGTTAGATCAGTTTCAGGTATGTCTAAAATAGTTCTGCATTAGCTAAGAGAAATGCCTTTATCACCATTTCAGTGTGAGCTTTCTTCTGATTTACATTTACTTAAAAATTCAGATAGAGTTTTACTCTTCCCTGACAAAATCTAAAAAAAAAGAAACCCATATAGAGTAGACACCAGCACACACAGGCTTTTAAAGAACTGCATCACACAGAAATGTAGGCAAGCTTTCCCACACACATACACTTGTATTAACAATGAAACCAAACTGTCTAGGTGTAGCTGATAGAGTGGAAGTGTTAGCTAAGAGAAATGTCTTTATCACAATCAAAGACCACCAACCAAACTTTGCCTCTAACCCCAAATTCCACCTGATTAACCAGGCTAAATCAGAAACAGACTGGTGAGAAAACATATATTGAGAAAGATCACTATAAGGAAGGCATCCAATCTCTCCCCATAGTGTAATACCAATGAAATTATTTTATGATTTAAAGCTAATCAAGGTAGAGGTCACCGGAATTCATTCAATGGAAAAGAAAAAAAAATTTCCAATTTCCACACGCACCCATTTTTTCCAGACAAAAATAAGAGGTTTGTAGCATATTAGGAGGTCTGGTTTCCCCAACACTCTCACACCCTTTTTCCTGCATAAAAATACGGGGTTTGCAGCATATTAGGAGGTCAGGGTACTTGATTCCATGCAAAAAATTCGAGTTTTTTTTTTTAAATCATGCAGGTGAAATAATCAAATAATACCATTATTTACTCCTTAGCTAAATGTACTGGATTTTTCATACAGTTTACTTAAGACACTTTGAATCTATTGACCATTTAAATTTCAACCCTGTTTTCAATACTAGCAATCATTATAAACTATCCAGCTGCCTTATTAATTACATCTTTCTAAACAATCTTAAAACAAATTTATCTCACAATTTTTCCATCTCATACATTTTCTCCACATTCTGTTTACTTTATATAGGTCAGTATACTGTGATCTACCAAACTAATTCTAATGTTCTTATTTATCTTTCTCTCTCACATTCTGGTTTAACTTTCACTTTATTTCTCTTTTTGTTGACATTACTCGCTATATTTTATAAATACTATATCTGCTAACTTCTCCTTCCTTCCTTTAAATATGCGCATTCTTTTTCTCCCTCTCTGTTTTTAATACTTCTAGGTTATTGAGGATAACCTACCTGACTCTCTCTCTCATATCATACAGCATCTTCACATATTTCACCTCTACCCATAATTTCCTTTTTAATATAATACTAAATCTTCCTTCCTCTCCTCTTTAGTATATCTTTTTATTAATTGTTGTCTTCCACAAATTAAAAAATTTGAAGTTGATACTTTGTATGTTTATACTGAAGTTGAAAAATTGCTTGTAACCATGATATCCTGTTGACCTGAAGAGCTAGCCTTCTATAACTGCATTGGTTTGTAAAATGTACAATAGTACTATGCAACATATAGCATACACAATTGTGCAGACATGTCAAGTAATTTATGGTATTTATTATACACTAAAGTAAAACATTTTTGTATGATGTTGGCTGCGAAATGGCCATCATCCTATGGATATCAATTGGTGAAATAAATATATTCATCTCATCCCTCCTGAATTTCTTTATATTTGATACATGGTTCCGGGTTCAGTCCCACTGCGTGGCATCTTGGGCAAGTGTCTTCTACTATAGCCCCGGGCCGACCAATGCCTTGTGAGTGGATTTGGTAGACGGAAACTGAAAGAAGCCTGTCGTATATATATATATATGTATGTGTGTGTGTGTGTTTGTGTGTCTGTGTTTGTCCCCCTAGCATTGCTTGACAACCGATGCTGGTGTGTTTATGTCCCCGTCACTTAGCGGTTCGGCAAAAGAGACCGATAGAATAAGTACTGGGCTTACAAAGAATAAGTACCGGGGTCGATTTGCTCGACTAAAGGCGGTGCTCCAGCATGGCCGCAGTCAAATGACTGAAACAAGTAAAAGAGAAAAGAGAGTATATAAAGGTGGCTTATTAGCAATTTACATCTGAAAGGCAGAACTATAGACGTCACTATAGTGACTAAGAGTACTAGTAAGCAATTGATGTATATATATATATACATAGGCGCAGGAGTGGCTGTGTGGTAAGTAGCTTGCTAACCAACCACACGGTTGCAGGTTCAGTCCCACTGCGTGGCATCTTGGGCAAGTGTCTTCTGCTATAGCCCCGGGCCGACCAATGCCTTGTGAGTGGATTTGGTAGATGGAAACTGAAAGAGGCCTGTCGTATATATGTATATGTGTGTGTATTTGTGTGTCTGTGTTTGTCCCCCTAGCATTGCTTGACAACCGATGCTGGTGTGTTTACGTCCCCGTCACTTAGCGGTTCGGCAAAAAGAGACCGATAGAATAAGTACTAAAGGTGGTGCTCCAGCATGGCCGCAGTCAAATGACTGAAACAAGTAAAAGAGTAAAGAGTAAAAGAGTATATGTGTGTGTGTGTGTGTGTGTGTATATGTTTGTGTGTCTGTGTTTGTCCCCCCAACATCGCTTGACAACTGATGCTGGTGTTTGCATCCCTGTAACTTAGTGGCTAGGCAAAAGAGACCGATAGAATAAGTACTAGACTTTAAAAAAATAAGTCCTATGGTCAATTTGCTCAACTAAAGGTGGTGCTCCAGCATGGCCACAGTCAAATGACTGAAACATGTAAAAAAAAAAGATATATATATATATATATATACATATATATATATATGTGTGTGTGTGGAAGCACTCCGTCGGTTACGACGATGAGGGTTCTAGTTGATCCGACCAACAGCCTGCTTGTGAAATTAACGTGTAAGTGGCTGAGCACTCCACAGACACGTGTACCCATAACGTAGTTCTCGGGGATATTCAGCGTGACACAGAGAGTGACAAGGCCGGCCCTTTGAAATACAGGTACAACAGAAACAGGAAGAAAGAGTGAGAGAAACATGTGGTGAAAGAGTACAGCAGGGATCACCACCATCCCCTGCCAGAGCCTCGTGGAGCTTTAGGTGTTTTCGCTCAATAAACACTCACAACGCCCAGTCTGGGAATCGAAACTGCGATCATATGACCGCGAGTCCGCTGCCCTAACCACTGGGCCATTGCACCTCCATAAGATTAATCAGCCGAAATTGCTAAGATGATCTGGTTCTTGACTGATGACTGAGGGCTTCGAATGTCCCGTCCTGTGGTTCTTGTGTCGTCTCCGTGGTGTTTCATGTTCTTGTCCATGTCTGTAATTATTTTTACTGTTTACCTATATATATATATATATATATCATCATCATCATCATCATACTCGTTATAAGCATAAAGTCAGGAGGTTTGAGAATTGAATATTTTTTTTTCTCACAGACACCTCAAAAGTAAAAAGACCACCCTCATTATATCATTGCTTTGTGCTTTGAATTTGCTAATGTATTATGCACAAGGCTTCCACACACACACATATATATATTAAATACTATAGATTAAGTATTCAGATGCACCAAATGATATTATTTAGCTTCTACAAATGAATTTTTCAGTAATGATGATGTCAATGAACTTTCGAGATGTTACTGTATGTGTTGGTGTGTATGTATGTGTTTGTGTGTATTTTATTTGTATATACATGTATATAAAAAATATATGTATGTATGAATATATTATGTATGTAAATGTAATTTATGTATTAAATTGCATTTAAACGACCAGTATTTAGAACTGCGAGCATATTCCTATATATCGGAACAGAAACCATGTAGAGAATTCATGTTATAATCCATTGCATCATTCAAATGGAATCCACTGTTGGGCATGTCACAGAGTGCACACAGAAAAGAGAACAAGGCAGGAAAGTTCGTTTATAAACTACTTAAAGTTCGTTTATAAACTATTTAAATATCTTATAAACAAGCTCTCCTGTTTTATTTTGTTATACGTATCAGTCTAACTATATATACATATATATGCGTGTATGCATGTGTATATGTATTTATGTATGTATGCATGCATTCAAGCACTTGCATGCATATGTATGCACACTTATGTATGTGTATATATGCACAAGCATGAGTGCTTTAATTTTCCATGTTTGAATACATTGTTTTATTGTGCAAGTATGCATGTCTGCATTTATGCACAATGTACCCAAGTGCATTCATCTATACATTTGCTTATGCATACATGCGCATGTTTTCTAACATGCATACACATTTTTTTGCACATGCATATTTATAGGTATGTGTCTGCTTTGCATAAATGCATAATCTTGCATTAATTGCTGAATATGTGCATATTCATGAATGCATTGTGCACTTGCACACGTATATAATGTGCTAGTATATGGTGTGTATATGTGTGTGTACATCTGTGTATGTGTGTGTGTGTGTGTGGAGATGCATGGCTTTGTGGTTAGTTGCACTCGTGGTCGTAAGAGTGTGCTTTCAGTTACTGGACCGAGTGAGGGGTTGTGTTCTTGATGAAAATATTTAATGTCACATTCCTCCAGACCAATCAGCTGGCAAAAATTAGTAATCATGCCACAAACCAATGTCCCAGCTGGGTGCAAGGTATGAGGGGCGGGATAGAAGTCACAGAATCTGGGTAACCAATCTCACCAACTTATGGCTTGAAAAGACCTTTGATTCATTTTGATATATATACAAGTGTATAGTAAGGATGTCCTGAATTTATACATACGTATGCATACATGTACTCACACATATGTGCATTCATGCACTTGCACAAATGTGTATATGCGTTTGTGCACTAATTGCACATACATGTGCTTTATTGCATTCATATGCTTGCGAAAAATATCTTTCATTAGTGTATAATTGTGTATATGTGTGCAAATGCATATGTATGCATGTATGTTTGTGCTCTAACCTTGCATACATGTCGTTGCTTGTATTTATATACTTGCAAATATATAATTCATGAGTGTATAATCGTGCATATAATGTGTGTATGCATAAGTAAGCTTTTGTTGGTGCACTGACTGCATATACATATAGTTGATTGCTTTCATATGCATGCAAAAATAGATAATACATTGGTGTATAATTGTGCATATACTGTGTGAATGCATACGTGTGCATTTGTGTTTGTTCACTAACTATACATGCATGCATGTGGTTGATTGCATTCATCATCATCATCATTCAATGTTTTAAATCTGGGTTATGTCCCCATTAACTGGGGCTACCGGATCTTCCTCAATGCCATAGCAACTGAGGTAGGCAGGTGCAGCCCACCTCAACTTTTGGGCTGGTTGGCGCTCATTCCCCTTTGCTATCATGTGGTGTTTTGGGAGCTGGATTTTATACAGGGAGCATGCCCTTGCTTAACCCCAACCTTAGTTTCTGGACATGAGTGGTCCTGAGACTAAGGCCTCTACTATGATTTTAAAGAAATGTGGTGGAAAACTAGCTCAGGAAAGCAGGGACATTACTCCCTGAAACCCATTTTGGAGCCCCGCTACCTATTCATATGCTTGCAAAAATATATAATTCATTCATGTATAATTTTGCATGCATGCCTACATGTGCACGTATGCATGTGTATGTAAATAAATGCATATGTAATCCATGTGTGGTTTATGTATGTGTTGAGTATGCATGTGTGATGTATGCATATGTGCGTGTATGTGTGTTTACATGTATACATGTTTGTGTTTACATGTATTTGCATGTGTGTGTGTGCATGTATGTTCACATGTATGTGTGTGTGTGTGTATGTGTTTGCATGTGTGTGTTTGCATACATGTGTGTGTATGTTTGTATGTGTAATCATAAACTTGTGTATGCATGTGTGCATGTATGCATGTGTGCATGTATGCATGTATGCATGTGTGCATGTATGCATGTGTGCATGTATGTGTGTTTACATGTATGCGTTTTGTATTTACATGTGTGTTTGCATGAGTGTGTGTGTGTGTGTGTGTTTACATGTGTGTGCATGTGTATTTGCATGTGTGTGTGTGAGTTTGCATCTATGTGTGTGCATGTATTTTCTCATGTATGTGTGTGTGTGTTTGCATGTGTGTGTATGTGTTTGTGTTTGCATGTGTGTGTTTGCATGAGTAATCATGAACTATGTAAATGTGTCCCACTGGCATTTCATCTCATCAAGCCTAACGTTATGTCGCCCCACAGTAATGTCAGACACTGCTATTTCCTTTACTCTCTGTATCGCAGTCCCGCCAGGGTAGACTTGCCGACAGACGTTCTCGGGGAAACTATGAAGTGAATAGGAGTCTTGTATTGTATGTAGTTAACAGACAACATTACAACACACCACCACCACCACCACCACCTTTTTTTCCCACCAGATATTTAGCCTTGTCCCAATTATAGACAGAAAAGGAAAAAAAAAAATATCAATATTAATAGAACTGAAATTCCTTGTAATTCTAGTATTAATGCTCTTTTGTTTATTTGTTTTAATAGAGGTCTGCTGTCTCAATTAATTATCTTGTTAGTGAACTAATTAAGATCTTTATTGATCAAGTGATCAAAAGAATCCTGTCTCCAGGGTTATTGTTGCAATTATTGCTATTTGTATGTGTGTGTGTGTGTGTGTGTGTGTGTGTGTGTGTTGTTGTTGTTGTTGTTTAGTGCTAGGGTAACTCTAACTGAACAGAATTATGATCAAAAGCCTTTCTAGCTGTGACCATCCTGTCTTACATCCAAATATAATGTGTTTAGAATTATATCATTTAATGAGTGTCCCTGTTGGCAGCAAACTAGCAGAACTGTTAACGCACGGGACAAAATTCTTAATGGCTTTTCACTAATCTTTGTTTTTCTAAGTTCAAATTCCACCAAAGTTGACTTTGCTTTCCATCCTTTTGGGTGTTAATAAAATAAGTACCAGTTGAACACTGGGGCTGATGTAAACAACTATTCCCCTCTCTCAAAATTCCAGGCCTTGTGCCTAAAGTAGAAAGAATCATTCAATGTGTCCTTCACTTTTTTGTAAGATTATAGTTGGTGTGTGGTATAAGGAAGACTTAACTGCTATTTCTAATGGATCAAGTGACCACAAAGGATTCATAGATATCTATATACTGTGGAAGATGTTGTAGTTTTTAACTGTTTGTAAACTACTTTTTTCCTTATCATAATCAGGAGGAAAGGTAGTGCCCATGACTCTGACTCTTTGTAGAGCTTCAATGATTGGTGCTAAGGTGGGAGGGAGATTTGGAGGAAGATATCTTCAAACCAGTGACTTGGCTCAGATACTTACAGCAGAGTGAACTCTACTAAAATTGCTCAAAGTACCAGGTAGTGGTGTTAAATAGGGTGACTGATTAAGTTCATTATCCAAGCAGGCCTTGGACAGATTTGAACTCTGAACACAAGAAATTGGGCCAAATACTGCACTGCATCTGGTCCACCAATCCACCTCTCTAGATTGCTACTTTTTAGTCAACTCCATCAAAAGGATGAAAGGTAAACATAAAGCCAACTTTGGTAGGGTTTGAACTCGGGAAGAAGAGAATTAGAATAAATATCGCGAGGCTTTCTATCTGGTACTCTAATGACTGTGCCTGAGAAAATTAATGATTCTCTGATGTGGTACATCCCTCAAAATAAAAAGAAAAAGAAAAAAAAAGAAAAACCAGAAAGCTTAACATGCACACAAGTGTGGCTGTGTGATAGGAAACCATGTGGTTTCAGGTTCAGTTTCACTGCATGGCACCTTAGGTAAGTGTTTCTACTATAGCCCTGGGCTAACCAAAGCCTTGTGAATGGATTTAGTAGACAGAAACTGAAAGAAGTCTGTCATATATATATATATATATGTATATATATATATATATATATATATTATATATATATATATATATATATATATATATACATATATGTATGTATATGTATGTGCCGGTGACACGTAAAAGCACCATCCGTTCGTGGCCGTTTGCCAGCTCTGTCTGGCACCTGTGCGGGTGGCACGTAAAAAGCACCCACTACACTCACGGAGTGGTTGGCGTTAGGAAGGGCATCCAGCCGTAGAAACACTGCCAGATCTGACTGGGCCTGGTGCAGCCTTCGGGCTCCCCAGACCCCAGTTGAACCGTCCAACCCATGCTAGCATGGAAAGCGGACGCTAAATGATGATGATGATGATGATGATGTATGTGTGCGTGTGTGTGTGTGTTTGTCTTTATGCTTGTGTTTGTCCACCACCACCACCACTTAACAGATGTTGCTTTGTTGTTTGTTTATAACCCTGTAACTTGGCAGTTTGGCAATAGAAGCCAAAGGAATAAGTACCAGATTTTAAAAATCAGGTTGTGACTGTGTGGTAAGAAGCTTGCTTCTGAATTACATGGTTTGGTTTGTTCCTTCTCGAACCACGCCTGGCTCGTAAGGGCCAGTTTCCCAATTTCTTTGGCATATAGGTAGGTTCCCCACCTGGACAGGATACCAGTCTATCTCTGGTGAGCTGCTAGATGCAGGAGGAAAAGAGTGAGAGAAATTTATGACGAAAAATCAGCAGAAGTTCACCATTACCTTCCACTAGAACCACATGGAGCTTAGGTGTTTCACTCATAAACACACACATCGTCTGGTCTGAGATTCGAACCCACGATCCCTCGACCGTGAGTCCACTGCTCTAACCACTAGGCCATGTGCCTCCATTATTAAGATTTACAACGGACATTTTCTTATCATGCAAACCTGACATTGTTCTACTGTATCTGAAAGCATTTCTCTCTAGCTTCCTTGTACATTGTAAAATCAACAGGACATGATACTTGTGCTAGAAAACAACCCAACAGGTGTGTTACAGTTTGTGGATCTGTGACGCAATCATAGATAATAGAGTCATTGTGTGTGAAAACTTTGTTTCAGCTGGCTGAGTGTCACTGACCTTTTTGACACCAAACTGCCTGAGACAGCCCTTGGTTGTATGGCACAAACTTCCTGCTTTAAAGGGATCTAAATTAAAGCTTCCAATTAAAATTTCATGTTAATTTATGATCCAAACATCAGCTTATTAATGACAAAGCTATTTTAATATATTCTTACAGGCAAAATTTGGTTGCGTCACAGATCCACAAACTGTAACACACCTGTTGGGTTGTTTTCTAGCACAAGTATCATGTCCTGTTGATTTTACAATGTACAAGGAAGCTAGAGAGAAATGCTTTCAGATACAATGGACGGTGCTGAGTTGTCAAAAATTTAAACCAAATTTTCTCGAAACAACTTGTTTGACCGTCCCATAGGCCTCTCCTTTGAGAAACACTGATTTAACCTAAATTTGAGACATCAGCAAAAGACAGATTTCGACTGATGTACTTGCGCGTACAAATGCATGTTCCCATGGCTTTATCGATCACATTCTCACCTGGAATCGATTTTTGTAATTTTTTCAAGACTTATACATGCCCTGATACTGTCGATATTTATATATCAAATTTGAGCGCAATCGGATGGAGACAGACGGAACGGATTTTATATAATAAATTATTTTCAAAATTTATTTGATGAAAAACAGTATTTCAACTGAAATATAGTAACAAAAGGGTCAACTCTAGTTCTTAGTTGATAAAAATATTTCCAATTTTCTGTTCACTTTCCAACAATACGTTTTTGAGGGCGATGGGTAGAGATCTGTTGTTATATGTCTACTAATTTGTCACCATACACAAATCAGTTTGTCACGATTTTTATTTCTTGGCTGGTTATTAATGCAGATGTTAAAAAGCAGCAGAGCATGCATACTGCTTTGAAATAGACCAATCCAGTTTGTGCATTGCCCACTTGCACAAAGAATGTCCTGTTCTGCAATATGCATTCAACCAATGCCGGATGTCTATTTTAGTCTCTTTCTTGGTAACCTTACGAAACTGATACCTATGATTATATTGAGCATTCTGACTTGGGTTTATTTTGTTTTGTTTTGTTTTTTGGTGTTCTTTGTATTTTTTGTTTTGTTTTTAGCGGGTAGGATATCATTGTGTCAGGCTATATTGTTTTTTTCTTATTTTTTGCTTTTTAGCTCTTTTTTCTATAAACAACAGCACAAAGTGAGATGATAGCTAAGTTAAAGTTCCTAGGCGTGACTGTGAGGTAAGAAGCTTGCTTCCCAACCACATGGTTCTGGGTTCAGTCCCGCTATGTGCATTTGAACGAGTGTCTTCTATTACAGCCTTGGGCCAATCAAAGCCTTGTGAGTGAATTTTGTTGGTGGAAACTGAAAGAAGCCCATCGTATACATATATATCTATGTGTGTCCTCCACCACCACTTGACAACCAGTGTTGGTTTGGTTACATTCCCATAACTTAGTGGTTTTTGCAAAAGAGACTGATAGAATAAGTACCAGGCTTTAAAACAATATTGTGTGAAGAGGAGGAATTCATTCAACTAAAAATTCTTCAAGGTGGTGGCCCAGTATGGATGCAGTCAAATGACTGAGACAAGTAAAAGATAAAAGATTGTATCATGTGCTTCTGGATACACAATGTCTGAGTAAAATATGAGATGTTCATGACTAAAGCAGTTTGATCAATCAAAATTGAGCTGGGCCCTAAACAGCATCCTACACCACATTGAAAAGACAGCCATGTGGCTGATTGGTAAGGATCTCTCACAAGTATACTCCACCCCTAGTTCACAGAAGTACTCCCCTCACTCTGTTTTTTCTATTTCTACTATAGCATGAAAATTAAACAAGTGATAAAATTTACAGCTGCAAACGAACATGAGCAAAAATACAAAAACAATAGTTTAGAGCTGTTTAACCCCTGTTTAGTAAACCTTAGGTGATCAAAGGTATCCAACCACGCTCCTCATTATGGAGATATAAATGGGTTGTGGCAGACTGATTTTTAATCTCAGGTTAACCATGAATGAGCAGGTCTATGATGTTGAATATTAAAATTAATTGGTCAGTCTATAAAGCAACTTGCCATCAGGACTCTTTAGCTGTTTTGCTTGGGGATAGGTCTTTATTGAGTGGATAATGACTCCGACAAGTATTTTACTGCTTTCAGTCACTGGACTGCAGCTATGCTGGGGCACCTCTTTGAAGAGTTTTTAGTCACTCAAATCTACTCCATTACTTATTCTGTTAGAGACTTATCTAAGTCTCTAAGTTAAAAGGACTTAACACCACAACACTGTGTCAAGAAGTGATAAATACAAATATAAAAATACACAAACACACACAAGGCACAGGAGTGGCTGTGTGGAAGCACAGGAGTAGCTGTGTGGCGGCACAGGAGTGGATGTGTGGTAAATAGCTTGCTTATGAACCACGTGGTTCTGAGTTCACCCCCACTGCATGGCACCTTGAGCAAGTGTCTTTTTCTATAGCCTTGGGCCAACCAAAGGTGGGTGGCTTAGAGATTAGAGCGTTGAAATCTTGATCATAAGGTCTTGGGTTCGATTCCTGGACTAGGTAGTGCATTGTCTCCTGGATGTTGTGCTGTGTCAAAGCTGGAGCCCGAAGAGGCTGTCTGTATTGGGTCACATTCAGCAGAGATAACTAAAACATTCAGTGAAAGCATGGTGTGTGTTACCAAGTCATACCAATTTGTGAGTGATAGCTATGCATATATACGTGTGTGTGTGTGTGTCTGCGTGTGTGTGTGTGTGTGTGTGTGTGTGTGTGTGTGTGTGTGCATGTGTGTGCGTGCATGTGGCTGATTGGTAAGAATTTCTCACAAGTATACTCCACCCCTAGTTCACAGAAATACTCCCCTTCATTCTGTTTTTTTCTATTTCTACTATAACAGGCTCTGCTCCTCAATACTGGCTAATTCCTTACCACAAAGTTTTTGCTACCCATTTCACTCATAAGACATTTTTTTTCTGGATTCTATTATCCAATGTATCCCCTCTTTTCTTATGTTATTAGGTTGTGATTTCAGCAAAATATGGCGGTTTGAGTGACCATATAATAGCGGTTTGAGTGACCATATAAAGTTTTCCCCCAATGGCTAATATTTCATAGGCGAGGTCAACATTCTATTGCAGATATTGAAAACTCTTGAAACCAGGTTGTTCATTTTGCCTTGTGAGAAAAATTTTTTTTAAATATTTGTTTTGATTGATAGAAAATTATTCGTAAAAATATTAATCTATCATTCCTTCTGAATAATTTTTTTCCATTTTCTCCCACTCTAGTACCTTGAGTTACGCTATTCACGTTGGTTTCGCTTGCTTGGAGCAGCAGTGTTCTGCATTCTTCAGGTATATGTATATACATTTTATATTTTTTTTATTTTCTATGATTTTGCAACTTTTACAAAACAATTTCATAAAGCTTTCTTTATGATGTCTTCTTTCTTGTTGCTTTCTCACCTGTTTACCAGGTAACTTGTTATTTTTTACAATTTGAACAACACTCCTTTTATATGTAAATGCAATCTACCTCTCCCTTTTACATCCACTCTGTGTTTCTTTCTTCTCTGACCCTGCCTCATTCTCCTTTATCTTTTCACTGTTTTGTTCCCATTGTTGAGTTGCCCATTTAGTACGGTTTTCACTGTGCTGTATACAGAACCATTTAAGCAAGAAATAGGATTGCGAATACTGGAAGACATGGAGCCATAGGGAGCAATAACAAGTAGATAGAAAAGAGATTAAAGCAAGGGAAGAAGCAGAATGTAAGAGGTTCTCACATATTCTGTGATGTGAGGATGCATGACGTGGAGGGCTTCTGGATAGCAAGTCAGTGTGCTAAAGAAAATCAAGACATCAAAGGAGAAATGTGCATTAGAATGATAGTTGTACATTGGCCGTTACCAATGCTGAAAAAAGAAAGAAGCATGGAAGTGTTGTTATGAGAGATTGTTGAATGAGAATTCATGATACAAAGAGGGTCTACCCCATATAGACCCAACAGAGAGACCAGCCATCGAAGTTAACAGTATTATAATAGATTGATTAAGGATTGAAAGCAAGGGAGACAGCTAGACCATCAGGTATAGTTGCTGATATGCTGAAAATAACTGGCTGCTAAGTGAGGTCATGTGCTAGTTGCACACGTAGCCTATCGGGTAATATGGGAGTTTGTCATACTTAGTAACTGGTGTAGCAGTATCATTGACAACTGCAGTAGAGAGGGGAAGTGTAAGAGGCATAAACTGAATAACATGCAGTTCAGGTTTGTGTCAAAAAGAAGTAATAACAATATCCTCTTCTTAGCGACACAACAAAGAGAGAATGATTTAACTAGAAGTAAACTACTATACGTAGCATTCATCAACTGCAAAGAGACTTTAGTAGGGTTCCTAACTGAGTAACCTGGTGCCGCTAAGAAAACCAGGGAAACATGAATGGCTTGCAAGGGCATATAGATGTGCTGTTAGCAATGAGCACAGCAATGAGTTTAGTATATAGATAGTCATCATCATCATCATCATCGCTTAACGTCCGTTTTCCATGCTAGCATGGGTTGGACGATTTGACTGAGGACTGGTGAACCAGATGGCTGCACCAGGCTCCAATCCTGATCTGGCAGAATTTCTACAGCTGGATGCCCTTCCTAACGCCAACCACTCTGAGAGTGTAGTGGGTGCTTTTACGTGTCACTGGCATGTGGGCCAGTCAGGCGGTACTGGCAACAGCTACGCTCAAATGGCGTTTTTTACGTGCCACCTGCACAGGAGCCAGTCCAGCGGCACTGGCAATGACCTCGCTCGAATGCTTTTCACATGCCACCAGCACAAGTGCATAGTGGTTCATCAAAACTCAGTCTTCAGTTCACATTTGTTATAGTCCACTTGGCCATGTCATAAGAGTTTAAGGCTAGATATCTGAAAGAACAGCAGAATTACCAAAGATTTGGTGAAGAAATTCTCAACCTGAATCCAAGACCTTGAATCAAGAGCCCTTTAGGTAAACTTAGTGAAACCTTTGTAAGAGAGAAGATAGCACCCTGCTATATAAATGTCTATGCTCAATATGCAGAAAAATAATGAGTAGATTCCATGCAGTATAGCCAGTATAATAAAATCCATTGACTGGTGTGTCCATGGTGAATGACTTGTTGAAAATTGGTAGATATGGGGGATGGAATGTGTGTGTGTGTGTGTTTGGAAATGTCATAAGTGACATGCCCATACAGAGCAGCATGGTGCAACAAGGGACAGTAATGGAATTGCATGCATTTTGCCACCTACTCCAACCACTATGCTATTACCATCTATTATTTGATCTCTCTCACACCACCAAACATGTAACTGCCATTACTGTTTCTCTTCTCTTACTTCCCACAGCTCCGTCACTTTTTTGTCATTCAATCCTCAAACTCCAGTCACTTAGTTTTTTTTCCCCATCATAACTTAGCACCTCTCACACACCTGCCCTCATTCTGACATTGCAAGATCAAGAGTGTTCTTTAATCTTATCAAAGATATAACAGCCTATCTAGTGTTGGTACTATGATAAACTGCATTCAGTACACTCCCTGAATTGGTTAGCAGAGACACCACAAGGTCAAGAGTGCTTGTTAGTCTTCTTAGATATATAATATCTTATCTAGTGTTTGCACCAAGATAAAATGCATCAAGTGCACAGCTTTAGGGATGGGACCCAGCCGTAGAAACCCTGCCAGAATAAAACACATAAGTAAAGTAGAACATATATATATACATATATATATATATAAGATTATATATATATACATATATATATATATATATATATATATATATATATGATTATATATATATATTATATATATATATAAGATTATATATATATATATATAATATATATATATATGTGTGTGTGTGTGTGTGTGTGTGTGTGTATATATATATATAATGCGCATATGTATATGTAAATATATACAAACATACATACATGCATGTATACTTTTTTATTCTTTATATTTTGTTTCATTTGATTAACTGCAGCTATGCTGGGGCACCGTCTTGAAGAGTTTTAACCAAACAAATTGCCTCCACCTCTTATTCTTTTTTTTTTTAAGCCTAGCACTTATTCTAACCATCTTTTTTGCTGAACCACTAATTTACAGGGAATGTGCAATAACCCCTTGAAACTAAGTGGTTTTAATGAGCAAATTTCTTACATACCTAACACTAAACTTAAAAGAAAATTGGCAAATATATTTCCTAACTCTATCTCTAAAACTATTAGTGCAAATCCTGTCTTGATAAATATTGGTATAAATAAGCCATTTGATGTAGAGGCGCAATGGCTCAGTGGCTACGGCAGTGGACTCACTGTCGTAGAATCGTGGTTTCAATTCCCAGACTGGACATTGTGAGTGTTTATTGAGCGAAAACACCTAAAGCTCCACAAGGGTTTTTGCAGGGGGTGGTGGTGAACCCTGCTGTACTCTTTCACCACAACTTTCTCTCACTCTTTCTTCTTCTTTCTGTTGTTCCAGTATTTCAAAGGGCCAGCCTTGTCACACATATATATACACACACACACATATATATACGTATGTATGTAGGTGTGTGTATATGTATCAATATTGATAGATAGACAGATAGATAGTGGATAAGAGCTACCTTTTCTTTTCAACATACAGTGTCTCATTGAAAATATTGGATAAAAAAATCTTACAAAACACTGACATATCTTTCATATTGTTAACTGAATTCACTTTTGCTAATTGTTTTACTCTAGGTTTCTTCAAAGTCTAATGCTTCTATCTGGTTTTAGAACTGTTTCTTACTTTTGTTTGCACCCTTGATTGATAAGAGCCATTATTTCAATTTCTCTTATAATTTAAATAACAGGTTCCCCTTTATGTTTTACTTTTACAGATGGTCTACCTGTCAATTGTTCTTCATGGACCTGCTATTTTCTTTGAGTTAAGTAAGTACCTCCAAACATTTTACTTTTCTCTCTTAATATGCCATACTTCAGGTATTGGTAATCATGATCCATTATATCTTCCTTGTCCCATGCACAACTTAGTATATTATTGAACTGGTGTTTCTAAAGCCATTTGTTAAGGCCATTGAGCATCATTCCTTTCTATCTTCCCTGGTGTTTTTTTTTCACCAAATGCTCAAGTCTTCTTCTCATTGTGTCCAATGAACTGAGCCTGTTGTAAGATCTTGATGTTTTTTTTTCGCCTTATCAGCATAGGACATCTTCAACAGCTTGTGAATGCCTGTGAAATCCAATGTATCTTTATTATAATGACTATAAAACATCACCCTTTATCTTCTGATGTAATGATATTTATTCAACTCATTAAACAATTTCCCTGTCATTTTGATTTGTTTTTTTTAAGGTCATGTCAAAGATTAAAATCACTAGTCCTATTACTATTATCATTATCAGCACAGTGGTTGAGGAGTAAAGCATCACTGCACTCTGTAAACATTGTATCAGAATGTTATATTTCATATCATGTACATTATTTTGCTTGCATATATATATTTATCTGTACATTGATTTGTTATATTTCTTGCATGTATGTCATATGCTTCTATATACAGGTGCTGCACTACTAAATAGACCTTCATTAGATAAAACTGAAAGACTTACTCTGCAGGTGTGGCTGTGTGGTGAGAGGTTTGTTTTGCAACCACATGGTTTTGGGTTCAATCCCTCTGCATAGTTCCTTGGGCAAATATCTTCTACTTATGTCACCAGGCTGATCAAAGCTTTGTGAGTGGATTTCAAAGAGTCAACTGGACCAAATGTCTAGTGGAATTTCACCCATTTTTACATTCTGATCGCAAATTCCACTGAGGTTGACTTTGCCTCTCAGTCTTTCAGGGTCAATGACACCAGTTCCAGTCAAGCACTGGGGTTGATGTAATCGACTATCCAACCACCTACAATTTTCAGGCCTTGTGCCTATTATTAGCACTATCAGTCTTTGTCTTTTCAACTTCGTCATGGTCCAGCAATAATGTGCATTGCTTTATTCTAAAACTTCCTTCTGCAGCAGTTCAAACCTTGTTGGTTACAAACATACATTTTTGCTTCCTAACAATATCAAAAATAACTTTATAAGCAAGAAGCAAGTTATGCCACCTTTTTCAGCCAACCAATTGGTGCCAAAGAATTAATGACCCTAATTCACTATCCACATCACACATTAATTATGGATTTATTTTTCAAAATACCGCTATTATTAATTGTAAGCTTGCTTTTCATGGACATTTTGTTTTCATGCATTGGCCAATTAAATATCAAAGAAGTTCAACCCAGATAGTTAAACGCTAAGTGGTTGTGTTTCATTTGCTACAGGCTGTGCAAAGAACCTCATCAACTAAATACCATGTTCTATTTTCCTAAGCCACTCCTTTCCCCAAAACATTAACCTTACAACATTGTTTCCACTTGCAATTTCAAACAATAACATTTCTTTATACCCATACTATTGTATGTATGTATGTATGTATGTATGTATGTATGTATGTATGCATGCATGCATGCATATGCAAAATGTCTTATGAATGCATTGGCTGGCCCTGTCACTGCATGATTAGTGACACTCCAAATTTCAATTGTGCAATTAAGATCTGACGACTTGAGTTTGCTAATATTTGCTGTTATGTTAATGGTAGTAGCAACAAGACTGTAATGGAATATCATTAAGTTTGTAAAATCAAGTAGGTGTGTTTTTTTAGCCCCAAATCAAAGCTGAATGAACCAACTTAGGATCAAATGTATTTCACCTATGACTCTCTTATCTTTTTATATTTATGTAGGGAGCGCATCAACTAACTTATATTTCCTTATTTATGCTGGTTGAGTTTAATTTGGGGGAGATTTGGCTGTTGTTTTTAGCAGGCTGAGTGATCATGTAAATCAGTGATTCTCAAACAATTTTTTTTATCTATGGGTCCCTTTGATTACTATTTTAATCTGGTGAACCCCCATAGCCTTTCAATGTTTAAAAATAGTTTTATAGAAACTTCTTTCAAAATTCCTACTTTGTGCTTCACACATTAACTTGTGTAGGTTAAACTATGTAAAACATTTGAGAAAGAAACTTAGCTGTTTCTTGCAATACATACCAATACATACATCTAAAGTAAAAAATTTTTTCAGGGTCCCTTAGAATACTCTTGTAGATCCCAATTTACTATTTTGTTATGTAGACCACCAAAAATCGTATATGAACCATTATGGGCCCCAGTTGAGAACTACTTTACATTGTAAACCAAGGATTTGAAAAGGTTTTTTTTCTTTAGCATACCATTTCATCATGTACAACAATGTTGGTCTACTTCTTATAAAAAATGTTGTAATGAAGGAGAGAATAAAGTTTTAGCTAAGTTCATAGGCGCAGGAGTGGCTGTGTGGTAAATAGCTTGCTTACCAACCACATGCTTCCGGGTTCATTCCCACTGTATGGCACCTTGGGCAAGTGTCTTCTACTATAGCCTCTGCCCAACCAAAGCCTTGTGAGTGGATTTGGTAGACAGAAACCGAAAGAAACCTGTCGTGTATATATATGTATGTGTATGTATGTGTTTGTGTGTCTGTGTTTGTCTCCCCAACATCGCTTGACAACCGATGCTGGTGTGTTTACGTTCATGTAACTTAGTGGTTCAGCAAAAGAGACCGATAGAATAATTACTAGGCTTACAAAGAATAAGTCCTGGGGTCGATTTGCTCAACTAAAAAAGGCGGTGCTCCAGCATGGCTGCTGTGAAATGACTGAAACAAGTAAAAGAGTAAAGAGTACTGTGACAGTAAGCACATGATTCCGGGTTCATTCCCACTGCATGGCATCTTGGGCAAGTGTCTTCTACTATAGCCTCGGGCCGACCAAAGCCTTGTGAGTGGATTTGATAGACGGAAACTGAAAGAAGCCTGTCGTATATATGCGTGTGTGTATATATATATATATAGATATATATATATATATCTATATATATATCTATATATATATATGTGTGTGTGTGTGTGTGTGTGTATATGTCTGTGTTTGTCCCCCCAACATCGCTTGACAACCGATGCAGGAGTGTTTACATCCCCATAACTTAGCGATTCGGCAAAATAGACCAATAGAATAAGTACTAGGCTTACAAAGAATAAGTTCTGGGGTCAATTTGCTCAACTAAAAAAGGCAGTGCTCCAGCATGGCCACAGTCAAATGACTGAAACAAGTAAAAGAGTAAAACAGTAAAGAGTACTGTGACAGTAAGCTGCACAATATTATTATAGTTTGAAATGCAAACATCTGCAGCAAATTGAAGTAATTGGATAAATATAAAATAATAGTACTCAAAATATTGAATAATGGATCCATAATTAATTCTAATGAGAAATAATTTTCATTGATCACGTGACTGGTTTAAAGCATGCTGCATGTTCTGTATTAATTTTTGGCATGCTTTTACTGTGAGGTCATCATCATCATCGTTTAACGTCCATTCTCCATGCTAGCATGGGTTGGACGGTTCGACCGGGGATCTGGGAAGCCAGAAGGCTGCACCAGGCTCCAGTCTTATCTGGCAAAGTTTCTACAGCTGGATGCCCTTCCTAACGCCAACCATTCCGTGAGTGTAGTGGGTGCTTTTTACGTGCCACCTGCACAGGTGCCAAGCGAGGCTGGCAACGGCCACGGTAGGATTGGTGTATTTTATGTGCCACCGACACAGAAGCCAGTCGAGGCAGTGCTGGCATCGGCCACAAGTCGGATAGTGCTTTTTACGTACCGCCAGACCAGGGATCCTGGCTGGTTCAATTCAAAACTGGTTACTGAATGTGTGAAGTTGGATGACAAAGAACTAGAGTCAATGTGATCCTGGGCACTGTAAAACTACATTACACAAGACATTTAGCCATGTACAACTACTTCTTCCTCTCTGGGCAAGTCGGCTTGCAGGGATGGTCTGTGGTTTCCCAGCTGCTAACTTTGCTGTTGGAACCGTCTTCGTGTCAGGAGGCTGCATTTTGCAACAATATATTGTAAAATGAGTGAATACCATTTTATAAATACCATATCAAACAAACAATGTATAATTTGTCATTATATCTGGAAGCCAAGAATTACAGACACTTTATTAAATCTGACAGTGCACCATTGAAAAGAAATTACTTGTGATTACTCTAAAATTCCAGTGCTTCTACAAACCTCACATGCCTCTATAATTTCTCTTGCTTACCTCTAGGGATATATATACCCCAATTTGAAAACTGTTGGTATAAAGGACTCCCTTGTTAGTTTATGGAATTCCTTAAATCCCGGTGCTGTTGTTGTTGTTGTTGTTTGAGCCAGTCTTTGTTATTGATGATGTTTTATCAAATAACATGTTTGATCAGTTTATCCTACCACAAACATCCCACCTTTATTCTGAAATATGTTCTCTTTAGTGGGTTGGAAGACATGGGACAATATACTGAAGGCCCATCTCAAAGCATTGAACCTTACAAAGGAGATAACGGAGGACTGAGATATGAGGCATATTGCTGTACACAAGAAAACCCACCCACTACAACAGAATTGAGATCCTAAAATCAAGGTGCCATATAAAAAGCATTGGTGTGGGTGTTGGTGCCACATAAAAAGCACTGAAGCTGGTGTCATGTAAAAACACTGATAATGGTACCAGATAAAAAGCACCCAGTACACTCTGTGGAGTGGTTGTCATTAGGAATGGCATCCAGCCATAGAAATCATGTTATAACAGACTATGGAACCTGGTGCAACCCCTGGCCTTCCCAGTTCCTTTCAAGCTGCCCAAAGCATGGAAAACAGCTAATAAATGTTGTTGTTCATGATGATGATGATGATCATCATCATCATCATCATCATCGTTTAACGTCCGTTTTCTGTGCTAGTATGGGTTGGATGGTTTGACCGGGATCTGGGAAGCCAAGAGGCTGCACCAGGGGAGGCTGGCAACGGTTGATGATGATTAATCCAGCTGAACAACTAGGTAAAAGCTTCCTCAATGCCCCTTGTAGTTTTTCATCACAAAGTCTAATAATGAAAGAACTCAAAGACAACAACAATAATTTATATATTTTATATATATATATAGAGAGAGGTTCTCCCATGTTAGTGACCTTTGTACTTCAACAGCTCCCTCAGAGAAATCTCAGGAAGCATGGAAGTTTTGAAGGATGCAGTGCTCCAACAACTAACTACTGATGCCAGCAGTTTGTTCCATGCTTCAGCAACTCTTAGCGTGAAAAAATGTTTCTGAAAGTCATGGAAGCTGTGCTGTTTTTCTGATTTTGTAAACATGTCCACGGGTGTTAGACAGGTGGAGTTTGAAAAGGTGCTCAGAGTTATTGTTAGTAAGATGGTTAATAATTTTATGGGTGTCTGCCAAGTCAGCTACCAGACGTCGAAGTTTCAATGTATCCATGCCCAGGGAAGTAAGGCGTTCAGAATATGGCAAATGCCTGATGGAGGATATTCTCTTGGTTGCATGTTGCTGAACAGTTTCCAGACGATAAATATCCTGGGCAAGATAAAGCAATGCAGCTCCATGAGAAACATAGAATGGGTGTGACTGAGCTAAGTATTTTACCTTCTGTGAAGTAATCAAGGCAGATGTCAGCAATAGGTGGCCCACATATATTGGAACTTCTCCATTTTTGATGGGGATTATTCAGATTTTATTTCATGGTGCCTTTGGAAAAGATCTGGAGCATCTTTTTAACAAAATGAAATTTCAATTCTATATTTAAGAGATGAGGAATTATGTACATTATTTACATTGTTTACAATTGACGGATATTTGTCCTCATCTTGTTTGTTGTTAACACAACGTTTTGGCTGATATACCCTCCAGCCTTCATCAGGTGTGTTGGGGAAATTTCAAACCTGGGTTCTCATTCCTAAGGTATTTTTTCGATGTTGTTATTATTATTATTATTATTATTATTACTATCATTATTATTATTATTATTATTATTATCATTATTATTATTATTATTATTATTAACCCCTACGGGCATATGGCATAGTGGTTAAGAGCGCAGGCTACTAACCGCAAGATTCCGAGTTCGATTCCAGGTAGCAACATGAATAATACTAATAATAATAATAATAATAACAACATCGAAAAATACCTTAGGAATAAGAACCCAGGTTCCAAATTTCCCCAAGACACCTGATGAAGGCTGGAGGGTATCAGCCGAAACATTGTGTTAACAACAAGAGAGAGGAGGACAAATATCCGTCAATTGTAAATAATGTAAATAGAGAAAATTAAATGTTTCAAAAAATGGTGGGAGGGTGGGGTCAACCTCCCCCACTCCCATCTTCCCCTCTCCAGACCTATTTCGGTCGATTTCGTAGGCACTACACAAAATTATTTTTTGAGACATTATGCATTTAAAAACTAGAGAAGCCTTTTCAGTAAAAAAAAAAAGAAAAAGAAAAAAAAGGAAATATTTTTAGCCTTTTTAGGCGCAGGAGTGGCTGTGTGGTAAGTAGCTTGTTTACCAACCACATGGTTCTGGGTTCAGTCCCACTGCGTGGCACCTTGGGTAAGTGTCTTCCACTATAGCCTCGGGCCGACCAAAGCCTTGTGAGTGGATTTGGTAGACGGAAACTGAAAGAAGCCCGTCGTATATATGTATATATATATATATATATATATATATATATATATATATATATATATATATATATATATATATATATATATATATATATGCGTGTATGTTTGTGTGTCTGTGTTTGTTCCCCTAGCATTGCTTGACAACCGATGCTGGTGTGTTTATGTCCCCGTAACATAGCGGTTCGGCAAAAGAGACCGATAGAATAAGTACTGGGCTTACAAAAGAATAAGTCCCGGGGTCGAGTTGCTCGATTAAAGACGGTGCTCCAGCATGGCCGCAGTCAAAATGACTGAAACAAGTAAAAAGAAACAAGAAAGAAAGAAAAGATGTGATTAAAGGGAAAATTTAATTGTTGTTTCTTGCATATCCTATAACCGAAGTGATTTAGTGTTGATAAAATTATAAACTTTTAAAATAAGTTTTTTTTGATAGCATAAATGAGTTTATGATTTTAGTAGGAAGAAAATATTGAAAAACATCAATACTTGTCAGGGTGAGGAAAGAAACGAGGAAGGTGGTCATGGGATATGCTAGAAGCAACAGCCAAATCTCCCTTCGATCACACGCCTTTTTGTCTGAAAATATTTAGTTTCTTTTTGGTGGGGTGTAGGGTTTAACTGAAAAGACTACCCCTGTAATTTTTATGTGCATACTGCCTGAAAAAATCACCGTGCATAGTGCCCACAAAACCGACCAAAATTTGTCAGGTGTGAAAAAGAAAACATTTTTCGAAAAAATTTTTTTTTTTGTTAAAAAGCTACTCCAGTTCATTTCCAAGAGCAACGTGAAAAAATAATCTGGAAAAATCCCCAAAACGGAGAAATTTCAACTTATGTTCGCCGAAATGAACAGTTAAAGGTTTATATTTTTATGTAATTTCCTTAATTAACCCTTTACACTTTTTTTCAAACATTTACTAAAAGCCTAATCATCTTTCGAATTTTATTGCAGAAGGGAGATTCAAAAATTTAAACTAATAGAGAATAAGGAAGTTCGGAATGAATACAACGGGGAGATAATAGATCAGTCGTTATAAATTTGGTCCACATAGGGTAGAGTTATGTCCCTTGTATCATTTATTTTCTGATTATGAAATATTTAGGACTTGCCGAATTGACTTAATCTGAAGTTGTACGTTTAAACTGAAGAAATTACATCACGAAAGAGCTGTAATAATAACTTTAAAATACACGTATATATCCTGTTATCTTCACTTCTATCTTATTTCTAAATAATGCGTACACACATACTTTATAAGGCATTTATTTTTATTTTCAAGCCTAGCCAGGCTCATAGGCCCCGGTTTCCCGATTTCTGTGGCGTATGTGTTCCCCCAAGCTGGACGGGATGCTAGTCCATCGCAACGTTACTCTAGAAACAGGAAGCAAGAGTGAGAGAAAGTTGGGACAAAAGAGTACAACAGGGGTCGCCACCATCCCCTGTCAGAGCTTCATAGAGCTTTTAGGTGTTTTCGCTCAATAAACACACACGACGCCCGGTCTGGGAATCGAAACCGCGATCCTCCTACTGCGAGTTCGCTGCCTAACCACTGGGTCATTGCGCCTCCACTTATAAGGCATACATAAGCATATATACATATATATTTTGTGTGTGTGTTAATGTGTATGGGAAAAATAAGTAACATTATTCTTTTACTCTGCAGACGGAAACTGCCAAGCAATAGAACAATACAAGAATTTTATTTTGCAATAACAATAACTCTGAGCACCTTTTCAAACTCCACCTGTCTAACACCCATGGACATGTTTACAAAATCAGAAAACAGCACAGTTCCCATGACTTTCGGAAACATTTTTTCATGCTGAGAGTTGCTGAAGCATGGAACAAACTGCCGGCATCAGTTGTTAGTTGTTGGAGCACTGCATCCTTCAAAACTTCCATGCTTCCTGAGATTCGCCAACACTACACCTGATTTTCTCCCCTCCATACACACGCAAGCATGTATCTGACTCATACACTGTTCACTTCCCAGACATTTGTACATTACTGCATATGCTTTATACGCATTTTTGACAAGTTATTATTATTATTGTCACTTCAATAGCAAAATCCACACCTGGATTCACATTACATTAACACATCCAACACAAATAGATGCAGCTTCTTATATTCTTAATCCATTTTTTTCTTTTTTTTAAAAAAAAAATAATAATAATGAAATTATTGTATACAGTGCTCAGGTGCACCACAACTTGTCAGAAAGTGCATATAAAGTACATGCAGTAATGTAGAAATGTCTGGAAAGTGAACATGCTTGTGTGTGTATGGAGGGGAGAAAATCAAGTGTAGTGTTGGCGAATCTCAGGAAGCATGGAAGTCTTGAAGGATGCAGTGCTCCGACAACTAACAACCGATGCCAGCAGTTTGTTCCACGCTTCAGCAACTCTCAGTGTGAAAAAATGTTTCCTGAAGTCATGGGAGCTGTGCTGTTTTCTTACTTTGTAAATATGTCCACGGGTGTTAGATGGGTGGAGTTTGAAGAGGTGCTCAGTGTTATTGTTTGTGCGATGGTTGATAATTTTATGGGTGTCTGCCAGGTCAGCTGCCAGGATTTTTAAATCCCTTTCTTCAAACATTCATTCATTGAAATTGGCAGGAGTGACCATCATTATTATTATTAATGTAGTGAGCTGGCAGAATTGATAGCACCCCAGGCAAAATGCTTAGCAACATTTCATTCTTCCTCACATTCTGAGTTCAAATTCCACTGTACCAGTTATGCACTAGGGTCGATGTAATCGATTTATCCTTCCTCAGAAATTGGTGTCCATATGCCAAAATTTGAAGCCATTATCATTATTAATGTGGTCAGCTGGTAGAATCGTTAGCAACCCAGATAGAATGCTTAGCTGCATTTCAGATTTCGCTGATGTCAACTTTGCCTCTCCTCTTTGTGGGGTTGATAAAATAAAAACCAGTCAAGTATAGTAATGTCTCGTTATATGAGTTAATTTGTTCCTACAGACAAATTAAAGCGAAATGGCAGAAACGATAGCATGCCGGGTGAAATGCTTAGCAGTATTTCATCTGCCGTTACGTTCTGAGTTCAAATTCTGCCGAGGTCGACTTTGCCTTTCATCCTTTTGGGATCGATTAAATAAGTACCCGTTACACACTGGGGTCGATATAATAAACTTAATCCGTTTGTCTGTCCTTGTTTGTCCCCTCTGTGTTTAGCCCCTTGTGGGGTAGTAAAGAAATAGGTATTTCATCTGTCTTTACGTTCTGAGTTCAGATTCTGCCAAGGTCAACTTTGCCTTTCATCCTTTCAGGGTCAATAAATTAAATACCAGTTGTGTACTGGGATCAGTCTAATCAAGTGGCCCCCTTCCCCAAAATTTCAGGCTTTGTGCCTAGAGTAGAAAAGAATTTGTTCCTGGAGACCACTCATGAAGCAAAACCTCATAAAACAGCAATAATTTCCCATTGTAGCAATGTTATAAATCGTAATTCATTCCTGGGGAAAATATTTTACCTATAAAATTTATAAAACTTGTAAATAAATGGCAATAAAACAACAGTAGAATGTAAAGAATATTCTATGTAATGTAAAAAGAATGTCAAGATGATTTATAATAAAAAATATTATTATTATAATTGTTTTCTGAATCGATTTCACTTGCACTAGATTTGTGCTCACCATCACTTGTAGATGTGATTGCTGATTCACAAGCACTCACAGACAGACTAGTAGATTTCTTTTTAAAAAACAAGTCTAGAGTTGTCTGCTGGGAAGAATCTTATAAATTTCTCGGTAACACACAGAAGCATTTGTAATGGTAGTAGAAACATTTGCACTTCATTAAAAATTTTAATCTTGTGCTTGAAAAATTTCAGTTCACCATACAAAAGTGAGCTGAAAAATAAAAACTCATAAACCTGGGGTTTTGTAAAGTGGGTCCTCATAAAGTGAGGCATTACTGTACCATGTGGTTAGGAAGCCAGCTTCTTACCACACAGCCACACCTTTTTTTCTTTTTCTCTGTAGACGTTTGCCTAAAGATGTTCAAACTTGCTATTATCCAAATCAATGATATCAGCCTTTGAATCCCTAAACAAGTCATGGACCAAATGCAGCCCACTGGACTTTCTAAATGCCATGACCTTCAGTTCTTTTTTAGTTGTGCAGCCAGCCTGATGTTGAACTGTGTGTCCTGCAATTCACTCCTTGGAAAAGGAAACCAATGCCTGTTCCAAACTAAACCATTTTCTTTCACAGTCTAACTCAAAAAAAAAAAAGTCAGAAGTGTGGAATTCCTTCATGAAAAATTCTGTTGCAAAGATTTGTGGAGCAGGAGTAATGTTGGTTTTTCATAATTTTCAAAATGAATTGAAACATATTTCTGTTGAAACGCCACAGTCTGTGTTGCAATTAATTTTGAAAATAAGGAAAATTTTATTGGGTGCAGGCGTAGGTGTGTGGTTGGAAGTTTGCTTCCCAACAACATGATTCTAGGTTCAGTCCTACTGCATGACACCTTAGGCAAGTGTCTTCTGCTATAACCTCAAGCTGAGTGAGTTAGCTAGATAGAAACTGAAAGAATCCCATTGTGTGTGTCCCACCACTGCTTGACAACCAGTGTTGTTCTGCTTACATGCTTACATCCCCCATAACTTAGTGGTTCAGCCACAGAGACCGAAGAATAAATATCAAGCTTAAAAAAATAATGAGTATTGGTGGGGGAGTTGATTCATTTAACTAAAATTCCTCAAATTCTTATAGGCGTAGGAGTAGCTGTGTGGTAAATAGCTTGCTTACGAACCACATGGTTCTGGGTTCAGTCCCACTGCATGGCACCTTGGGCAAGTGTCTTCTACTATAGTCTCGGACCAACCAAAGCCTTGTGAGTGGATTTGGTAGACAGAAACTGAAAGAAGCCCGTCGTATATATGTATATATATATATGTGTGTGTGTGTGTGTATATGTCTGTTTTTGTCCCTCCAACATCGCTTAACAACCAATGCTGGTGTGTTCATGTCCCCGTAACTTGGTGGTTCAGCAAAAGAGACCGATAGAATAAGTACTAGGCTTACAAAGAATAATTCCTGGGGTTGATTTGCTCGATCAACTAAAGGCGGTGCCCCAGCATGGCCACAGTCAAATGACTGAAACAAGTAAAAGAGTAAAGTGGTACTTCAGCATGGTCTCAATCATGCCTTTGTCATTATTAAGCTGCTGTAAGGCAGCAAGCTGTCAGAATTGTTACCAATCTGGACAAAAATGCTTTGCAATATTTTGTCCATCGTTATGTTCTGAGTTCAAATTCTGTCACGGTCAGCTATGGCTTTCATCCTTTCAGGGGTCGATAAAATAAGCACCATTCAAGTACTGGAATTGGCTGTTGTAATTGACAACCCACTTCCCTCAAATTTCAGCCCATGTTCATAAAGAAGCAAAGAATATTTAGCTGCTATTTATAACACAAAGTAACAGGAAATTCTGACAGAAGATTTTAATTAAGACCATCTTAAATTGAGGAATATAAATTAGCGACAGAGGCTTTGGTGCAAAATGCACCCTTATTTATATTGTTAGCAGGGAGATAAATCCTTGCACCTTCAGTGCTGAGACCAACAGATCACATAATTTCAGCCTTCCTTGGTCTTGTCAATGATGGACGATCAACCACTAGAGCTGGCAACAACTCATCTCTCCACCAGTGACATATAGAAAAACAATACCAGAACAGGCACCGGTGTCACAATTAACAAGTGAGCTTGTTAAAACATGTACGTTAGTGACAGAGGCTGTATTACTGCCAAGATGTAATATTTATTCCCACTTAAATGTGGATGTTCTGTTAGGACAAACTATACTGTGGTAGGTCCCATGAGAGAAACTCTCATATAGGCTTTTGATACAAAATGTTCTCTTGTTTATATCACTATTTATCTTTCTGCTCTCAATGTAAACAAGAATGCATTTTGCACCAAAAAGCCAACAAGTCTAGTGGTTAGGATTCCTGGCTTTCACCCAGGCGGCCCAGATTCGATTCCCGGCATAGGAATGTCTTTCTTTTAACGGCGGTGTATCAGCATGGCCGCAGCTCTGAGCTGAAACAAGAAAAAAAAAAATGAGATAATTTCTCTCTTGATAACTATCGCAGTATAGTAACAGAATATCCATGTTTAAGTGGGGATAAATGTTACCTCTTTAAAATGGGGTTTTGTATCATAGAACCAGGGGCAGTTTCAGATGAGTTGGTATCAAAAGGGTTACATAGTTGGAGGAAATGATGGCATACAACTGTCGTTCTATGCAAATATTGGTATCAACAATTTCAAACATATGTACAATATTAGCTGGGTGTGTACTATTTTCCTTTGTTTATTTTATTTCGTTTGTTGTTTTAAAATTTGTGTTTATTTTGATTTTCATTTGTTTTTTTTATTTCATTTGTTTTAAAATTTGTGTTTATTTTGATCCATTATTTTCTAGTTCTCAAAAAAGATTCAACAGTATCCATAATATCCATTGGTTTGATCTGTTCCTTGTACACAGCATTAGTGAGTAAAATTTTCCATCATCATCATCATCATCATCATCATTATTATTATTATTATTATTATTATTATTATTATTATTATTATTGTTATTATTGAGTGTGAGAGCAGTGCATGCCATCAAAGTGACACTGGGGTAAAATATACGAAGCCCAATATACCCATCATGACTACCCGTCTGATAAGGGTACACTAGGCACATGCATCACAACCATATGTGAGCGACATGGTGATCTCATATCAAGATAAACAGCACATGTAGGTGGGGCCCAGTTAGAATTTTCTTCAGGTCGAGTAGCCCAGCCTGCTCAAAAGGTCCTTGAATAGGGGTTGTTGAACAAAAGACCCATGTTTCCAGAGGTGAATTATTCAAACCCCAAAGAATCCCTCTCAACATATGGCTATGATGCTCCCCCACTACTTCTGCTCGTGATCAGAGATGCACATATTGTCAGCCACTAAGGGACATGATCAACTGGTTACGGTCAAACAACTGACAAGCAAATCTGTGGTATTGAGCAGAATATTTGCTGTAGCCCATCTTTTATACCAAGACAAAACAATGTACATGATAACACTTCCAATCAGTTAAGATGAGAAGCCATGAGAGCCACTGTCTGGTACTCCATCAGGGCATCGGTACTCCATCAGGGCATGGTACTCCATCAGGGCATTGTACTCCATCTATTATTATTATTATTATTATTATTATTGAGTGAGAGAGCAGTTCATGCCATCAAAGTGACACTGGGGTAAAATATACAAAGCCCAATATACCCATCATGACTACCCGTCTGATAAAGGTACACCAGGCACATGCATCACAACCATATGTGCGCGACATGGTAATTTCATATCAAGATAAACAGCACATAACCTTGCAGGTGGGGCCCAGTTAGAATTTTCTTCAGGTTGAGTAGCCCATCCCGCTCAAACGGTCCCTGAATAAGGGTTGTTTAAGGATGTTGAAAGAACCACCCATGTTTCCAGAGGTGAACTATTCAAACCCCAAAGAATCCCTCTCAACACATGGCTATGATGCTCCCCCACTACTTCTGCTCGTGATCAGAGATGCACATATCGTCAGCCACTAAGGGACATGCTCGTCAAACAACTGACAAGCAAATCTGTGGTATTGAGCAGAATATTTGCTGTAGCCCATCTTTTATACCAAGACAAAACAATGTACATGATAACACTTCCAATCAGTTAAGATGAGAAGCCATGAGAGCCACTGCCTGGTACTGCATCAGGGCATTTATTATTATTATTATTATTATTATTATTATTATTATTATTATTATTATTATTATTAATAATAATTTTATTTGTGTTCAGCACTTGTGGCCAATAAAGAAACTAATTATTATTATTATTACTACTACTACTACTACTACTACTACTAAGGCAGCAAACTGCAGAATCGTTACTGCACCGGGTAAAATGCTTAGCAGCATTTTGTCTGTCTTTGTGTTCTGAGTTCAAATTCTGCTGAAGTCAACTTTGCCTTTTATCCTCTCGGAGTCAAGTACTAGGGTCAATGTAACTGACTTACCCCCTCTCCCAAAATTTCAATCCTTGTACCTATAGTAGAAAGGATCATTATTATTATTATTATTATTATTAATATTAAGGCAGCAAGCTGGTAGAATCATTAGCACGCTGGGCATAATGCTTAGCAGTATTTCGTCCATCCTTACATTCTGAGTTCAAATTCCCTCAAGGTCAGCTTTGCCTTTCATCCTTTCAGGGTTGATAAAATATGTACTAGTTGAACACTACAGTCAATGTAAACGACAGCCCCTCCCCTCCAAAAATGCTGGTGGCCTTGTGCCAAAATTTGAAACTATTATTATAATTATTATCGTTTTACTTCTAAGAGTGCTCGGTCTTGTTTGCTCTGGTTGATTCTGTGGGAGAGGACAACAGCCTGCTGTCAGAGGTCTTACAGGGTCTCTTTCCACACATTATAAGCTTTATACTTAGTTGTTAATTATCATGGGAGACATTCAACATCCAAGTACCAATCTCAAAATCCTATCTGTCCCCAACAGAGCAGATTTTGAGGCTTGCTCTGCTCTCATGTCAATTCCAATTTCTCTGACATATTTCTCAAACTTGGATGCTAATGCTCTGAATGCCCCTACAACTACTGGAATGACAGATGCTCTCCTCATAGTCCTTATTCTTGCAATTTCGCTTTTTAGTAGCCTATACTTTTCAATCTTTTCTAGTTTTTTGTCACTTATGTATGCATCCCCAGGTACTGCAATATCTATAATCTTTGTTTCCTTTCTTCTTTTATCTACCACAACAATATCTGGTCTCCAAGCATTAATTAGGAGTCACATTGGATTGTAAAATCCCATTATTATTGTTATTATTATTATTACTAAGACAGCAAGCTAGAAGAATTGTTAGCACACCAGGAGAAATGCTGGGCAGTATTTCGTCTGCTGCAAGCTGGCAGAAACATTAGCACGCTGGGCGAAATGCTTAGCGGTATTTCGTCTGCTGCTACATTCTGAGTTCAAATTCCGCCAAGATCAACTTTGTCTTTCATCCTTTCGGGGTTGATAAATTAAATACCAGTTACGCACTGGGGTCGATATAATCGACTTAATCCATTTGTCTGTCTTTGTTTGTCCTCTCTGTGTTTAGCCCCTTGTGGGTAGTAAAGAAATAGGTATTTCATCTGCCGTTTCGTTCTGAGTTCAAATTCGACTTTGCCTTTCATCCTTTCGGGGTCAATAAATTAAGTACTAGCTACGCACTGGGGTCGATGTAATTGACTTAATCCCTTTTTTCTTTCCTTGTTTGTCCCCTCTATGTTTAGCCCCATGTGGGCAATAAAGAAATAAGAATTATTAGAGCATTGGAAAAATGCATTGTGGTATTTTTTCTGACTCTTTACATTCTGAGTTCAAATCCTGCTTGAGGTCAACTTTGCCTTTCATCCTTTTGGCATTGATAAAAAATATAGTAACCAGTCACGTAATGGAGTCAACAGAATCAACTAACCTTGTCCCCTCAAAATTCTAAGCCTTGTGCCTAAATCAAAAATCACCACCACCACCACCACCACTACTACTGCTATAGCTACCACCACTACCATTACTACTACTATATTTATATCTAGTTAGCTTTTTAACGACAGCTACATTAATCATGTTAACACTAACTCAACTATTGATTTTCAGTTCTGTCGGCATAATGGAATTGTTTAATGTCATTTTTGGCAATTGTTTTTCTTACTTCTTTTGCTGTTAAGCTTATTGATTGTTTCCATTTAAAGTTTATGCTTTAAGCAGGAAAAAAAAAGAACTGCATTTTATATAATTGAAGTCTAAGAAGTAGTTGTATAAAATTTCTTTGTTGTGAAATCTGAAATAGATTTTACAATACTGCATGCCTTGTAGAATATTTACACTTGGAGATTTATTGTTTAAACCTGTTAGATTTTTATCCATTTTCCTTTTTCTTCCAAATATTAGTGATAGACCTGGCTGTGTTATTAAGAAGTTTTCTTCACAACCATTACATAGTTTTGGCTTCAGTCTCACCTTGAGTGAATTTGCTCTGGGTATGATATTAAACTACATCTCATGGTGGGGCTCCAGTTCAAGAATTCTGGAGTTGTCAGAAGCATGGAATCACCCTTTAATTGCCATTACTCCAAAGTCTGTTCTGGCCCAGAACAGTAGCACCTGTCAGTCCCATTTATGTGTTTAACCCCTTACCCGGCAGAAACGAATATATGCGTTTTGACCGAAGTCGTTTTTTTCTATCTCTGACAAGTTAACTCGTCAAAAGATAGACTCGCCAAAATCGACAGCAAACGAGTTCCTTCGTCTAAAAACGGGTTAACTCGTTTCTGCCCAAAGCGGTAATTTAAAATCAATATTATTGAATTAAAATTCATAATAAATAAGGTTTGAAATATACCTCGAAATCACCATTCAAAACATAGTAAAATAAAACAATTAAAAAATATGTCTGAAAAAATACATTTATTTTCAAAATAATTGTTGGGTAAGGGGTTAATAGATTTCCCAGCAGTAGAGGAGGCTTCCATTATTCTTAATAAACCAGTGGGGGTGGTAACTTTTCTAGGAGAAAGATACTCTGGCATAAAACCTGTAGTCAAAATAATAACAGTCTGGAACCTACAATGGTGACCAAGAGATTGGTAATAGTGTTGCAGAAGCTTTTGTCACTGAAGGTGGTGAGCTGGTAGAAACGTTAGCACGCTGGGCGAAATGCTTAGCGGTATTTCGTCTGCCGTTACATTCTGAGTTTCCACCAAGGTCGACTTTGCCTTTCATCCTTTCGGGGTCGATTAAATAAGTACCAGTTATGCACTGGGCTCAATATAATCGACTTAATCCGTTTGTCTGTCCTTGTTTGTCCTTTCTGTGTTTAGCCCCTTGTGGGTAGTAAAGAAATAGGTATTTCGTCTGCCGTTACATTCAAATTCCACCGAGGTCGACTTTGCCTTTCATCCTTTCGGCGCCGATAAATTAAGTACCAGTTACGTGCTGGATTCGATGTAATCGACTTAATCCATTTGTTTGTCCCTTCTATGTTTAGCCCCTTGTAGGCAATAAAGAAATAAGAAACTTTTGTCACTTAAATCCAATGTTGTACAGATGTATTGCTATCACTTCTTGATTGTTATCATTCTTAATCTCTTTTGCATTTTATAAAGTCCTATAACAATGAATTCTGGAATTGTTAGGACCATGGAGTGACCTCTTAGTTACCATTGCTCCCAAGTTTGTTCTGACCCAGAACAATAGAACCTGTCAGAGTCCCATCTATGTGTTTAATAGATTTCCCAATGGTAGAGGAGGCTTCCATTTAAAAAAAAAAACGTTGGGGAGGTAGCCCTTCTAGGAGAAAGATAAAAAACGTCGCCCTTTTCAAGCCTAGCCAGGCTCGTGGGCCCAGTTTCCCGGTTTCTGTGACATATGTGCCCCACCGCCAGCTGGACGGGACACCAGTCCATTGCAGCGTTACTCAAGAAACAAGAAGAGAGAGTGAGAGAAAGTTGTGGCAAAAGAGTACAACAGGGGTTACCACCACCCCCTGCCGGAGCCTCGTGGAGCTTTTAGGTGTTTACACTCAATAAACACACACAACGCCCAGTATGGGAATCGAAACCGCGATTCTCCGACCGCGAGTCCACTGCCCTAACCACTGGGCCATTGCACCTCCACAGGAGAAAGATACTCTGGCATAAAACTTGCAGTCAAAATAGTACCAGTCTGGAACTTACTGTGATGACCAAGAGATTGGCAAAAGTATTGCAGAAGTTTTTGTCACTTAAATCTAATCACATACAGACACCTTGCTATCATTTCTTGATCTGTTTTGTACAATATAAAATCCTATGGCAATGGATGCATGGCATAAAGTCCTATCCATGCATATGCAAGGATGAAAGTAAATCAGAACAATCAGTTTGTACATGAGATGGCTATCATCTGACTAGATAAGGCAATCATCATCATCATCATATACATATGCACGTGCACCCACCACTACACACATACACACACATATAGGTGCAGGTGTGGCTGTGTGGTAAGAAGCTTGCTTCGCTATCACATGGTTCCAGGTTCAGTCTCACTTCATGACACTTTGGGCAAGTGTCTTCTACAATAGCCTTGGCCCAACCAAAGCCTTGTGGGTGGATTTGGTTGATGGAAACTGAAAGAAACCTGTTGTGTGTTTGTGTGTGCGTGTTTTCATGTCTGTGTCTGCATTTGTCCCCACTGCCATCGCTTGACAACCAATGCTGGTGTGTTTATGTCCTTATAACTTAGCTGTTCAGCAAAATAGAATAAGTGCTAGGTTTACAAAGAATGAGTCTTGGGGTCAATTTCTTCAACTAAAACCCTTTTAGGCAGTGCTCCAGTATGGCCACTGTCAAATGCCTAAAATAAGTAAAAGATTATGTATATATATGCATACACACAGCATATATACATACATATATTATATATTCATATACATACACACAGAGCATATATACATATGTATATATATACATACACACACAGCATACATACATACATATATATATATATATACATACATACATACATACACACACAACATATCCCAATTCATCTCAGTTTTTTTATTTTCTTTTCCATGAGGTTGAACATTTTGAAAACAGCCTTCACTACTATATATCATCATCATCATCATCATCATCATCATCATCATTTAGCATCCCTTTTCCATGCTTCTATGAGTCAAATAGAGTTTATTTGAAGCAGATTTTCTGCAACCAGACACCCTGCCTGTCACCAACCTTCACCTGTTTCCAAGCAAGGTAATATTTCTCGAGACATATTCTTGAGGATAGTAGAAATGAATGACATTGCTTGTCTGACAGTGGCAATTATTTACAACTACTACGTGATGCCAAAACAAGGACACACACACATATATATATACACATATATATAACGTAAAAGAAATAAGGATTTGGAATTTGGGCAAGTACCTTATATGTACATCAATATAATCCAGTTTCTGGCTAATCACATCGAATGATAGGAAAGATTTAGAATTGCTTAAGATAAATAATTACACGGTACTTCACTCTCACAATGTGTGTGTGTATGTGTACACACACACACATATTGGCATCTTTCAGTTTCCCTCTACCAAATCTACTCACAATCCTATGGTCAGCTGAGGGTTATACTAGGAAACAAACTTCTTACCAAACAGCCACGTGTCCTCCTCTGTGTGTGTGTGTGTGTGTGTGCACGTGCGTGCATGTGTGTGGAATCAATATCTTATCAGTTGTAAGGCTGTTCTGTCTTTTTACTACGACTGTCGAGCCAATGAGGAAGTCTCTTTGTGACCATTCAACCTGCTAGAAATAGAGACCGAATCTCCCTCGAATCATTCCCTAAGAAGAATGAAAGGACATGTTAGATAGTGTAATCTTAAATACATATTTTAAAATAAAAATGAGATGGTTATTGCTAGAAAAAGTTTTATCATAAGGTTTAGTTGATTTAACTCTTTAGCATTCAGATTTCTTTGGCCAATTAATTGCTTATTTACTCACATTGTTTTTAATTAATCATGCATTATCTTGAAGCTTCAAGATTTCAATGATGTGTTTGTATATTTTTAGAACGATATTGTAGGGTAGGTTTGAAAGGTTGGATCTGATCAGTTTTAACTTTAAACAGAATATTTTGGTCAGATATGGTCAGTTAAAATGTTAAAAGGTTAAGCTGACCTGGGACTAAACAATAACATCTATCAGGGCTATAAGTTATTGGGTCATCTCATAAATGATGTGCTTTTTTTTATACTTCGTTTATTTTTCAAAATTAAGATAAACAAACTTCTTGTTTAATCCTAAATATACTCTCCTTCATTAGAAATATTAAATTTCTAAATGTCTCAAAGAGACATGAACGGTGGTGGAGCGATAGAGTGGTTGTATACTGTCAACCTAACGTGACAGTCCTGTAAGGGAATTACACCACCGCTGTTTAGCCCTAGGAAGCATCGAACGCTTCCTGTCGGCTTTGACACATTTCCTGTGTCCTTATATTTGTGAAGGGGAGGCAAGCACCTATCCTGGGCTGATGACGGGTTAAGACCCAGAAACATGCATGTCCTCAGGTGTGAATCTTGGCTGGTGGGGGTGCTTGCCTCCCCTTCACAAATATAAGGACACAGGAAATGTGTCAAAGCCGACAGGAAGCGTTCGATGCTTCCTAGGGCTAAACAGCGGTGGTGTAATTCCCATACGGGACTGTCACGTTAGGTTGACAGTATACGACCACTCTATACTCTCTTTCATTTTCTACAATCTCTTCCATCTATCTGGTAGACCTGCAAAGCCCCCCTCTTCCAAAATTCCCTTGTCTGTGGCAAAAAATAATCCTCCAGTATTGTTCTGACCTCAGAATTGGTTTTTTTTTTTTTTTTTTCATCCAAATGATTTTGAAGACTGCAGAATAAATGATAATCAGATGGAGCAATGTCCAGTGAATATAATGGGTGGGGCATCGTTTTCCATTCAAACTACTCCAGCTTTTGGAATGTCATCCTCACTGTATGTGGCCGAGCATTATCCTCATGGAAGAACACCTTTTGTCTTGAAACCAAAGATGGACATTTTTCTTCTAGCACTGACTTGAATGACTATTTGAATGACCAAATCCAAGCTTCTCTGCTAGTTCTTCAACAGTCACAATGAGATTTTGTTCCACCAGGGACATCCTCGTTGCAGGACATCCTCGTTGAGCTCTGCAGATCTTCCAGGATGACTTGTCTTCTAGACTGTAGTTTCTGGCTGGAAATCTCTGGTACCGCCATTGGCACTGGTTTACGCTTATTGTCCGATACCCATATACTGCATTAATATTCCTTGCACTTTCCATTGCGTTGTTGCTTTTATTGAACTCATAAAGCAAAATATGCTGAATATGCTCCTTTGCCACTTCCATTATAGCTTTCAAAAAAATAACTGTTAAAATCAAACTGCACTCTTCAAAACTCACACTAAGAATAAGTACATGGTAAAATTACTACCTGCTTTTATAGCAAGTTGATGCAGGTAGTTTATCCCGTCCTCTTCCGACTTTTAGTTCACGCAATTGAAAACCACATTATTTATGGGATACATAACTAAAATGCAATACATAACTAATGTTTACTTTTATCACCTTTAAGGTAGTGAACCAAAAATATTTTTTAATTAATTTAAAATTACAACTATAAAAAGCCATTAGCTGCAGAAAAAAAAAATCTGATGAGGCAAGGGAGAGAACTCCTGAAATGTTAGTCTCCCCAAAAGTAATTTTTGTTTTCTTTTAGTCACAATCAGTCTTTTATATAATAATTTGCATCTGTGGTGCATGGATTTATGAATAAAAAAAAGAAAAAGAAATAAAATCAAAAAAGAATAGTAATGGTGATCATTGTCACTTTATTCATTAAGTGTAAGATATCAGAAATAAATATCTCGTTGGGAGAAGTACTTTAAAAAAACCAAAGAAAGACTTGCTTTGTTGTTAGTCTATGAATGTGGTGTCACAATGGCGAATGACAGTAAGTGGCAGAGAATAACTTGTTAACATGTATGATAGAAGTGTGTGAGAGAGGAAAGAGTGGTTAGAAAGAGGAAGGAAATGAAACTTTGAGAGGGTCATGTTGAAGATAGAGAATAAGAGTGGCGAAGGAATGCAAAGAGGAGAACAGGAAAGAAACAGAAGATTAATGATCCTTTTAAACTAGGGAGAGGTTTTTGCTTTAGCTGAGCATTTGTTTTTTGTTTTTTGTTTTTTTCCTCTTTTTTTTTTTTTTTTTTTCAGGCGGTACCAGGTCAATGACTTGTAAATTGTTGAACTGTAGCGTTATTCACATAATTCCAAACATAGAAACCATAACTCAACATCATCATCATCATCATCATTGTTCGACCGTGGTCGAGACAATGGAATTTACTATGTTACGCCAGACTTCACGGTCCATCATAGCATTACGGAGGTCTTGTTTGCTGGATGCCTGTATCCCTGGAGATTACATCGGGGTAGGAGAGTGTGCGCCCTCTGATATCGCAAGCAGATGGCTTCCAGGGGAGAAGAGTAGAGATTATGTCGTTTTCAGCTCTACAACAATGCCCAGCAAACTGGACTCTTCTACCTTTCACAAGAGATGATACAGGTGATAGTTTCAGACAGCTGGAGGTTAAACCTATTTCTATTTCTTTACTACCCACAAGGGGCTAAACACAGAGGGGACAAACAAGAACAGACAAACGGATTAAGTCGATTACATCGACCCCCAGTGCGTAACTGGTACTTAATTTATCGACCCCGAAAGGATGAAAGGCAAAGTCGACCTCGGCGGAATTTGAACTCAGAACGTAACGGCAGACGAAATACAGCTACGCTTTTCGCCCAGCGTGTTAACGATTCTGCCAGCTCGCCGCCTGGAGGTTAAACCATTTAACCCATGCCAGCATGGAAAGCGGACATTACATCATGATGATGATGATGATGATCACATACATACATATACATATAAGCAGTCAGAAGCAGGCTAATGGCTAGAGACATTGCTATTAAGGAAATGGATGGACTTATTGTCTGGAGATATGAGTATGCTTGAGGACAGTTGTGTTTCTAACTCAATAGTCTTCTTCATCGGCATAACAATTGTCCTACCTCTTCTCCAGAAGCCAAAAGAACTAGATTTATACAAAACAGAGCATTGTTTGTCCCAAAACAATAGTAGAAGTCTTTTCTAAGGTGCTACATCGTGGGACTGAATCTGAGACCACATGGTTGCAAAGAAAACTTCTTAACCTCACACCTAATAAGGATACTGTATGTGAATACATGCGATAAAACAAAATATCATTTAAAATTTGTATCCTACCTAAAACCTCTTGAACATAGATGCAGGTGTGGCTGTGTGGTACAAAGCTTGCTTCCCAACCACATGGTTCCAGGTTCAGTCCCACTGTATGGCACCTAGGGCAAGTGTCTTCTGCTGTAGTCTTGGACCAACCAAAGTCTTGCAAATGAATTAGGTGGACAGAAACTGAAAGAAGCCCATTGTATATATATAAATGTGTGTGTGTGTGTGTCTGTGTTTGTCCCCCTGTCATTGCTTAACAACTGATGCTGGTGTGTTTTTCGTCCCAGTAACCTAGCGGTTTGGCAAAAGAGACCAATAGAATACGTACTATACTTACAATGAATGAGACTTGGGGGTCAATTTCTTCTGCTAAAACCCTTTTAAGATGGTGCTCCAACATGGCCTCAGTCAAATGACTGAAACAAAAGAATAAATACATACTTAACCATTTTTTTTTTTTTTTCTTCCAGGGTGGACTAAAAGCCAACACTTATATTGAGGCTTTTCAATTAATTACAATGTTTATTGGTCTTCTGGCCATTGTTATCTCTACCTTTTCTTCGAGGAACGTTGCAGAGGTTTTCTACAATGCAACAATTAATGATACAGCTGCTTCTATGTAAGTAACATATCATTTTTTTCTTTTTTATACTCTTGCTATATTTTTTTTAAAAATAATAATGAAATTATTGTATACAGTGCTCAGGTGCACCACAACTTGTCAAAAGTGCATATAAAGCATATGCAGTAATGTACAAATGATTGGAAAGTGAACAGTGCATAAGTTAGATACATGCTTGTGTGTGTATTGTAGGGTAGATGTGAGAGGTTGGATCTGGTCAGTTTTAACATAAAACAGATAGATGTTTTGGACTGGATAGAACTGTATTAAATCTAAATGGTTAAACGATGATGATGAGACACATTACCAAGCTGTACTTGCTTACAAGTGATAACTAGCTGTACTTTTCTCCTACATTCAATCACTTCTTTTCCTCTCTCTCTCTCTCTCTCTCTCTCTCTCTCTCTCTCTTCTCCCACTTCCTTCCAGTCAACTTATGTATCCCATTTCCTCTGCCCAACTCTCTATCACACTCCCTCAGATATCATTTCCAATGCACTAATTATATATATCCTTATTACTTCAGGTTTCAAGAAGGCAAAAACTACTCCGTCACATCAACAATAATTGGTGGAACTGTGCTCTATGCATCAATTTATGCTGTGAACCAGTCTCAAGTGCAAAGATATTTTTCATGCTCTTCACTGAAAAAAGCTAAATGGTATGTTAATTTCGTTTGAATTGCAGGGATTTAGATGTGCCAAATCTTTGGCACAATCATAGCCGTATTCTTTGAACGTTTGCTTTGCAACCACACTGCATAGCACCTATGGTAAATCTCTTCTACTTCACCTTCAAACAGACCAATACTTTGTGAATGGAATTTTTTGATGGAATATGTGCAGGGACCCTTTAACTATTTATGTGCGCACACACACACACACACACACACACACACCACACACACACACATGCATGTACATACACACTAAATGCAGTTTCTGCCAAACAAATTCACTCAAGGTATCGGTTAGTCCAGGGGTGATAGTAGAAGACATTTGTTCATGGTAAGATGGAGTGAGACTGAACCAATGAGCCTGTGGTTACATAGCAAACTTTTTAACCATACAGCCATGCCAGTGCCTGTACATACATACATACATACATACATACATACATACATACATACATACATAATACATACATACATACATACATACATACACACACACACATACACACTACATACATACATACATACATACATACATACACACACACACACATACACACATACATACACACACACACACACCACACACACACACACACACACACATACATACATACATACATACATGCATGGCATTTTGTCCATCTTCACCATCTGAGTTCAAATCCTGCCAAGGACAACTTTGCCTTTCCTCCTTTCAGGGTTGATAAAATAAGTACCAGTTAAACACTTCCCCAAACTTGCTAGCCTTGTGCTAAATTTGAAATCATTAATTAGATCTCCAATTGATTGTGTTTTTTTTTTTCTTATTTGTTATTTTCCAGGAGCCTTTGGTTGAACAGCCCGGGTTTAATTGTGATTGTCTCCCTTTGTTGCATGCTCGGTGCAGTTCTTAGGACAAGTGAACTCAAAAAAGAGTCTAAAATAGACAAGGTGAGTTTCCTTTAACCTAACTTTTTAATATTTCTGTTTAGAAAATGTAATCAAGTTTTGGTGCTGGCATAACTGTGTGGTAAGAATGACTGAAACAAGTAAAAGATAAAAGTTAAATGATAAAGATTTAATGGCAGGCAGAAAGGAATACCTACAAGCATTTTGTTGGAGCCTTTGAGACATGTAGGAGTGATGGTAGTGGTGAGGGTTATCCCCAGACTGAAAACCTGACAAGAATACTTGCCATAGATTGGACTCTTCTAAAGCTACCCAAGGACCAGGTTGTGAAGTTGTAGTGACACCATTTTAGAAGTTTTCAGCGCGCATGCGCAGAGTTGGATTTCTTCCAGGAGGCCTGCCGGAAGTTCCCTCATGCACATGCGCAGAGAACTAGCAGCAGCAAAATTTCCCGCTGTATCGACCTCTCTTGAAGGCTGACAGTGAACAGAAAGGACGTGTTTTGCCAGCTCTCCCAAGTTGCCACCACGTGGCGATGCTACACTATGCTGGAAACAGGATTTGGCTCACTCCATTAGACTGCTAAGATTAGCTCCTAGGCTACCGATTCGCCCGGAAAGAAATGTATATATATACTAGCAGTATCGCCCGGCGTTGCTCGGGTTTGTAAGGGAAATAAATATATAAGCATTTTTAGAGAGTTATAGCCAAAAAATAGCAAAAAAATGCATTAAAAATGGGAAAAAAATTATGGTAAATTTTTTTGAAAATCGTTGACTCATCGTAGACATTTTTAGAGAGTTACTTCCCTTATATAATAGCGAAAAAATGCATCAAAATGGAAAAAATTGATGGTAAGTTATTTTTAAAATCGTAGACTCATCGTAGACGCGCGCTAATACCCAGAAGGGCTTGATATGAATCACGACTATAAGATACCCGCTTTTGGTTACACTGCACCGCAAAATGTGGGAGTAGTTAGGAATCTAAATCGTAGGAGACAGAGACACAACTTCACTTTTATATATAAAGATGTATTGCGAATCCAGAAAATAAAAATATTTATGCTGTTGAAGATATTCGAAAGTCTTGGCTTTTCCTTCGATAAATTATTTGTTGGCGTTAGGAAGGGCATCCAGTCGTAGAAACATTGCCAGATCAGACTGGGCCTGGTGCAGCCTTCTGGCTTCCCAGACCCCAGTTGAACCGTCCAACCCATGCCAGCATGGAAAGCGGATGCTAAACGATGATGATGATGTAAGGGATGAAAGCTGCACCCCTCCAATGTTACAGACCTTTCATCCTGTTACAATGTTAAACTGAAGCAATAGATTATATTTACCATCCAAAAACTGGAACAGTCCCTCTAACAGGATTCAATATATAATTTCTGTCTCCCAAATTTCACTGTCAATTCTTTTGTTGGACTAAAGCTGTGATAGAAGACAGTTGGAATTGAACCAAACCAAATGGCTGTAAAGAGACCTTTCTTTGTCACATCCCCATACAGGCCACATCATCATCATCATTTAGCATCCATTTTCCATGCTAGTGCTGGCTGGACAGCTTAACAGGAGCTGGCCAGCTGAAGGGCTACCTGGGCCCCATACTTGCTTTGGCATAGTTTCTTATTTCTTTATTGCCCACAGAGGGGACAAACAAGGACAGACAAAGGGATTAAATCAATTACATTGACCCCTGTGCATAACTGGTACTTAATTTATCGACCCCGAAAGGATGAAAGGCAAAGTCTACCTCGACGGAATTTGAACTCAGAACATAACGGCAGACGAAATACTGATAAGCATTTTGCCGGCAAGCTAACATTTCTGCCAGCTCGCCGCCTTAATTTTAGCATAGTTTTGGCATAGTTTCTACTGCTGGATGACCTTCCTAATGCCAATCACTTTACAGAGTGTACTGGGTGCTTTTATGCAACACTGGTATGGGAGCTTTTACATGGCACTGGTACAGGTGCTTTTTACATGGCACCAGCACCCACACCCCTAATTTATCAAGATTAGGATCGCTCAGCTGCAGAAGGGTGCAGGGAACATGCATGTATGCAAGGACAACCATGATTTTACTTAGCTTGTATCTTCTCAACCACAACAAACCACCAAGAATCTCTGTCCTTTGTAATCCCCCCACTGTGAAGCCTAACATCCGAAGATCCTTTCACACCACTTCACCCTACATCTCCTTCCACATGTTCCCTCCACAATTAGAGTTGTGATACTAATTAGAGGTACTAATTGCTGCTGCTGCTGTTGTTGTTGTTGTTGTTAAGCAACAAGACAGGTAAGGGTGATTAGGTGATGGTCTAGGGCTTAGGGACGGGAGACCCCAGACCTTGGAAAAAAAAAAAAAACTGTGGCCGTCTTGTAGTCAAGGGTTCTTCATTGACGCCCGACACCACTGGGAGGTGGCCCTCGAAGTCGCAGGAAATGGAGATCTCTAGGTCCAAATTCTTGAATGGCTGCTGCTGCTGTTGTTGTTATTGTTGTCGTCGTAATCATCTTTGTCCTCTTTGTTGCCACCACTTTCATCTTCGTCTTCTTTATTTTCAAGCAGCCACAACTGAGGTACATTTCTTTGTGTCGTTCCAAATGTACCCCATTAGCTTTGGTAGCTCCTCAATTTCATATTGTGTGTTGTGTGACTCTGCCTCTAACATCAATGTGATTGAGCGGTCTTTGTCTTTTATTAGATTGCAGACGTCTCCAAAATATTGCACATGTGCTGTTGGCAATTTCTTTTAGTTTCTTTAGAATTTTCCCTTTCTCCATTCCAATGAAGAGCTATGCTCAAAACGTCAAACTCTCTCTTTTCCCCAAGTGTCAAGCTAATCCATTCCTTGTGCAGGTCCTCTTGTTGTCCATTAATTTTTACTCACTTATTAGAATTAATTGTTTATTTGAATTGACTAATTACTGCACAGACTGTCCACATCCCTCTGACTGATATGGAGTACCTGATTCATGGTTTTCTTACTCTACCATTGGAGTACCTTAAAATTGCCTTAAAATTGCTTTAAAGTGTGTTGCTTCTGCGCCTCTGAGTGTGTGTGTGTGTGTTTATACTCTTTTACTCTGTTACTTGTTTCAGTCATTTGACTGTGGCCATGCTGGAGCACCACCTTTAGTCAAGCAAATCAACCCCAGGACTTATTCTTTGTAAGCCTAGTATTTATTCTATCGGTCTCTTTTGCCGAACCGCTAAGTTACGGGGATGTAAACACACCGGCATCGGTTGTCAAGTGATTGCACATACATATATGCATATACACAATGGGCTTCTTTCAGTTTCCGTCTACCAAATCCACTCACAAGGCTTTGGTCGACCCGATGCTATAGTAGAAGACACTTGCCCAAGGTGTCACGCAGTGGGACTGAACTCAGAACCATGTGGCTGGTAAGCAAGCTACTTATTACACAGCCACTACTACACCTATGTTTATTTTGAAATGTAAATGTTATTGTAAAAGCACCATCCATTCGTGTCCGTTGCCAGCCTCGCCTGGCCCCCGTGCCGGTGGCACGAAAAAAACACCATCTGTTCGTGGCCGTTTGCCAGCTCTGTTTGGCACCTGTGCAGGTGGCACGTAAAAAGCACCCACTACACTCACGGAGTGGTTGGCGTTAGGAAGGGCATCCAGCCGTAGAAACACTGCCAAATCTGACTGGGCCTGATGAAGCCTTCCGGCTTCACAGACCCCAGTTAAACCGTCCAACCCATGCTAGCATGGAAAACGGACGCTAAATGATGATGATGATGATGATTGTCATTTCTTTTTTTCTTAGCAAGCTGCTAGATTCATGGTGGAGGAGGTCGACGTAGGGGTTGCTGGACTGTTTGTTGCAGGTGTCTTTAATGCTACAATGAGGTAGGTATACAATTTTGAATTAAACGTCTGAGCATCAGAAATGTGTTTTTATTCTTTTATTCGTTTCAGTCATTTGACTGCGGCCATGCTGGAGCATCACTTTTAGTTAAGCGAATTAACCCCAGGATTTATTCTTTGTAAGCCTAATACTTATTCTATCGGTCTCTTTTGCCGAACTGCTAAGTTACGGGAACGTAATCACACCAGCATCGGTTGTGAAGTGATTTTGGGAGACAAACACAGACGCACAGACATATACACACACATACATACATTGGTTGTCAAGTGATGTTGGGGATACTAACACAGGCACAAACACACACACACATACATATATGCATATATACGATGGGCTTCTTTCAGTTTCCATCTACCAAATCCACTCACAGGGCTTTGGTTGGCCCGAGACAATAGTAGAAGACACTTGCCCATGGTGCCACACAGTGGGACTGAACCCGGAACCATGTGGTTTTTGTTGGTAATATTAATAATAAACAATGAGAAGAGTGTGATGCAATTTGTGTTCAATAGAGATCGACTCTGTTCATTGAATTGAATGAACTGAACAATATAAGACACAAACATATAGATGAATACACACACACATTCATACATACACATGACAGGCTTTATTCAGTTTTCATCAACAAAATCCATTCACAAGGCTTTGGTTAGCCCGAGGCTATAGTTGAAGACACTTGCCCATGGTGCCATGCAGTGGGACTGAACCCAAAACTAAGTGGTTGGGAAGCAAGCTTCTTACAACACAGCCACACTTGTTCATATATATAGTTAATTTGTTTGTTTCCATGTTCATGCTTTGCATTCTAGAATGTAATTAATAAAACATTTTTTTCACTTCTAAACTCAGGTTAATTAGCTTTATTTGTTACTTGTTTCAGTCACAAGACTGCGCCCATGCTGGGGCACCACCTTGAAGAATTTTTAGGTGAATGAATAGACCCCAGCATCTTTTTTCTTTAAAGCCTAGTACTTATTCTATTGTCTCCCTTGCTAAACCACTAAGTTATGAGGATGTAAACACACCAATACTAGTTGTCAAGTAGTGATGGGGGGGGGCAAACAGAGACACAAAGACACACATATACACACATGCATATCATCATCATCGTTTAACGTCCGCTTTCTATGCTAGCATGGGTTGGATGGTTCGACTGGGGTCTGGGAAGCCAGGGGGCTGCACCAGGCCCAGTCTGATCTGGCAGTGATTCTACAGCTGGTTGCCCTTCCTAACGCCAACCACTCCATGAGTGTAGTGGGTACTTTTATGTGCCACCGGCACAGGTGCCAGGTGATGCTGGCAATGGCCACGATCGGTTGGTGCTTTTTACGTGCCACCGGCACGGACGTGATATATATGTACACAGTACACAAAGGCTTCTTTTAGTTTCTGTCTATCAAATCCACTTACAAGACTCCAGTAAAAGACACTTGCCCAAGATGCCACACTGTGGGACTGTACCCAGAACCAAACTTCTCACCACAGAGCCATGCCTGCACCTATTAGTCCAAAATATTATGACTTACAATCTTGGAGTTTTTTTTGTTGGCTAACTCTCTCTATCTCCTTCTCTCTCTCCCCCCTCTCTCTCCTCCCTCTCTCTTACACACATGCACACAAACACATACACGCACACACAGAATTTTGTAGCTCTGCACAATATTTAACTAGTTACCCACCTTCTCTTTCTTTAGCTGTTTCTCTCATTCTCTATTCCCCCATCTCTGTCACTCCAATTTTTCTTTATCTCCAGATAATTTCATATGATTTATCATAAATTTTCTTACAATACAATTTGGTTTTCCAGTTCAATATCCTGTGGACTTAGTGCTACTAATAGTGTTTTGTTCAGAAACTTACTACCAAAATGCATTACACAAATGCGGAACTCAGAAGTGGCTTCAAGTATATTGTGTAAGTCTATTTACTTTCCATTTTATTTTACAATTTTTTTTACACTTGCAAGAAAGTTTAGTTTCTTATTCTTCCAAAGTTACATAATTCTTCTTCTGTTGACTTGCCTCTTAATCAATTTGTGTGGCATTGTTCCATCATTATGTCTTGGAAAACTAACATCAGCTAGGATCTCTTTTCTTAGATATTTATCCACTCTCTATGGAGTGTTTGTGTATACATATGTGTGAGTGTGTATATTTATTTATAATATATATATGTATAATATATGTGTATTCTTTGATTCTTTGACTGTTTTTAACCATCGGATTGCAGTCACTTACATCAGCCTGGTCTGGTCCAGTACTCAATTTATCAAATTACTGAGTTTACCTGAAGTTAAAAAAGGGTTACCTGCCTTTTCAAAGTAAATATCACAAGGAGTATAGACTAACTTGTACAAAAAGATATATATATATATATAAATGTGTGTGTGTATGTATATATACGTTTGTGATCGTTACCAGCGTCGCCTAACTGGCACTTGTGCCGGTGGCATGTAAACAAAACATTTGAGCGAGGTCGTTGCCAGAGCCGCTGGACTGACTCCTGTGCAGATGGCACGTAAAAAAACACCATTTGAGCATGACTGTTGCCAGTACCGCCAGGCTGGCCCTCGTGCCGCTGGCATGTAAAAGCACCCACTACACTCTCAGAGTGGTTGGCGTTAGGAAGGACATCCAGCTGTAGAAACTCTGCCAGATCAGATTGGAGCCTGATGCAGCCATCTGGTTTGCCAGTCCTCAGTCAAATCGTCCAACCCATGCTAGCATGGAAAACAGACGTTAAACAATGATGATGATGATGATGATGATGATATGTTTCACCTATTCACTCCCCTATGTTGCATGTTGTCTCTCCATTTGCCTATTCACTCCCCTATGCTACATGCCATCTCTCCAATGCATGCAACATAGAGGAACAAATAGGTAAGCACTGGCAAGAGCTCAAAGAGAAGAAAGGCTCATCACAGCTCTACCAACAAGCTCAAGCAGAACATAGAAGTTCAGTTAATAATGTAGAGGTTAAGATATTATCAACACATAGAATTGACACAACACTTAGACAGATTACAGAGTATGTTTGTTTGGGGGGGGGGGAGAAAAAAAGAAAATATAGCAATAAATATACATATATATATGTGTGTATGTGTGAGTGTATGCATGTATGTATGTATGTATGTATACATGTATGCGCATGCATGTATGCTTGCATGCAATTTCAGTCACAAGGTGTCCAGAAATCTTTCATCACACAACTGTGACTTCTTCAGCGACACTGAGAATGGAGTAAATTGAGCAAGAGCACACACAAAAACAAAAAGTGTCACTGAAGAGGTCACAGATGTGTGATGAAAGATTTCTGAACAATAGACATGAGTTAAAATGATAAAATAAGAATGGTAATAAATGAGTGAAGTTAAAATGCATAGTGCGTGTATTTATTTTGCAAAAAAAAAATGACCATCCCAAAAAAACAACAATAACAATAATTAAATAAATGAGAATATAAATTATAATTTTTTTTAATTTCAGCTTTTTTTGTTGGAATATTGTGCATAGGTTTGGCCATTTTGATCAAGAATCAGCAAGGCATCTTAAAGGTAAGGTTTTGCTGACAAAATAGCAGTTTTTCTTTAGTTCTTTTTATAACTCTATTCATGGAATGTGGGGTAGAGTTACTTTGATAATTGGCACTCTGTTACAAGGACAAGGGTTCCAGCTGATTCGATCAATGGAACAGCCAGCTTGTGAAATTAATATGCAAGTGGCTGATCAGTCCACCAACTTGTGCACCCTTAACGTAGTTCTCAGGGAGCTTCAGGGTGACACAGAATGTGATAAGGTTGGCCTTTTAAATCACAGGTACAACTCACTTTTGCCAGCTGAGTGGACTGGAGCAAGGTTAAATAAAGTGTCTTGCTCAAGGACACAACGTGTCACCAGGAATTGAACCCACAACCTTATGATCATGAGCCAAATACCCTCACCACTAAACTATGTGCCCTCACGCATTGCATTACTACGGTGTTAGAGTACCATAGTATAACTCTGTCTCCATTATCAACCAATGTCCATTGGTTAAAACACTCACACTGGGGTTCCATCCACTTGACCATAAATAGACACCACTAGTTAGCTCCAGTTCATCATTGCAGATAGTTGTAGAACTACTGCTTTGTTCTGTTACCTTTCAGTAATAATGAGTTCAAATCCTCTATTGGTCATAGAAAAAGTTAAGGGAATCTGAAAAAAGACAGAATAATACATTTATCTCATTCTTTTACTAGTTTTAGTCATTGGACTGCAGTCATGATAGAACATGTCTTTAAGGGTTTTAAACCAAATAGTATTGCCTCCAGTATATATTATCTTTTAACATAAAATGCTGCAATCTCAGCCACAGGTTTACACCTGTATAAACAAACACACATACACAGCATTGATTAGAATATGTTGCAATATTTATTCAGGCTTTCTGTGCACTGAATTCAAATTCTGCTGAGGTCAGCTTTGCCCATTAGCCCAGTCGAGAGTTGGCAGCCCACTTTCCTTACAGCTGTCATACTGAATTCATTATTGTCCTCATTACTAACTCTTACGTTGCTGACATTGCCTTTGTATTTCTCTATCAAATGCTTTCTTCAGGTCGATGAATACTAAGAATAGCAGCTTATTCTTAGCTAAATACCACCCCTGCAGTTGTCTCACTAGAAAGAAGGCATCAGTAGTATTTTTCTTGGCACAAAATGAAACTGCATCACATTCAAACTAATTAATTCTTAATCAATTAAGACTTAACTCTGTCTTCTGGAATAACTTTGAATATAATTTCATTTGTTGTGTTTTCATTTATTTTCAGGCATCTTTCTCCTTTTATGGAATATTTTGTTGTCCAATGTTTGGAATATTTATTTTGGGGATATTTTTCCCATTTGTTCATAAATGGGTAAGTTTTATTTTCATGATCATTATCATCATCCTTATCATTTTCATCATCATCATCATCATCATCATCATCATCATCATCATCATCACCATCTCTTCCAATATACTTCAGAAATTCTTAAAATCCCTAAATGTATTTTTGTGGGAGTTTCCCTTTATAAATTTGGTATTGATAGTGTTAACTGTACTATAAAAAAGTTTATATAACCAGTTTGGTAATTATTTGGAGGAAAATACCAAAGGACCCATTCTGTATGGATATTTTTCCATAGTCTTTTATTCACAATACATTCCATACACACACACACATGCATGGACCATTGATAAGGAGCTTGCAAATCCAGTACCAAAGGTACACTTTCAACTTCATACCCATTATTATAGGAACAACAGGATATATACCAACCTATCTGTAGCAAAGTATGGCTGAACTTGAGATCTTGGGAAGAGAAAGCAAATCCTTAATTTGTATGCTACAGTCATGATATCTGGGATTATAAAAATCTGCAAGACCTTCTTAAGATTTAAAGGATGATGGTTAAAGGAATATACTTTCTTTCACAACCTTGCTACCAAGTAGATAGCCAGTCAAAATTTACTATAGAATTAAAAAGAGAAAGAGAATATGTGTGTGTGTGTGTGTCTGAATTGTCAGTAAATCATAAATCCGAAAAAGAAGCACGCTATCATGTCACCTTTATCTTGCATCAACGGTCTGGCTACACTGTGCTGAAGAAGTCTACTAACACTGAAACATGCCTGGAGTTGTCACTGTATTGCCTACATTCAGTTTGTAATTAATTCTAATTAATTTATATTTCACTGTTATCTCCCCTGTACTCTTTGATCAGAATTAATTATCAAGTCAACAGTATATTCACTTCATTATGGTTGTATTATCAATTCATTAAAATTTCTATTTCTAAGCTCACTACATTAAATATATTTGTTCTGAGATTTACAGTTGGGTGATAGATTATTTTTGTGAGATTCAAGCAGGAAATGTGAAAAAATTGAAATCAAAAAGTGAAAAGTGAAAAATAAATAAGGAAACTAAAATCATTATTTATTCATTATCAATAAATACAGTAAGGAAATTAATATTTATAAATGCAATTTTTCATTTTTTTTTTTCTTTTTCTTCACTTTTCTATTAATACCACAACTTTATTTTCTCACAATTTCACAACCAGACACAAGATTACTTGATATCAGTCTGTGATCAATAAGTATCCGAACTGTTGCCATAGTAACGAGGCTAAAGGATGCAGAGTGAAGCCGCTTGGCACAGATTGACCTTGATCTTTGCTGTACATGTGCAATAAGTTTAAACATTTTAGCTTATTTCCACTGTTTACAGCAGTGCTTGGAAGGAAGGTGTGTAGCATGTGATCATCACATTGATCCTGACTGAGAAAGTTGAGCAGAGAATCTGCATCAAATTTTGCCAAAAGTTTGGCAATACCTTCTCAGAGGCCTACACAAAGTTTTCAAGAAAGTTCTCATCATTCTTGACTCGATCAAGGAAATCTTGGGCAACTGAAACTCAAGTGTCTTTTTGGTCTGCTGAAAGCAGTTTTGGCACAAACTTGGCAGACACGCATCTCCTACCCAAATCTTCAGTGATAATGGATGGAACTGAGCCGTAACTAATCTGCACATCTTCTGATAATTCACGGATGGTGATTCAATGATTTCCCCTCACAGCTGCATGCACATCTGTGATGTTTTTTTTCAGTTCTGCTGGTTGTGGGTCTCTCAGAACATTCGTCAATATAGACATTTTTTCAGCTATCTTGGAAACGTCTGGAACATTCATACACTTATTCTGCAACACTGCATTGACTTTTAAGCAGGCATCGCCATGACAACTTTCTTTGTCGTGCTCAATGAAACGATTACACGCTTCTGCATGCATATATGTGTGTGTGTGTGTATGTATATATCTTTATATGTATGTATATAATATTTGTAGCCACCTTAACATAACTGTCTGTTCGAGCTGACTCTACTGTAATTTTTTAACATAAATTTACAGTAGGCTTCTTTCAGTTTCCATCTACCAAATCTACTCACAAGGCTTCAGTAGAAGACACCCAAGGTGCTGCATTGTGGGACTGAACCTGAAACCACATGGTTGGGAAACAAGTTTCTTAACCAAACAGCCATGCTTTCAACACAGTCAGTTAGTGCCTTCTACTGTAGCAAACCAATTCATTGTGTGTGAAATTTGCTAGATAGAAATTATGAATCTTTTCATATACCCATAGTTTAGATATATATAGAGAGTACTGTTCCGTGATAGTAAGGTCAACAGAAAATGTACTCCAATTGGTGAGAGATAAATATTATTTTATAAGCACATTTTTATGTGCTGCTATTAGTTTCATGTGCTGAGACCATGCCAGACAGCATTTTTTTTACACATCTGGTGTCCTAGCGCAGTCATCAGATACTGCCATGTGGGCAGTACCTGATGATTGTGCTTGGACACCAGACATGTTAAAAACTACTGTCTGGCATGCTCTCAGTACATGAAACTAATAGCAGCACATAAAAACATATTGTGTTTATTAAATAATCTATATAGATATAAATTTATTGTATAAGATATGGATTCAGAGAACCATGTGGCTATCACAGAAAGCTCTTCTCACAGATTCAGCTAACAGTCCACACAGTAATGCAATATAAAGAAGTATAATATAGAGTGTCCATGCAGCTGAAATCCAGAAGATCTGATCAATGAAATTTATTTCATAAAGATTATATAAATAAAAATTGTTGGGAGGTATTTATTTCACCACTTGACATCCTTAGGATTATAACTGTTTTACAGCCTTTTTCATGTAGTAATAATTTTGGTGTGGAAGAAATTATGCTTACACATTTGCATTAATATGCATGCTTGGCATGTATATTAAAAGCTAATAACAGTAAATCAATGCTTTCAAAGATCCGGGTGATATTAGTTCTACCTGAGTTGCATTGTCATTCCTTTAACAATCTTGTCACCCTTATAAATGCAATCAGCCAGTAATTGGTCTTCTTTGAAGCTTCTGACATAGATGTTGTTGTCCGATGTTGAATCCCCTTTCTATTACTAACCAGTCAATTGTGAAATGAGAGTGGGGCCTACTTGTCAGTCAGATAAACTGGAGTAATCAGAATTGTTGTTTAGCTCCATGTTAGCTCTAGTCCAGCAAACTTATAATCTAAAGTATTCCATCCATGACCATCATGTTTTTTTTTCTTCTTGTTCATCCAGGGATTATATTGTTCTATATGCCTTTCCATCTTCAAGAAAGTAGAGCATGGTTTCAGTGTGACCTATTTACTGGCCATACAGCAGATTCTTTGTTACACACCTTGCTTGTTACACCAATTACAATAGCTGTAGTGTGATTTGAATGTCTTTCTGTATAGTTAGATGTTGAGTGCCTTAATCTTGCTGTCACTGAGACTCATTCATATTTGTTTTGTTTTTAGGGTGCCTTGGTGAGTTTGATCGTAACAATTCCATTCTTACTTTCACTTTACATTGGAAATACAATGATGCCAAATCCTGACTTTGCGTGAGTATAAACCTTTGTTCTTGGACATATTTTATGAATGCTATTGAGTTATTTCTGTTGTTGTTTTTTCAGCCCCAGGTCAATCCTGACTGAGCAGACCCATGATGAAAGACATTCCAACCATATGACTATCCATGTTTTGTTTTTTTTTGTTTGTTTGTTCAGGTTTTTTTTCTAGGAATAGGTACAGCTGTGTGGTTAAGAAGTCAGCCTTGCTACCACATGGTCCTAGGTTTGTGCCACTATCATGGTCAAGTGTCTTCTACTGTAGCCCAAGTCAACCGATACTTTGTGAATGAATTTGATAGATGGAAACTGTGTGAATGCCCATCATTGTGTTAGTTTCTAACTGCTTGGTAACCGATGCTGGTTTGTTTATGTCTGTGATTTTGGGCATAATTCAATAGTACAAAGTAGTGGAGTCAAATAAATGAAATTGTTCGAGCTGGTGCTCCAGCTTGACTAAAATATAAAAGTCCAGTGACTAAAATATGAAATAATAGAAAATAAATGCAGGTGTGGCTGTATGATAAGAAGCTTGCTTCCCAACCACATGGTGCTGGGTTCAGTCCCACTGCATGGCAGCTAAGGTAAGTGTCTTGAAGCTTATTAGCCATATTTCTTCATACTATCCCATCCACTATATGGCTCCTTTTAGATATTTGCATGGATTAGTGCCTTCTTCCTCCTCATTATTAACATTTAATGTCTGTTTTCCATGCTGGCATGGGTTGGACAGTTTGATAGGAACTGGCCAGGGGCTGCACCAGGTTCTATAGTCTTTTTCGGCTTGGTTTCTACAACTGGATGCCTTTCCTAACACCAATCACTTTATAGAATGTACTGGATGCTTTTCATGTGGAACCAACACCAGTGCTTTTTATTTAGCACCATTCCCAGTACTTTTTACGTGGCACCATCACCAGTGCTTTTTATGTGCCACCAACACCCACACCAATTTATGTATCATCTATATAAATTTTAAATTTTTATGGAAATTACAGAAGGCCAAGAATTTATGTAATAAAATTACACTGGTCCTTGACTCATCCTACTTATATTTCAGTCTGCAAAAAGTTTTTTTTTTTGTTTTTTTTAATGTGCTTAGAATATAAGTATTGTACATGTTTTAAATGGTTCATTTCTAAAAAACGTTGCAACCCCTTTCACTACACCAGTGCCTCCTTAATATTCATTATCCCTTTGTCAGTTCACAAAGCCTCCTCTCCTCAATGCACTATTGTACAGTTTTTAAAATCACTGGATTCAAAAAAGATTTAGCTAATTATTTCTAGCAAATGGAGTTCCTATGTAAAGGTGCTATGTTACTTCTTTTTGGTTTCTTTGTTCATAAGTGTTGTATTTTCTTATTTATTTTAAACAGAAGTAAAATAAGCTGTTTTAATTATGTCATTTTTCATACTTCCTAACTTGAGACTGGTCTTTTACTGTTGTCTTTGCAGAAAGCCATTGCAGAATCTTTACAGCATCAATTTCTTCTGGTATGGTCCTTTAGGTATCACCATGGTCATTATAATTGGCATTGTATTCAGTAAAATTATTGGTGGTAAGTTGTTCAACTATCTTATACAACAGTACAATGTAATCCAGAATTTTTCTCAGTTATTAGGTAAAATAAATGATTGTAGATCCTATTCAGAGAGATAGCTGTCTGAACCACAAAATATTGCACTGAAATTTCCTCTCAATGGGTTACAGTCACACGTCAGGTGTGATCCCAGGAATTTTTCAAAAGGAAGGCACAAGGTCAGAAGGGAATGCTATTCCAGGAAAAAAGGGTGTAATAACATTATTTAGAAGGGTGCACTTCTTTTCTTGAGTGGGACACGTGCCCCTCAGGCCCCCCTCTTGGGTCCACCTCTGCATGTAACTAATCTTAACCTTAAAACTGCTGGTGGCCAGGGCCTTGTTTTAGTTCTAGGCCAGAGCATTGAAGGTCTCTTTACTTTAAGACAGGTTAGAGAAAGTAATATAATCTATTCATTTCTTGATACCCTCTACACATTCAGAACTATGGTCTTTGACTGTGTTGAATCTTGCCGACCCACTTTTTTACATTTCTTATGCACAACACACATCCACCTGCCCTTGTCCTAACCAGTGCCATTTTAAGGCATAGGCACGCTGGGCTCTTTCCTGAGAGCTTGCAGGTCTAGGAGCTTCAGTGCATTGCTTTACCCAGCATCCTTACTACTGCTGCAGTTGATAAAGATGTTCTACTTATTTTTCATCTCTTTTTTAGGATTCCAAGACCCTTCAGATGTGCCACGTTATCTCTTAAGCCCTATCACCTTAAAGATCATGGACAGACGGAAGAAATATGAACCTGAAGGAGTAAGAATACGTTTGACATTCATTTCATCATTGCTCTCTTCATCATCATTATCATTGACTTTGCTCTCCATGGTGGCATGGGTTAGACAGCTTATTTCTGCTCTCCTTGATAGGTTGGACGACTACATCTCACTTGTAAATTTCATATTTGATTTGGTTTCTATAGCTGGGTGATCTTTCTAACACCATCTTTACAGAATGTACTGGATACTTTTCTTTTTTGTAACACCAACTTCAGTGAAGTTGTTACGCAATGAGAGGGGTCTCACAGACCTCATCTATATATACATATTTGTTTAACTCTCAACTAAAATAATTAGGACCTTATAACACCTAGCGAAAATGACGAGGGCTCCAGTTGATCCAATCAACTAAAGTAATTAGGACCTTATAACACCTCCCCTCTCCATGCCACTGATGTTATCCAAGGGATAACATCAGTGGCATTCTGAGTGGAGGCTGGTATGCATGGGTCACTGCTGGTCTTCTATAAACAACTTTGCCCAGACTTGTATCTCAGAGGGTGACTTTCTAGGTGCAATCCCATGGTCATTCATGACTAAAGAAGGCCTTTACTTTTACCCTTTATTATCTGTTGTGAAGGCAAAGATACCAGAACACAACTTCAATGTATCCAAAACGACATAATAAACTTCCTATACATTGAATGAGTGTTTCATTAGCTTATAATTCAGAGTTCAGGTCTTTATATAAGCTTTGGGTCTTTTTTTTACTTTGATATAGACATTCCCACTTCAGCCTCCGTTTAGCCAATTCTCTTACTACCACATCATTGAAATACAGAAATCTAATGTCTAAGATCCATAGAACCAGCACTTATTTCTAATTTCTGTCATGTTAAGTTCATTAGAGACAAGCCTCCTCTGGGAAGCAAGTTGGTTGCACAACATACCAAAATTGACTGGAATTCCGTCATTAAGATGACGAGGGCTCCAGTTGATCCAATCAACAGAACAGCCTGCTCACGAAATTAATGTACAAGTGGCTGAGCACTCTACAGACACACATTCCCTTAACATAGTTCTCAAGAAAATCCAGCATGACACAGAATGGCACATGGTCGGCTCTTTGAATTACAGGTGCAACTCTTTTTTGCCAGATGAATGAAATGGAGCAAAGTGAGATAAGTGTCTTGCTCAAGGACACAGTGCACCTCTGGTAATTGAACTCATGACCTTACGATCATGAGTTGAATACCCTAACCACTAAGCCATGCACCTTGACATGCCAGAAATGATTTAATACAAATAACATGGACAGTATTATTGTTAATTATTTCAACAATGTTGTTTCATATTTAAAAGTGATTAATAATTAATTTGCAATTTCATTATTTCCCATGATCTGTTTTCTGGTGACATTCACCAACAGATGTTCACACTGGTTGGTATATTTAATCTACTTAGTAGGGACCCTCTCTTTTAAGCATTCAGACTAAGTAACCGGTTTGAGGACAACTTTTTCCTTTCCCTCATTCACAGAGATCCTAGAATGAGTAATGGGCTGTGCCTGTTTTCCTTTGATTAGATCATAACCAGCACTTGCAGACAAATGAGACCTGTTATCATGTACCATACTTTCACTAATTGTTTCTGATGCCCATGTAGTCATTGGCAGATAAAGACACACTCTCAGCCCTCCCACATTTGACCAAGTTTAACATCAAGGGTGTAATAATAGCTGGCCAGAGAGTGACCATTGATTTCACACCTATAGGTGCTTAGCTGTATAGGCAACTCATTAGACTCAAATTAGCCTATATAGCCAAGTGCCTTATAGTTGAGAAACCAATGGTTACTCTCTGATTGGCCATAACAAACAACCTTCTAAATATTACAACTCCAATGTTTTAGAGTGTGCTTCTTTTCCAGATATATTCACAACTGACCGAACTTTGACCTAATTATACGGAATCCCAACTTCGGCCATCAGCTGGTGTGAAATCAAGGTCAACCGTAGAATCTTACAACAATATCAAGTTTTAGATTCAAACTAACCTCCCTTCACATCCTCCTGAGTCCTAACCAATAAATAAATAACTGAATTCAGTTTGCTTTGAGCCAAGCTGGTTGAAAGACCCTGAACAAAGCTGCACTGAAAATTAAGCCCAGTTGTGTATGTAACTGCTCATACTCTGTGCAGCAGAGACATGTGTAGGTTGTCATAACCATAAAAATATATTGTGTGACATACAATAGAATAAATGGAAATAAATTTTGAGGATATACCAGTTTCCATATTCTCTATCATTATCATCATCACCATCGTTTAACGTCCGCTTTCCATGCTAGCAGGGGTTGGATGATATGACAGGTCTGATGAACCAGATGGCAGCATCAGGCTTCAATCTTGATCTGGCAGAGTTTCTACAACTGGATGCCCTTCCTAATGCCAACCACTCCGAGAGTGTAGTGGGTGCTTTTACGTGCCACCGGCACGAAGGCCAGTCAGCCGGTACTAGCAATAGCCATGCTCAAATGGTGCTTTTCATGTGCCACCTGCACAGGAGCCAGTCCAGCGGCACTGGCAATGACCTCACTCAAATGTTTTTCACATTCCACCAGCACAAGTGCTAGTAAGGCGATGCAGGTAACGATCACACTTGAGCTTCTTTCAGTTTCTGTCTACTAAGTCTATTATCAAGATTTTGGTTGTTTCAAGGCTTTGGTAGAAGAAACTTGCCCAAGGTACCATGCTGTGGGATTCAACCCAGGAGCATACATTTTACCATACAACCACACCTGCTGCACTTATAAAAACTATCATTAATTTTCTTTTTGTTTTATATTGTATCTTTATATTTTTCTTTGTTTTTGTTTTCAATCAAGTTTTTTATTTTTCCTCTCTTTTTTTTTTTCAGGATGAAAAGTTCTATTTACAAACCATGGACAGCACTGAAACGCAAAAACTTAATGTCAGTGATGCATAAATTCTTATAGATCCTTTCAGCTATGGTCTCATATGCCTTGGAGAAGAGAGCTGATGTTTTATGATGGGCTGGAACATGGGTTAGGCATTATTTTTAACATCTACTTATAAAATATCATAAACAAAGGTTTGGAACCTGATCTAAAGGTAATGTCCTTCCCCTGGTTTTGGAGCCATTGAGAAAAAAATCATAAGCACTACACTTTCTCTAAGTCTTGTCAAAAAAAATTTTAAATAGTGAAAAAATTTTAATATCCTTTTGTATTAAGATACTTTCATACTTTCATCTAAAAAAAAACTAGAAAAAATTAAACAAAAACCTTTTTTATTTCATTTCCATTTTTTTCTTTCTTGGTCTGGGATTTAGTTAATCATTCTAATATAATTCATTATTCATATATATTAATGTGGACAAGCAGTCATTTAAGTACCAAACAGACTGCTTTTGTTCCAACCCTGTGCACTCTGAGTTCAAATTTGGCTGAGGTTCAAAAAAAAAAAAGCAATCCATAATGTTGGATTGACTGAACTATAAGTACATTGGATTGAATGCCTTGCAGTATTTGTTCTGGAGTTTTTTTACTTGTTTCAGTCATTTGACTGCAGCCATACTGGGGTACTGCCTTGAAGGATTTTGGTTGAACAAATCAATCCCAGGACTTTTTTTTTTTGAGCCTAGTACTTTTTCTATCAATATCTTTTGTTGAACTGCTAAATTACAAGGACATGAACACACCAACATTTGTTGTCAAATAATGTTTAAGGACAAACACAGACACAAAGACATGCACATATAGATACAAACTTATATATATTCTTTTACTCTTTAATTTGTTTCAGTCATTTGACTGTGGCCATGCTGGAACACTACCTTATTTGGGTGGGGAAAACCGCCTTATTTTACATATATATATATATATATATATATACTCTTCTTTCAGTTTCCATCTATCAAATCCACTTCCAAAGCATTGGTTAGCTCAAGGCTTAGTAGAAGACACTTGCCCAAGATGCCAAGCAGTGAAACTGAACCCAGAACCATGTGGTTGGGAAGCAAGCTTCTTACCACACAGCCATGCATTCTGAGTTCAAATCTTGCCATAACCTTCATGGGTGGTTGACTTAATTGGTTACCCAGTTTAGCACCACCAACTGGCACCTTGAATAACTTTAACAGAATTTGCTCTATTGCAAAAGGATTATTAGTTTATTCAAAAGGATGAACAACTAACCTGAACAGATGATCTACAAGCATTGAAAATCATCAGCTCAAACATGACTACATACTATTATGTACTAAAATTATTAATGTAATTAATCAAAACTACACCCATAGTGGGGAGGGAAAAAATCATTTACATAACTTTTAATTCTTGTCAAGACAGACAAAGTGGACAGCTCAAGGTTTGACATTGTGTTGCATCTCTGGGAAAGTTAGGAAACTCTATTTGACTCTCAATTTCTCTGATTTACAATAGCTGATCTTTTAAAATTATTTTTTATTTTATTTTATTTTTTTTATAGTCAGGATGAAGATATTTTATTTATCTTTTTTTTTTTTTGATAAGTCATAATGAAGTTATTTAGATATGTATATATAGTAAAAAGAATAATAAAGGGCATTGCTCCATTAAAAGCAATGCTGTCAGAATGAAAACAAGTTATTAGTCAATTGATGTAACCCATCACCCATCTGGTGCCTTGGGTGCCTTTAGAAGAGTCCACTTAGTTGTTGATATTCATACCATGTCCCCCATTTGATAATAATTTACTCCTTCCTGCACACCAGTCTCAACAACTCCAAAAATATCTTGGGCCCTATCCCTCCCACTACTAAACCATAAAAAAATCAGTTTTTGAATTTTGGATGCTACAAAAATATTTAAATATTCACAGTTTTTCCAAGGTAGTGATGATGTTTTGTTGAAGTCTTTACTTTAAAAAATATGTGTCTATGTCTCTCACAAATGAAAATGACCTGGTTGCATATGCCGTGCTTTTGCTAATTGTTTCAAGTGCCTTTATAATCACAAGTAGATATTAACACCATCTTGTCCTCCCTCCCAGCACTGGCCCAACAGAGCATTGAGAATATGCCAGTTGGAGGAAGAGGGAGCTGTGTAAATAATCAGCTGATAGTCATTTTCAGTTTAGTTGACTAGAGTAATGTGACATGAAGTTCTTGCTCAAAAATACAATGTACTACCTGATCCAGGAATTGAACCCACAACCTTGTGATCATGAGGTTAGCACCCTAACCGCTAAGCCAGAAGTTTTCACATAGTCTCTACTGTATGTAAGCACTTAAAGTGTTTATTATCATCATAAAAGCATCAGTGATGGGCACATGCTACAGCAGTCCAAGTAGATTTTGCAGAATTTCAGCAGTACTTTGCTGAACTGTATGGGGCACATGGTGGCCTGGATGTGGAGGTGAACTTCACTTCCTACCTCGATGGTCTGTCATGGCTTTTGGCCAGTGATGTGGAGTTCTGCAAAATGCCAATAACAGATGAAGATATATGTGATGCATTGGCTAGTTGCACAATGGAGAAGTCTCTGGGACTGGATGGTCTGCCCTTCAATTTTTATATTCATATGCCAGACTTGTTTGGTGAGCTTTTGTTGGGTGTCTACCACAACTGGCAGCAGAACAAGAGAATCTCCCAATCTGTGAGCCTGGGTGTGGTGCTATTGAGAAAGGATCTAAACAAGGAGGACATTGTTGATAAAGCCAGTAACTCTGCTAAATGCAGATTACAAAATTTTGGCTAAGTTGTTAGCAAAGAGGTTGGCACTTGTTGCTGACAGACTGTTGGGTGATGCACAGACTTGCACTATCCCCAACAGATCTATTCACGACAGCCTCCACCTCATAAGATATATCATAGAGGTCAGTAAAGAATATGGCATGGGTGGGGTCCTCATCAATTTGGATCAATTGAAAGCTTTCAATAGGGTTGACCATCAGTACTCAGAGGCTGTCCTTAAGGCAGCTGGTTTTGGTCCCATTTTCAGAAGCTGGATCGCTGCAGTGTACAGTGACATCTGTTCAGAGGACAAGTAAATGGCCACCTGTCAGAATCATTTAGCATTAGACATTTGGCCCATCAAAGATGCCCACTCTCACCCCTTCTCTACATACTGGCACTTCAGCCATTACTGTGGAAGCTGGGTGTTTCAAGGAGTATCCCACATGAACTAGGATGCGGAAGGTTTGTGTCAGCATATGTGGACAACGTCACCATGATAGTGTCGGATGTTTCAGAAATCAAGATGGTTAGCACTACCCTAAAAGAATATGAAGTAGTGGCAGGAGCAATGATTAACCAGAAGTCAGAGGACCTGCAGCTCAGCATCTAGAGAGGCAGGTCCTTGCCGACCAACAGCATTGTGGGGTACTGGACGAAAGGACCAGTTAAGTTGCTCAGGGTCTGGTTCAGTCCACACCTCCAAATGGACAAGAACTGGGGTGAGGTGACAGACAGGGTAACTTCCAGAAATCCCTGGACTGGCAGTGCTACCAGGGGCTCTCTGCCAGTTTGCAATAAGCTCTACAGGTACGGGGGTGCAGTCAGACGGGCTTGTCCAAGATGCACGCAGAGCAATGAAACCATTTTGCATGCTCTTGTTCAGCAAAAGCTAAACATTGTCTTTGATAGAAGAGTCCATTATTATTATTATTATTATTATTATTATTATTATTACTACCATATGGTTCTGGGTTCAGTCCCACTGTGTCTTCTCAGGCTGACCAAAGCTTTGTAAGTGGATGTAGCAGATGGAATCTCAAAGAAGCTTGTTATACATATATGTGTGTGTGTGTGTGTGTACATATGCATGTATGTATGTGTGTTGGTGTATTTGCATTCGCCATAACTTAGCAGTTCAGCAAAAAAGAACAATAAAATAAGTACCAGGCTTAAAAAAATATAGGTACTGGAGTCAATTCATTTGACTAAAATTTCCCAAGAAATGCCCCAGCATGCCCACAGTATAGTGACTGAAACAAATAAAAGATATTGGATAAATATCTTAATTTCAAAATTATTTTTTTTTTCATATTAACCACAATTAGACTGATTGTTCACATACTCCTTGTTCATGCTTTGATCTCAGATTAAAAACACATCCTTCTATAATTATTAATTATTATTTCATCCTTTTGAGAGAACATTAATGACCACAAGCCAACGACAGAGCCAGCAACCTTTTACAAGAAGCAGGTTGTATGTGACATGGCTTATTGTTTGGTGGGCCACACTACTAAAAGTTTGAGGTAATTTTTTGGTTTTGTTAAGGCTTTGTATCCAAAAAGACTTGTGTGCAGCTGCAGGTTGCCCACAACTGTTCTACACGATTGTTGCATCTTCTAGAAATACCAACTAAATCTCTCTCCAATGACAGCCTTCTGCAAAAGAGACTAAAAAATATATGTTGCAAAAATGTAAGTCTTTTTTTCTTAAATGAATTGCACTTCATATTTGAGGCTCTGATGAAGCTATAGGATATTTTTCAGACACTCAACTAAGAGTCCACTGAATCTTATAGCAGAAACCACATGGTTCTGGGTTCAGTCCCACTGCATGGCACCTTGTGTAAGTGTCTTCTACCATAGCCTTGTGAGTGAATTTGGTAGATGGAAACTGAAAGAAGCCCATCGTGTATGTGTGTGTGTATCTGTATATGTATACATCTATGTGTGTGTCTTTGTTTCTCCAGACCATCATTTTTTTTTTTATCAACCATTGCTCACTAAAATCATGAAGTAAAAAGTATATGAGGTCACTGTGATACAAATTGTATTCATTTCAGTTTTCTTGATGCTGAAAACAAAAAAAAAATTAAGAAATGACAATTAACTATGAACTATTACATTGATAATTTTTTTTTTCATTTTATATTTGTTTCTTTAAAAAAAGATATTTTATATAAAACTATGACCCATCAAGGGTCAGTATTGCTCCCTAAGCAGCTGCATAGTTGGCTAAATGGAAATACTAGCTCTGTGTACCTTCCCGTGAAAACTTACTTGGTGCACCTGACTGTCCTTCTTGACCTCTGTATCTTGGCCTCCAAATGTCCAACTAATTGCAGCTCAATTATACCTCTTCATCTCCCTGGTACCATTTCTCTATCTTCACCCAAACCTCTCTCTATAAATCCTAACCTTAAATACAAGCTGAACATGACAATATCCTTTTGGTGGAATCTGCAAGAATTTTCAGCACTGATAACCCCTTTTGTGACCACAAAATAAATAATTTAACCCCTTAGCATTCAGATTGCCTTGTCAACTGTAATGCTTATTTATTCACATTGTTCTAAATCAATTATATACTATCTTAGGCGCAGGAGTGGCTGTGTGGTAAGTAGCTTGCTAACCAACCACATGGTTCTGGGTTCAGTCTCACTGCGTGGCATCTTGGGCAAGTGTCTTCTGCTACAGCCCCGGGCCGACCAATGCCTTGTGAGTGGATTTGGTAGACGGAAACTGAAAGAAGCCCGTCGTATATATGTATATGTGTGTTTGTGTGTCTGTGTTTGTCCCACCCAAATCGCTTGACAACCGATGCTGGTGTGTTTACGTCCCCGTCACTTAGCGGTTCGGCAAAAGAGACCGATAGAATAAGTACTGGGCTTACAAAGAATAAGTCCCGGGGTCGATTTGCTCGACTAAAGGCGGTGCTCCAGCATGGCCGCAGTCAAATGACTGAAACAAGTAAAAGAGTAAAAGAGAGTATCTTGTAGATTCAAGACTTCGATGATGTGATTGTTTATTTTTTTAATGACATTGGTGAAAGAAACTGGATTTGACCAGTTTAAACATAAAACAGGTAGAATATTTGGACTGGGTATGCTAAAGGGTTAAACACTGCTTACTTTTAATTATTATTTCTCTTTTTTTTTTATAAAAATTTTTAAGGAGTTCAATAAAATAACTAACTTTTCCATTTGTTGGTGTTTGGTATGGAAATTAACTAAAAGGTTTTTACAGAAAATTATGATGGATTTTTCCTTTATTTTTTAATTATTTATTAATTTGTTCAAGTATGAATACATTAGATGAGATGGGTGTTAGACATAATCAGTCACTTGGTTTAACAACCATTACTTGGTCCTTCGGTAACTTTAGCAGAGTTCACTCTCTTGCAAATATTTAAGTCACATCCATAATTCAAGGATACCTTCTGCCCTCATTCTTTCTCAAGGTCTTGTAAAGAGTTGTGGACACTACCTTTTCTTCTTGACTAAGCAATAATAAAAAAAAAATGGAAGAAAAGAGATGATTTTTGTATGAAAGAACCAAGAGGAACTCAGACAAATTGATACCAAAAAGGATTAACTAATACATTTATGGATTTGTTTTGCAAGATTCCTGATATGATATCATGTGCTGAAACAGATACTGTTATGGTATAATACAAACAAGATATTTCTCTGCCTTGTAAGGGTAATTTACCCAGTATTTCTGCTGTTCTAATGGCAATTATGTGTTTGAAAAATATCTTCCTGTTTGTATTGTACAATACACTTTTCGATGCTTCTAATAAAAAATAAATGCTAATTTGTTTATATTTATACTCACAGATACTGTTATATTTCATTTTTTTTTTTTTTTTCAAAATAAACACATGCACTATAAATTCGTTCTTCATTTGTTTATTATTTTTCTTATTTTATCTTATGTCCATTGTCTGAAAATCTTTTATCACACCTCTGTGACCTCTTCAGCCATGTGTTTCCTGAAAAAAAAGAACAATAATAAACAAGTGAAGAACCAATATATGATACATGTTTATTTGGCAAAAAATAAATAAATAAAAACTATCCTGAAATATAACAAGATTAACAAGAGGCATCAAGAATATAAATAATTATCCCAATGAAAATTCAAATGGTAACCAGACAGACAGACAGACACCCATATTTGTATTCTTAGTGATGCACAAAGTAATTGCTTATACAGAACTCACAGTTGAAATGGACTCATATTTAGCATCCTGTTTCTTCATTGTTATCAATTTTTTGTAACCTTTTGTGATAATCTAATTGAGAAATTATATACATATATATATTGTATAAACGATCGTGGATTAGGCCAAAACAATGTGAATTAATGTAGACTTACCTTGTATTCAATATTTCGGGGTTATGACCCCATTTTCAAGAAATATGCTCACACACATGCACATCGGCAACATTCATCAATTTCTTGAAAATGGGGTCATAACCCCGAAATATTGAATACAAAGTCTACATTAATTCACATATTTGTTTTCTTGTGATTTACCTTGCATTTACTTCACATTGTTTTGGCCTTACCCACAATCCTTTATACAATATATTCTACACAATGCTTCATAGTAATTATTCCATTATATATATATCTATATATATATGTATCATCATCATCTTCATTTAACGTCCGCTTTCCATGCTAGCATGGGTTGGACGGTTCAGTCAGATCTGGCAGTGTTTCTACAGCTGGATGCCCTTCCTAACGCCAACCACTCCAAGAGTGTAGTGGGTGATTTTATGTGCCACCGACACAGGTGCTAGACGAGGCTGGCAAACGGCCACGCTCGGATGGTGTTTTTTTATGTGCCACCGACACAGGTGCCAGACGAGGCTGGCAGACGGCCATGCTCGGATGGTGTTTTTATGTGCCACCGACACAGGTGCCAGATGAGGCTGGAAAACGGCCACGATCGGATGGTGTTTGTTACGTGCCCACAGCACGGAGGCCAGTCGATGCGGTACTGGCTACGGCCACGTTCGGATGGTTTTCTTGTGTGCCATGTGCCACCGGCACTGGTACCACAAAGATACAAATTCCATTGATGTTCATCTATTTTGATTTGTTTTGATTTTCACTTGCCTCAACAGGTCTTCACAAGTGTCACAAGAAGGAAGGTATGCACAGGTGGACTGACTACGTCCCAGGTAGGGGCCACAGGTTATGGCCTGACTAGTCTTGCCGGGTCTTCGGATGGTGTTTTTATGTGCCACCGACACAGGTGCCAGATGAGGCTGGCGAACGGCCACAATCGGATGGTGTTTGTTACGTGCCCACAGCACGGAGGCCAATATATATATATATATATACATATATTGTTCTCTGAATTGTTTATAATTTTTATTTAAAATGTGTGATTTTATTTTTTTGTGTATTTGATAAAACTTATATTTAATAAAATGTTTTCCAATACATATCAGATGTGCCTTTTACAAAAAAAATCATCATCGTCATCACCTTCATCATCTTCATCATCATTGAGCCAGTGAGTGCACCTCTATGCAGTTGTTCAACTTTTTAGAGATAGCAGCCCAATCTCTTCCAAACCACAGTTACCGTCTTATAAAAAGAAGGAGTGTACACTGAAAAATGTAGTTTAGGATGCATCATCATCATACATTTGTTTTCCATGTTGGCATGGCTTAAACTCTCCAAGTCAGTTTTTATTGGAGTTGCAGCCTTCCTATACAAGTTGGAGGATCATTTTCACTCAGACATTGCAGTTTTGACACAGTGTCCATAATTATGCCTTTCCTGACTCCAACCTAAGTGGAGAACAATGAAGAAAAGTCCTTAGGAAGTGAAGGGCTTAAGTAAACTAAGTGGTGGGTTTCTGGTTTAAACACCCCATATAACTTTTCTATTTTTTGTAATTTTCTGAAAATTTTTGTGAATTTGTGTTCTACATACGGGGTTTCATGTGAAAATGAAAAGATAAAATTTTAAACCCCTCCCCAAATCTTAAAAGTTCCCCTGTTTTTCAATTTTTTTTTTCTTAAATCAGACTTTAAAATATGAACAGTCTGAATTTTTTGCCTAAATCCAGCAATAGACCACTCTTTAAGTGCATCATCATTCCATTAAATATGTTTATGGGGAGAAAAATATTGAAAAACATCATTATATATTAGAGTGACAAAGAAACGAGGACAGTATCAGGTGATTGTGAAATTTGCTAAAAACAGCAGCTAAATTGTCTTTTTTTTTTTTCTTCATAATCATATGAATTCTTGTGTGTATAATACAAATTCACAAAGATTTTCTGAAAATTCCAAAAAATAAAAAAATTATGAGGGGTTGTATGGGGTACTTAAACTAAAATTTCTCTAAGTGAATAACATCTTCACACATGTTAAATGGTATTAGGAATGCTATTTTTGTATTGACAATAATAACAGAGCCGGTGGTGGAGATGCAAAAAGATGCCTTCGTGTTTTTCATGGTTTGCACATAGTCCTTTGACAAAGTAAGACATGATATGTTATTTGAAGAACTCAGTAACCTTGATCAGCAAGGGAAAGACCTCCAAATTTTGCAGAGTCTATATTGGAACTAATCAGATGCATAAAGGTGGATGGAGAATGCAGTGAATACACTAGCACTAGGAAAGGGGTTAGACAAGGTTGTGTTATGTTACCAGATCTCTTCAATTATTATAGCAAATTGATCACAAGAAGGTAGAAACATCACAAACATAATATATGCAGATGACTGTCTTACTTGCAGAATCAGAAGAGTAGTTAGAGAAGACAGAGTGTAAGGTGATTACAGAGAAGGAAAGTCCAAAGTGAACAATCAAATCATTATGCAAGTATCATCCTTCAACTTACTTGGAACTTTGATCACTGAAGATGCAAGTTGTGGGAAGGAGATCAAAAGAAAATAGTGCAGGTAAAATTTGCATTCTCAAAATTGTTTGTCTTGAGAAACCGTACTTTGAGCATCAACACCACCAAGGTCCATATATCAAACTGCTATATCTACCCTATGTTAATGTATGGAAGTGAGAAATGGTCTGTAACATCAGGAATGAGAAAATGCTAGGAGAGTTGTGAAATGTGGTTTTTAAGGAGAATATTGAGGATAGAATGGACAAAGTATCTAATGAAGAAGTGATGATCTGGGCTGCAGTAATAGGGAATTGTTTCATGGGATAAGGGCTAAGCAACTGAGATTTTTTAGTTATGTAATGAGAAAACAAGGCTTAGAGAATTTAGCAATAACCAGAAAGATTGAAAGGAAAAATAAGCAGAGGAAGGAGAAGGGTGATATGGATGTCAAGCTTGATGAAACAGAACAGAGAATTGTGGCAGGACATGATTGCCAATGTCCTACATTCTGGACATGACACCTAAAGAAGAATGAAACCCATGTTTATGTCTTCTCTGATATCAGTCAATAAGTTGTTTGTAATTTTAGATCAATCTTGTCAGGAAAACATAGAAAGAATGATGCATGTTATTGAAGTCTGATAAATTTCTGTTAGAATTTCTTTAGGCTCTTCAAGAGACCAATAGAATAAAAACCAGGATTAAAAATATAAGTGCTGGGATCAAGACATTCAACTAAAACTTCTTCAAGGTGATACTCCAGCATGGCCACAGTCTACTGACTGAAACAAGTAAAAGATAAAAGATAACAGAGAATGAAATATTAGTGGTGTTTTTAAAGTTATATCTTTGTTTCTTGGAAAGACAAAATATATGTGCCTCTTGTTTCTCTGGAATAGCAGGAAAGAACCGTTACAAAAAGCTCGACTGGCAATCAAGAACTGACTGTGTTGGTGAATGCAATGTGCAACAACCAGTACTGATTGATCACCTTAAAACGAATCCTCATCCCATCAAACTTGGCCTCAGAATTGTGTGAAAGGTATGGTTCATTAAAGGAATGCTGCCAATATTTAAAGAATAAAAAAGGTGGCGAGTCAATTGAAATGTTAGCAAACCAGGCAAGTTGCTTAACGGTATTTCATCTGTCTCCATGCTCTGAGTTCAAATTCCATTGAAGTTGATTTTGCCTTTCATTTTTTCACGGTCAATAAGGTAAGTACTAGTTGAGTTCAATAAGGTAGGTAACAGCTGAGTGCTGGGGTAGATGTAATCGACTTATGCCTTCCTTTGAAATTGCTGGCCTCATGCCAAAACTTGAAACCAATATTTAAAGGACAAATATATTGATGAGCTGGCAGAATCGTTTACCTGCTGGGCAAAACGCTTAGAAGCATTTCATACATCTTCATGCTTTGAGCTCAAATGTCCTCAAGGTCAACTTAGCTTTTCCTCTTTTCAGGGTTGATAAAATAAGCATGAGCTCAGTGCTGGGGTAGATGTAATCAATTTATCTCTTTCCCCAAAATTGCTGGCCTTGTGCCAAAAATTGAAATCAATACTTAAAGGATAAATTCAATGGAATACTGACAGATGCAAAGTTATAAGCTGGTGTTGGCACTCACCTTCATATCCATAGTTGTCATCTACAACTCATTATTCTTCATTACACTAAATACAAGGACCTCAGACTAGGAATGACAAAACTGAAAATTAAAATGCACTCAGAGGTTACATGCTGAACTCATTATAAGAGAAAGGGATGAAGGATGTTTCATTTAATCCCATTCTTTAGGTTCTTGACTACTTCCCTGCCAGTATTGGGCATATAAACAATGAGCATGGTAAGTATTTTCCTACAGGTCCCTATTAAAGAAAATAGATGTCAAGTGAACTTCATCTGAAATATGAGGGGTGATTATTGTTGGTTCCTGTACAAAGGGAGATTTTTATTCCACAAACAACAAATGTTGAGACTACAACAAAGTCTCACTTCACAATAGAAATATACCTTTTAGCAGGAATGACTTAATGATCTACATACATTGATTAGATGATTGGGTACTGGGATGGTAGCTTTGTCTGTGAAACTCTACAGTCTGCTCTTAGTCAGAAGAAAGAAAGACAAATTTTGATATTATTTAAGTATGGCTGTGTGGTAAAAAGTTTGCTTCCCAATCACATAGTTCTGGATTCAGCCCCACTGTGTGACACCCTGGGTAGGTGTCTTCTGCTATAACCCTAGGCCAACCAAAGTCTTATGAATGGATTTGTCATATATATATATATAAGTATAAGGTGTGTCATGAGCATTTATGGAACATGTATTCTATAGAAACTCAACAAACAATTAAAGATGGAGAGGAGGTGTTAAAAGTTTTATAAAATTTTAATCTATGCATACGATCATTTTGAACGGTAATATTAACATGTAAAAAATTAATTTGATTATAATTATAATCAAATTAATTACATATTACCGTTCTCCTCAGTGTGAAAAAAGAATAGATCAGAAGAATATTATATTGTTACAGAAGACTAGATGGAGTGAGTGTCATATATGTGATTTCCAGCTATGGGAAAATATTACCTTGTTTGGAAACAAGTGAGTGCTGTTGGCAGGGAGGGTAATCAGCTATAAAAAAAAACAAAATCTGCCTCAATAAAACTCCATCCAACCCATGCAAGCATGGAAAAGAAGCTGTTACAATGAAGATGATACAGATGATGACTAGCATAAGAGAATTAACATCTTTTTATGCAATGGAAGCCAAGATGGGAAAGGGAATGAAAATGGTGTGTTGGGGACTTGGTTATACAAAATTTGGATGCGATACAGAAATTTGATTATCAGATCTGGATTCAGCATCAACAATTTAGTAGAAAATGATAATTTCCATGCCTGTAATAGGAAAAAAAAAATTATCATTTGTTTCTTAATGAAATCAAAACTGTTCAAGATGTGACCATCCTGTTTTTCTCATGGTAACCCAAAATCACATTATGCAACATGTCCTTCCCTTCTATTACAGAAGGACATGCTTTGAAGATTTAGATGCTATTTCTTGCAAGTTTGACTACCCATAATACAGGCTCCTTTATTGGATCACATGAGTGGAGTAATTAAGTTGAGTTTTCTCCCACTGTTGACAGAAGTATAATAATGTTATCTTAGAATTGAAATGTTGAAATTGAAATGATCTAAGTTAATTATCTCCCTAATTAGGTGTACTGTTACTCACCACCACTTTGATGACTTGGTTCATCAAATTCATCAATTTGATGTCTATAATTGCTCCTTTCTGAAGTGTCTTCTTGACATTGCAACAGTTAATGACACTATTGCTGTGGTAATCACTGGGGAAAAACATCTTGCTTAAGAGAAAACCTCGAAGTATTGATTAGCCTGCTAGAAATAGCAACCTAATTTCCCTACAATTGTGGTAAATAATGAAAGGATGTATTAAATACTGTATTCCTACATAAATCTACAAATATAGGATGGTCACAATGGAATGGGTTGGATCATAGGTCTACTCAGTTGCCTATATGCAATCAATATTGATATTTTGAAAATAAAATTTTTAAAGAATATTTTTACCTTAGTATTTTTTAAATGTAGAATACTCTCCTAAACAAACAAACAAACAAAAAAGGAAAAAAAAAATTGTAAAGTTTAAAAGCAAAATATTGGTGTTAGGGAGAAGATTTGAAATGCTGTCATACTTTTTCTTTTTCTGTTGGCAAAATCTTAATCTCCAAAACTCTGTTACTGAAAACAGGTACCCAAAGACATTTTGGAAAGGAAAAAAGAAAAAAAGGTGGATGGTCACAATGTCTATTTGCTACATTCACTTGGAAATCATCAAATAGTGTCAGTATTTCTCACTTTCAGTTTATATTCACAAAATGAAAGAATATTTCCCCTCATATATGCATGTGTACATTATGTGTAACAAAAATATAATTCTTGTATGTGTTGTGTACATATATACATTCATATATATTTGTGTGCATGTGTGTGTGTGTGTGTGTGTGTGTGCATCATTATCACCATCATTTAATGTCCATTGTCCATACCAGCATGGGTTGGATGGTTTGACCACGGCTGGTAAGCCGTGCCAAACTCCAGTCTGATTTGGCATAGTTTTCTATGGTTGGATTCCCTTCCTAATGCCAACCACTCAAAGAGTGTAATGGATTCTTTTACATGCCACCAGAATCAGCCATGACTATGATTTCACTTGGCTTGACGGGTCTTCTCAAGCAAAGAATATTACCAATGGTTTTGGTCACTTGTCATTGCCTCTGTGAGGCTCAAATTTCGAAGATCCTGCTTCACCACTTCGTCCCATGTCTTCCTGAGTCTACCTCTACCACAGGTTCCCTTCACAGTTAGAGATTGGCACTTCTTTACACAGCTGTCCTCGTCCATACACAATAAATGACCATACCAGTGCAGTCATCTCTCTTGTACACCACATCTAATGCTTCTTATGCTTACACTTTGTCGAACATGCACACTGATATTGCACATCCAGCAAAGCATACTAGATTCTTTTATTTCAAGCCTATGCATGTCCTTGGCTGTCAAAGCCGATGTTTCATTGCCATGTAGCATGGCTGTTTGCACACAGGCATCGTATACTCTGCCTTTCACTCTGAGAGAGAGGCCTTTTGTTGCCAGCAGAGGTAGGAGCTCTCTGCAGTTTGCCCACCTAATCTTATTCTCATAGCTATGCTCTCGGAGCATCCCCCTCCACTACTAACTTGGTCACCTAGATAACTGAAGCTATCTACTACATCTAGCTTGCTCCCCTGGCAGTTGATGGAGTCTATTTTCTGCACATTTTCAGCATTTATTGTACCGGTGCACCTTCCACATACAAAAGTTATTTTCCCTGTTAACCTTCCTCTGATATTGCTGCACCTTTTATGTGTTCAAAGCTTACACTAGGTGCATATTATGGAGTTACTACATACACCCTTACTACAGATTAAGCAGAGCCATCTACCTGAAGGGATTTGTCTGCCTTCTACTTACTAAGGCTTTGGTTTTTGCTAGGTTAACCCTAAGGCCCTTCGATTCTAGACCTTCCTTCCATACCTGGAACTTATCTAGTTCAGGTAGTGATTCAGCTATAAGCACAAGGTCATCAGCATAGAGGAGCTCTCAGGAATCCCTCTGTTAGTGCCTGGAGGACTATGATGAACAAGAGGCGGATGAGCACCGAACTTTGGTGAATACCTACTTGTACCCTGAATTCTTTGCTGTACTCATTGCCAACCCTCACCTAACTGGTAGCATCCCTGTACATAGCTTGTACAGTTCCCACCAACCACTCGTCTATCCTTAGTTTCTGCATTGACCACCAGATAAGGGATCAGGGGACCCTGTTGAAGGCCTTCTTCTAGTCAACAAAGGCCAAGTACATATATATATATATATATATATATATATATATATATAATAGAGAGAGAGAGAGAGAGAGAGAGAGAGAGAGAGTGTGTGTGAGAGAGAGAGAGAGAGTTCAGCCCCACTGTGTAACACCTTAGGCAGGTGTCTTCTACAACAACCTTGGGCTGACCAAACCCTTCTAAGGGGATTTGGTAGACGGAAATTGAAAGAAAGCCATCGTATATATATATATATATATATATATATATATATATATATATATATATATATATTTATAATAAGAGTAGATCGTATATGAGTGGGTATATATTTGTAAAAAAGAAGTTTGAAAACGCCACTATATTAGATAAATTTTAATTTTCTTATGAATTTTACATGTTTCGGTTCTTGAAAAAACGAACCTTATCAAAAATATTATATGTAATATATATATATATATATATTATATATATATATTTATAATAAGAGTAGATCGTATATGAGTGGGTATATATTTGTAAAAAAGAAGTTTGAAAACGCCACTATATTAGATAAATTTTAATTTTCTTATGAATTTTACTGTTTCGGTTCTTGAAAAAACGAACCTTATCAAAAATATTATATGTATATATATATATATATATATATATATATATATATGTATATACAATTTCTGTAGGTATGTGAAAATGTGTATGTGTACGTATATATGTTTTTGTTCATATAGGTATGATAGTGGGTGGATGTACGGATGTGCGTTTTTATCACACATATGAGCACGCAGGTGCGTACTTGGATGTGTATAAATGTATGTGCGAATATTTATTCATGGGTGGATATAAATATAGGTTTTATTTGTACGTATGAGTGCGCAGATATATATTTAAATATATATATATGTGTGTGCGAAAGTTCCCTGACACAGTATAGGAAAGTGTATTAATATTTATGCGTATATGCGGATGTACATGTGAGTGTGTGTGTTAGTGTTAGACACTGCTGCCTGTACTGATTTGTCTATAAGCCATGTGATGACAGACATGCACTTTGCAATTTAGTGAATGTGTAGAGAGGTGTAGGGGTGTATTCATGTGTGTGTGAGTTTCCATGTGGATGTGTGGGTTTAGGGTTAGATGTGGATGTGTATGTTTTGCTTGTGCGGTGTGGTGGAGGTCGGGCGGCTCTCAATTGACCAACCGTGCGGAAGATAATGATAATTTTAAATTCAAATCCAATAGTGTATTTATGTCATAAGGAAAATTACTAACTGGAACCCGGACATATATAATTTTAAATTCAAATCCAATAGTGTATTTATGTCATAAGGAAAATTACTAACTGGAACCCGGACATACATATATACCGCTCTGGATCCTAATGTAAGCGTTATTAATAATATTATGAATAATAATAATGATAACATTAATGGTATTGACAACGATAATGATGCTAACTTTAATGACACTTTAGAAATTAGTATGAAGCAATATAATGTACTATTGACTATGTATATTTGCATCTAGGTACTAATTTGTGTATGTTTATTATCACAATATTAAGTCGAAAAACTGAGACATTGGATGTGGAACACATATATATGTTTACTAATTTATATTATTTACTTATATCATTATGTATAAGAGTGTGAATATATGCACTCATATGTATATGTATATGTTGTATTATGGGTATGCACCCACACCCATGTGGGTATATATGTAGACTGATTTATATTACATAATCTCCGAAGAGGCCTTATGATATTTTTGTAAATGTCTCATTTCTATATATTGACCTACCATAAAGGGCTAATATTGGTAAAATGAGACATACTTATCTACATGGCCGAAACAGCTGTAAGATGTAATCTATACTTATATTTATATTTACTTATATTTATATTCTCTTTTATATATATTCTACTTATTATACAACATTACTTTTTTATGTACACTTTTTTATGTACATTCCTTTATGTACACTGATTTGTTCTGCTTTTTATATCTAACCCTATAGTCTCTTATGTGGTGGTTTAATAAAGTATGTGATTGAGTATTATCTGGTAATTGATATTTGATTTAGATGTATTTCTCCATTTTCTTATCTTGTATTAGTAATTTGTGGTAAATCATTTTACCTTTGCTCATATAATACAGTAAATGAATTGATTGCATCGCAATCATTGACATTTATGTATTAACTTTGTTGGGTACTTCACTAGCAGTATATTGGATATGTTATCCCATGGAGGGTTGCATTTACAACCCCTATCTCAATTTGTATATATATATATATATATATATAACATGTGTAGAATGTAATAAAAGGAATTCTGTACAATCTTCGTTCAACTCCATTTCTTCCATTCACTAATTATATATATATATATATATATATATATATGTATATATATAGATATATATGTGTATGTATGTATATATGTGTGTGTGACTATGTGTCTGTATTTGGTCTTCCCCATCACTACTTGACAACACAACTGGTGTTGATGCTTTTACTTCCTTGTAACCTAGCAGGTTGGTAAAAGAGACCAAGAGAATAAGTATTAGTATTAAAAAATAAGTCCTGGAGTCAATTTAGTCAACTAAAATCTCTCAAGGCGTTGCTCCAGCATGGCCACAGTCAAATTGATTGAAACAAATAAAAGAATATATATATATCAGAATCGAAATCGATCAATGGAAATTGCAGATGTGTTACCAGTGCCGGTGGCATGTAAGAGAACCTTCCGTTTCGCAACCGTTGCCAGCGCTGCCCCGACTGGCCTTGTGCCGGTGGCACGTAAAAAGCACCATCCGTTTGTGTCCGTTGCCAGCCTCACCTGGCCCTCGTGCCGGTGGCACATAAAAAGCACCATCAGTTCGTGGCCATTTGCCAGCTCTGTCTGGCACCTGTGCGGGTGGCACGTAAAAAGCACCCACTACACTGACGGAGTGGTTGGCGTTAGGAAGGGCATCCAGCCGTAGAAACACTGCCAGATTTGACTGGGCCTGATGAAGCCTTCTGGCTTCACAGACCCCAGTAGAACCGTCCAACCCATGCTAGCATGGAAAACGGACGCTAAACGATGATGATGATGATGATGATATATATATATATATTATAATGTGGGAGGCCGGTTGTTTATGGGGTTACTCTGGCTTTCTCGCTCATAAGGAGTTTAGCCCTATGGCATATCTTCAGACCCCAACACTGGTAGCCTAAGACTTCTGAGATATTTTGAAGAGGTTTTAGGCCAGTAGTGTTTGGGGTTTGAAGATATGCTGTAAGGCTAAACCCCTTATGAGTGAGAAATGCAGGGTAATGCCATAAACCAGCCTCTTCCATTATAATATTAACTGCTCTACATCTTAGAGTATGCTTCTCCTCCTCCAGATGTATGTATTTCTATAAACAATATATATATATATATACATATAAGAGTGAATTACCACTATGCGGAAACCCTTACACTAGAAGATCTGCTATGGTCTTACCACTAAGAATTGTTCTCTAGAAAATTTAGCAAACATCAGAAATTGATGTTATCAAATTAATATCCAATTTTTCACCCTCATTTTAATTTTAATATATATATATTTGTGTGTGTGCGTGTGAAAGAGTGTGTATAAATACACACACAGAGAAAATGATTTTGTGCCTGTAAAAGTGTGTAGATTAGGCTCCTGGTTCTTACAGGTGTGTAACGTACATGGAAAAAACACGATTTTATTATTAATTCTCACAGTTCAGCCATAACAGTATTATTTTATCTTACATACATATATATAATAAAATTAATTTCCCGTGGATTAAGATAAAAACGTATTTTTCGACGAAGAGCAATTAAAAAGGATATCAGAGATCACACAAAATTCGAACCCACGCACTTCATAAATTACACTACAAAGGAAGTGGAAGACGAATTCAGATGAAAGCTGCTTTCTGATTGGTCAATACCGTCTCTTAATTAAATCAATATAACAATAGTATGGATGATTCTGAATCTTGTGCAAGTGTTGGAAGCCAAGTGTAATTAGCCTGTTAGGCTACAGTGTATATATCGACATTAATGTTGATATTGTAGTTAATGTAGAGAAAAAACCAGCGTGTAAATATTATAAAACAGTTTGCTCTGTTTTAGAGACGTGTCGCTGTTAATATATCCGACAGCTTCATTATTTGCCATGGCATCTCACCTCATCTTCTTGGCTTTACTTACTCTGTCTCCGTGTTATGGCTTGAGTGTTGGCACCAAGAAACTTTTACAAAACTTTGGAGGTCAGTTCAAGTATTTCTAATTTCTAATTTCATTTTCTCCTTACACATTACTCATATTTATCGTCCATATAATATAATATAATGTAATGTAATATAATATAATGTATGTGTGTATGTATATATATATATATATATATATATATATATATATATATAAATAAAATGTGTGTGTTTATTTATAAACTGTTTGTTGCAAAATATGTGTTTTGCAAGAATTATGTTTTGACTGTCGATGCTGAAATTTGTTTCTGTGTATGTGTATCGGACCTGATGTCATTAATTGTTATTGCGGCGTAGTTAGACAGTGCAGGCTCTACCTACCCCTAGAAAAGACTGTATTTTCAAGGCTGAAATAAATCTCTTTCACTATAGATGATAGCTCTCTGTTCACTAACGGCTAATCTGAATGGAATTAAGCGATAACGCACCAAGGAGGCCTCTACATGGTCGATCGTTCACCTTGTTACAAGATAGCAGTCAAATCTTCAAATCACTTACCATCTTAAAAATAAAAAAAAAGTTCGGACACAGGCAATTAGTCTGAAATGGTCTTAAAAAGTGTGCAGATATTTTGGTAAAATTACCGATATTTTTTAGTCAACCGTAACGAAACAGCGAGGGTATCTCTCTTCGGTCGTGAATTAATTGAGTAATATAGGCCATGATACTAAAAAAAAAAAAGAGGAAAAAAACAAAACAAAACAATGTGATGGTCACCGTTGTAACGCCTTTAATCATGGGTTTGCTCTATCACTATTGACTTGAGGCAAAACACCCGACACTGCATACAGTGCTTCTTATTAAGTAGGATGACTCATACCGACATTAAACTATCAGATTCTTCGAAATCTTGTGATTATTTCTAACGATGCTGTATAAATCTGAATGGAATTCGCTCTCCTTATTCCGTCTACTATGCCCCGCTCTTTCATTCCAAGTCTAGAATATACAGGATCTTTATATTGACCAATCTATACTCTTATTTCTTTGTCTTATTCTTTTACGGATTTTCAAAGGTTTAGTCAATCATATCGAAATAGGTACTTATTTCTTCTGGTTGTTATCAGTTTTTATTTCTCGAACCGCTAAGTTACGGGGCATAAAGGAACACAACATAAGCAGCAACACCGGTTCGAGACGGAGACCGGTGTAAACAAACATAGACACACAAACATGAAAAAGAGAGAGTATCATCTATATGGGTTGGTATTCCATAGCGATGGATTAGCAAGAGTGCTCAATAGAAGTGAAAAGAATCACATACAGAGCAATAACACATGCACACCTAATACAAAAAGATAGGCAATCTGACACTTCTGCTGCTAAAGCCGAAAGATTTCCAAAAGATAACTGAAAGTAAACTGAAGCTGCTTTATTCTGATACAGGGGTCCCCAAACCTTTTTAGACCATCGACCCCTTCATGGAATCCTTGACCCCCTCATCAACCCCCAAGCATGTACAAGAAAATAAATAAATAATCGTGATAATAAAGTAGATGAGCAGTTTCAGGCATTTATCGACCCTCAGGGGTCGTTATCGACCACTTGTAGTTTGACTTTATTTTCACATGTTCTTTTGCATTAGCTGTGCTTATAAGCTACTTTGTGTGTATATATATATATATATGTGTGTGTGTGTATATATATATATATATATATATAAGCAACAAAGATATCCAGGAGGTAATGCTTATTTTGATTTTAATCACCTTATTTTAAATTGTATGGATAATACCATACTAAATTCTGGTGCATCAACTTAAGTACCATATTCATCTGAATCTAAATTTTTTACTGAACTCAACTACCATACCTAGAGTATATATATATATATATATATATATATATATATATATAGTGTAAGTGCTTGTGTGCACAGTTTCTGTGTACCAAATTCCACTGACACAAAGGTATTGAACAACCTAAGGGTGTAGTAATGAAACAATTGATTCACTCAATACTGCATTCTATAATTTACTAAAATAACTCTGCTTATTATATCAAGTATACAAACGGCCACATTAACTCTAAATTTGATTGCATAGGCATCCCTATGTATTCTTCTCCTGATAAGTCCACATTGTGTTCATTTGTAAAGGTCCTTTATATATCTTGGGTCAGTTTGATATCTACGGTTGTAGGTAGACTGTTTCATTTATTGAAGAGGTTCAATAAGACTGAAACATAATTGGAGTTGTTGCTGTTGTTAGTAATCATATTCATTCTCCTTTTACGTTTCCAACAAGCCTGTATGAATAGGGAACAATATTATTTACAATTGATGGATATTTGTCTTCATCTCGTTTGTTGTTAACACATTTCGGCTGAGATACCCTCCAGCCTTCATCAGGTGTCTTAGGAAAATATCGAACATGAGTTCTCATTCCTAAGGTATTTTTCAATGTTATTATTATTACTATTATTATTATTCAGGTCACTGCCTGGAATTGAACTCAGAATCTTGGGGTTAGTAGCTCGCGCTTGTAACCACTACGCCATATGCCCATTAACAACAAACAAGATGAGGACAAATATCCGTCAATTGTAAATAATGTACATAATTTCTCATCACTTAAATATAGAACAGGGGAACAATATGTTCCATTGCTTTTCATGTTTTAGTTTTTCGTTTTTCATTACATCTCTAGAATCTTCGTTTAAAACATTATTTATTTATTTTTTTTGCTGCTATTACAAATTAAGACAATTTTTTGTATTAGTACCCATGTTTGTGAGAAGACCTGGCATAAATAAATTTTAGAGGCGACTATGACTTCTTGATCTGGCTGAAGTCACAATTTGGTGTTGGTGGAGGGATGGAATAAATGATGTCCTTTATACTGGAGTTGAAACTTATCAAAAGTGCATGGATGTATAAGCATTGTCAGGCACAAGGCAAATCTTGAAGAGAATTTTCTAAGCTGAGCAATAATATTCAGTAGTTGCTGAGACAAAATGGTTCAGAAGCCACTCTTTGCAAAAGTACTGACATGACTGTGTGGTTAAGAAGTTTTATTTCCAAGCGCATGGTTCTGGGTTCAGTTCCACTGCATGGCACCTTGGGCAAGTGTCTTCTACTATATATTCTCAGGCTAACCAAAGCCTTGTGAGTGTATTTGGTAGCGGAGAAACTGAAAGAAGCTTATCATATATGTATAAATGTGTGTATCTCTTTACCTTGATATCACATGGTAATTATAAACAAGTGCCGGTGGCATGTAAAAAGCACCCACTACACTCACGGAGTGGTTGGCGTTAGGAAGGGCATCCAGCCGTAGAAACATTGCCAGATCAGACTGGGCCTGGTGCAGCCTTCTGGCTTCCCAGACCCCAGTTGAACTGTCCAACCCATGCTAGCATGGAGAGCGGACGCTAAACGATGATGATGATAATGATACCATCATACGTGCAATGTCCTTCATTTCTAATATTCTGTGTAAACATGTCTGGCCATGGGGAAATATTTCTTTGCTCAGAAACAGGTGGGGGTTGACAACATTAAAGGCTTCTAGCTGTAGAAAATCAGCCTCAACCTGTCAGACCATGCAGTCATGGAATGTGAACATGTGTGTGTGTATGTAGGCATGACTGTGTGGTAAGAAGCTTGCTTCCCAACCACATGGTCATAGGTTCAGTCCTGCTATGTGGCATTTTAGGCAAATGTCTTCTACTCTAGCCTCAGGCCGACCAAAACTTTGTGAGTGGATTTGGTAGATGGAAACTGAAATAAGCTTGTCGTAAATGATGATGATATATATTGACTTAATCCCTTTCTCTGTCTTTGTTTGTCCCCTCTATGTTTAGCCCCCTGTGGGAAGAGAGATGAGGGGGAGAGGGGAGGAGAGATGAGATGAGGGGGTGAGGGGGAAAGAAGGAAGGAAGGAGAGGGAAGGGAGGAGGGAAGAAGGAAGGAGAGGAGAGGGAAGGGGGAGGGGAGAAGTAAGAAGAGGAGGGGAGGGGAGTGAGGGAGCAGAGAGGAGGGAAAAAGAGTGGGGTGAAAAGATGGACTGTAGGAGTCGGTGCGGGGGTGGGGGTGAGTTGAAACCAAATGGCTTGAAAGAGCGAAGAGAGAAGATTAATTCCTGTTCACGGCGCAAACGGGACAATCTGAACACAGACAGGTGTTGCAAGGAGTGACTGGTGGAGCGGAAATGGCGTGACACCGGTGTGTCATTGGCAAGGCGGATGTCACAGAGGTGTTCTGCGAACTGGTCAGCCAAGCGGCGTCCCGTTTGTCCGATGTACAGGGAATGGCAGAGAGAGCAGGAGATGCAATAGATGATATTGCTGGAGGTGCAGGTGAAGGAGTTGATGATGCGATAGGGTCGATGATGGGTGCCAGTGAGAAGGATGGTGTTGGAGAGGTAAGGGCAAGTGCGGCAACGTGGGCGGGAGCAGGGTAACGAGCCAGGTTGGGAGGTAGGGTCAGGGAAGGAGCTGTGGACCAAGAGGTCTCGTAGGTTATGGGCTCGTTTGAAGGAGGGGAGGGGTCGGTTAGGGAAGAGGTGTGAAGTAGACGGGTCGGACTGGAGATGCCGGAAAGCTCGAAGAATGGTGCGTTGGAGAGGTAGGGTCGTGGAGTGGTAAGGGAGGCGGGAGAGAGCAGATGCACGGTCTACGGAACGTGCTCTGGCAAGGGCGGTGTGGATAGTGGTGAGGGGGTATCCACGTAGGATGAAGTGGCGAGCCATGAGTTGAGACTGAGTCTCAAAGTCATGGTCGTCACTACAGAGCCTACGTAGACGGAGGAATAGGGGATGGAAAGCTTAGTGTGTTTGGGGTGGGAGGAAGAGAAGTTTAGGTATGAGTGTGAGTTTGTAGTGAATGGAGGTGGTAAGAGTGGAGTGATTAATGCTGACCGAAATGCCGAGGAAGGAGACAGAGGTGTTGGAGGTGAAGTGGAGGGCAGGATGGAAGGATTGAACGAAAGAGAGGAAGGAATCTAGATGTTCACGGGAGAGTGAGGTGGCACCGATAATGTTGTCAATGTAACGACCGTATAGTTCGGGAGTGGGACCAGTGAAACTACAGAATATTTGGGCCTCAACATAGCCAATGAACAGGTTGTCAGCCGGTTTGATGATAATGTCAGCGCGCCGTTGGAGGGAACGAAGAGCCGAGAGCTCGGCCGGGGAGATGTTGAGGCAGCAGTGGCGCCTGGAGAAGTTGAACCGCTCCAACGCACGCTGACAGGCGCCCGCGAAAAGATCCACTGCTAGGAACTGGCCAGGGGCAGGCGTCCCAGATCGTTGGATGCGGGTGGTGAGTCGCAGAAAAACGCACCCAACCTGACGCTGCGCACAAAGCTGTGGACATCAGCACGCGTCTGGAATTCCTTACAGGATGGAGTGAGGGGGATGAAACGCAGACCCCTACCGTGGACGGAGCACTCCACCGCAGAGAAGGGAAGATCAGGGGGAATGGTAACAGTAGACGGAAGTGGAGAAGGGGTGGGTGGAATAGAAGTATGAGGGGTGGATGGAATGGGAGTAGGAGGGGTGGTAGGGCTGGTGGAGGTCTGAGGGGGAGGGATTGGAGAGGTGTGTGGGGTGTTGTTAGGAGGGACAGTGGGGTTAGGTGTGGGTGGGTGGAGCCTATCAGGAGGAGAGAAGGGCAGTGGAGGAGTTGGGGTAGTGGCGTCGGGTTTGGTGGAATAGAGGAGTCATTGGAGTTTACGAAGTTTGATAATGGAAAGAAATTGATGGAAGAGGTGATTTAAATGGATAATGAAGCGTAGCGTGTTTTGAGCATGGAAAGGTGGCAGAGAAGAGAAAAAGATGGAAAAAGCAGGAGGGAGAAGGCAGTTGATGGTATGTAGTTTAGAGAGATTGGAGCGAATGGTGGCACACATAAGGCGGTAAGATGTGGTGCGGAGTATGGGTAAGATGGAAGAAGCCGAGTGGAGAGCAGGATGGAAATGGAGGCGGAAACCTTTAGGGATGAGTCGGTGATGTAGGCAGCGGCTTAGAAAAGAGACATGGCTAGAGAAGCGGGTTTTTTTAAAAAGGAGCAGAGGGAGATTAATGGACAGCTGAAAGCAGTTTGGAGGGAGTAGGCGGAGGTAATCTTTCAAACGGTGGTGGATAGTGAGGAGGTAGGATTTATAATCCGGCATGGAATAGCGAAAAAAAGAGAGAGAGAAAATATATATCTATGTGTCGGCAAGCTGGCAGAATTGTTACCATGCCGGGCGAAATGCTTAGCAGTATTTTGTCTGCCATTACATTCTGAATTCAATTTCCGCTGAAGTTGACTTTGCCTTTCATCCTTTCGGGGTCAATTAAATAAGTACCAGTTACGCACTGGGATTGATGTAATTGACTTAATCTTTGTTTGTCCCCTCTATGTTTAGCCCCCTGTGAGCAATAATGAAATATATATATCTGTGTGTGTGTGTCTTTGTGTCTGTGTTTGCCACCCCCACTACCACCACCACTTGACAACTGGTGCTGGTGTGTTTACATCCCCATAACTTAGTTGCTCGGCAAAAGAGACCAATAGAATAACTACTAGGATTATAAAAAAATAAGTACTGGGGTTGATACATTCAAGGTTGTGCCCCAGCATGGTCGCAGTCTCATGACAGAAACAAGAAAACAGTGGATATATAATGTGTGTGTATGCATTACATTAAAAGCTTTACTCTCTTTTTTATTATTTTTCATATTTCACAAATATTCATACATAAATTTTGATGAATTTACAAAACGAATTCTCTATGTGTACAAGTGTGTCACAGCCATATTGTCTGGGTGCGGTCCTGCTGTACATATTTAGTTATACTAAGTCAGAAAAAGACAGCAAGCTGGCTGAACCATTAGCATGCCAGACAAAATGCTTAGCAGCATGTCATCCGTCTTTGTCCTGAGTTCAAATTCCACTGAGGTCGACTTTGCTTTTCATCTTTTTAGGGTCGGTGAAATAAGTACCAGTTGTGCACTGCAATCACTGTAACCAACTATCCCCTTCATCATTATCATCATCGTTTAACGTCCGTTTTCCATGCTAGCATGGGTTGGACGGTTCGACCAGGGTCTGGGAAGCCAGGAGGCTGCACCAGGCCCAGTCTGATCTGGCAGTGTTTCTACAGCTGGATGCCCTTCCTAATGCCAACCACTCCGTGAGTGTAGTGGGTGCTTTTTACGTGCCAGGGGAGGCTGGCAACAGCCATGATCGCATTGGTGCTTTTTATGTGCCACCAGCACGGAAGCCAGTCAAGGCAGTGCTGGCATCGGCCACGTACAGATGGTGCTTTTTACGTGCCACCGGCACAAAAAAAAGGCGCCCTTCTCCCTAAAAAATTGCTGGCCTTGTGCCTAGAGTTGAAATGATTATTAAGTCAAAAGATGACTAAATATGTTGGACCGTGATGGAGTTAGCCTTGTTACCTTGAATTCTGATGTCATATTCAACCAGTCGATTTCACCTTTCATCCATCTTCAGTAGTGTGAAGTGATGTGGTGTTTCCTGCAGCAGTAACCTCGAAGTTGTTTGTTACCTCCCTTACTCTCCATCTTAACTGTTAACAAAATCCACTACAAAGGTCAGGAGTGTTACTCCTTCTTCTCTGCCTAAGCTATAAATAAAATTTCTAATTATATAGATAATTACATAGGTAATGTGCTGATAAGCTTTGCAAACACACAGCTTAATTTGCACATTTTAATTTTGAGAAATGTAAAATAAAAAACAATTCCCATTTGTTAAGTAACATTGCTGTGTACACAATCCCTGTCATATGAAGATTGGGCAAACTACAAATTATATAAACTGGTTAATTCATTTAAGATATAATAACTATTTGTTCTGTTGTTGTTGCCTTAAGGCAATAGAATCAATAAAAAAGAACTTCCCTGTCCTTTCTTCTCTTTCACCATCATCATCATGATTTAGCATCTGTTTTCCCTGCTCGTATGAGTAAGACAGTTTGACTGAGGCTGGTAAGCTGGAGAAGTGCATCAGTCTCCAGTGGTTTGGTTTCTATGACTGATTGCCCTTCCTAACATCAGTCACTCCACAGAGTGTACTGGGTGCCTTTTATGTTTTACTGGCACAGGTGCCTTTTACATTTTACTGGTACAGGTGTTTTTTATGTGTCACAAGCACAAGTGCCTCTTATGTGTCGCCGGCATAGGTACCTGTTATGTGTCACCAGAACAGGTGCCTCTTAGATGTTGCTGGCATGGGTGCCTCTTATATGTTGCCAGCACAGGTGCCTTTTATATATCACCAGCACAGGTGCCTGTTATGTGTTGCCAGCAAGGGGTGCCTGTTATGTGTTGCCAGCACAGGTGCCTCTTATGTGTCGCCAGCACAGGTGCCTCTTATGTGTCGCCAGCACAGGTGCCTCTTATGTGTTGCCAGCACGGGTGCCTCTTATGTGTCGCCAGCACAGGTGCCTCTTACATGTCACAGCACAGGTGCTTTTCATGTGACACTGGCCACAATTGATTTCACTTAGTTTGACATGTCTTCTCAAGCACAGCAAATCGCTAAAAGTCTTGGTCGCTGTCATTGCATCCATGAGATTCAACATCCAAAGATCATATTTCATTAACTTAACCCTTGTTTTTCTGAGTCTACCTCTCCTACAGGTTCCCTCCACAGTTAGAAGTCAGCACATCAAAAGAGAAATTTAGTTGCTGTATCTAGCAAATTGAGAGACTGTTTAGATCGATGGGTCTCAACCATTTTTTACCTCTGGACCCTTTTGATTACTATTTCATTCTAGCAGATCCCCACAGCTCATTTTAAAGCTTTTTTTATAGATGCTTATTTCAAAATTCTCATTTTGTTTTTCACATGTTTCTCTTGTATAGGTTTGCAATAAGCACTGCCCAACAGAATATGTTTCAGTTGCTAAGAAACATGATAAACTACGTACAACGTTAGAGAAAGAAACCCAACTGTTTCTTGCTATAAATACATCTAATGCAATTTTTATTTTCCATGGACCCTTGAAATACTATTATGGTTCCCCAATTTACTATTTTGCTTGTATGGGCCCCCTAAAAATCTTATAAGCCCCCTGAGAATCACTGATTTAGAGGATGTTTCATTTATGGCTGTAGGTGTTTGGAATAAACACCTCAGTTACCCCTTTATTGTTAATGCCTTATTGATAATCTTATTGGATTGTTTGAGTGATACCTCTCACATATGTTTGGGTGACACCTCTCGTTTGTAATGTGTTTGGGCGTCACATTTGTAGTGTCTTTGTTTTTTGGTTTCATCTACCACATGTAATGAAACCCCGCCCATTTGTTTGTTTTTTTGTTGTTGTTTTGCTTCCTATTTAAAAATAAAAAGAGTGACTGTGTGGTAAGTAACTTCCTTACCAACTACATGCTTCTGAGTTCAGTCCCACTGCGTGGCACCTTGGGCAAGTGTCTTCTGCTATTGCCTCGGGCCGACCAAAGCCTTGTGAGTGGATTTAGTAGATGGAAACTGAAAGAAGCCTGTTGTATATATATATACATATGTGTGTGTGTGTGTGTTTGTTCTCCCACCATCGCTTGACAACCGATGCTGGTGTGTTTACGTCCCCGTAACTTGACGGTTTGGCATGGGTGACTGATAGAATAAGTACTAGGCATACAAAGAAAATGTATGAAACAAGTAAAAGAGTAAAAGAAATTGAAGCAGTATTAGTACCAAATGGTAATCTTTGTATCCAACTTAATGTAGTTGTTTTGTTAAAATGCCAGATACTGTGTTATTAACCTTGAGAGATTCTTTTATATAGGAACATTGTGCATAAAGGCACTGATGTAAATTGCAGCAGACAACAGATGATTCTCATCTGCTACAATTTATCTCTGTACTTTGATGCACCCTGTGCCTCTTTGAGAAGATCTTTCAAGGTTAAAGCAGTTTTTGACATTTTAAAACAAAAGTAAAAAAAAAAACTGCATGCTTTTCACTCTGTGTGGCTTAACTGACAAACATGAGGGAGGTGAACAGATGTTATTATCAGCAATATGGCACAAAGAAATCTTAGAAGACCAAGTGGTGGTGATATGTGTGTGGGGGAGGGATGTATGATAAACTTGAGGGGAAATGGCAGTATGACATTGTTGATTATAAAAAATGATAATATTGGATTACATTGAAAAATAAGATTGTCAGTTGCTGATAAATGCACCTGAGAGTCACAGTAAGAGATCAACTTAGATATTTCTTTCTGGTGTAGGGGCTACTCTCACAAGTTGTTGTTGAGCCCTAGGCTAGCTAGACTACTTTGATCAAAGACATTCCAGGATGGTTGTTCTGGTTATGACCACCCCATCTTTGTACATTAAGCATACTGTATCTATGACAACTATAACCAATGTGTTCTTTTTTAAAGACTCTAGGGTTTAATTTGAAAGAGATTTGACTACTATTTGTAGTATGTCAAGTGACCACAGAGAGGTGTCCCTTATACACCAATGTATATATGTATTAGTGACAACTAAGAAAAGTTTAATTAATCAAAAACTTTGCATTGGGTTGAGGTAAATATCAGATCAACGGTTTAATGTAACTTAGGTAGAGGGAGACATTTCCAAAATTTTTATAAACAATAATCAGTTAATTACATCGAAATCTCTTGTTTAGCCTCAGGTCAATTCTGATCAAGTAGATTTACAATCAAAGGTATTCCAGTTTTGGCCATCCGGTCTTGAATTTCTAATCCCTGTGATGATATCCTAGATTTGTTATGTATCCTTCCTTTTTTTTAACAAGGTTGGATGTGATTTAAGAGTGATTGAGGGAATATTGTGTTTCCTCAACATGTGGAGTATGGGTGACTGTGTCATTCAGCCACACTTATTCATCAGGTGGTTACAACCAAGAATTCATTTCACTGCGCTGTGCTAGGCATCTCTATCCCCCAGTTACTTTGCTAGCTCTTAATGTTGTGTGTTGCTGCTTATAACATCAATGTAGCTGAGTGGTCTTCATCCTCTATTTCAGTGTTAAAGTCCCTAAAATATAACATCTGATATGACTTATTCTTCTGTTTGATAGCAGTGGCCAGCAAAGCTTACTCTGCATTGAACAACAATAGTAGATTTGGGTCTAATGTGTCCATAAATTTTCTCTTTGTCCTTGTGCTCATGCCATGGGATGTTTTGAATCCTCATGAGAAATCTGATGTAAGTACCACCAAAATGATCTTCAAATTCCCTCTTCATAGTCCCAGTATCGACTCGATAGAGAAGACTGTTCTCTACATATCACTAGTAAGATATGTCCTCGGAAGTTGAGCATGCCTGGTAGTGATGATGGTGGCAACAGCAAGTACTGTAAGCCAATCTATGTCATGGATCATCACCATCATCAACATTTAACGTCTTGTTTTCCATGCCTGTATGGGTCGGATGGTTTGGCAGGAACTTGCAGAAACTGCACCAGGTTCTATAGTCTGTTTTGGCTTGGTTTCTACAACTGGTTGCCCTTCCTAATGTCAATTACATTACAGAATGTACTGGGTGCTTTTTACCTGGTGCCAGCACCCATGCCAATATGTAACTAATTGATAATATTCAGGTGTAACATAGGGATTCAGTGCTCATGCTATATACATATAAGAAGTGTTTGCATTTTTGATACTGTGGGAACTAAAGCATTTGAGCAATGTTCTACTATGACATAATGTTGTCCCAGACTTGTTATGCCTTAATTTGGTAAAAAATGGGATGCTTAAGTCTTGAAATCTCTTGATCTTAAAATTTAATCAGAGATAAGTTAGCTAGAATTACATAGTTTCACCTGAATATCTCAATCATTCAGATTGTGAGATATCTGAGGGGAATGCATTTTGAATGCTATATACACATTTAGTAAACCTGATATATGTGACATAGTAAGTTCAAAATCTTTGACAAACTGAGAATATGTATGCTATTACCTAGGTCTGGCATAAGTCCTAACTCATAAGACTTAACTTTTTATGTTCTGTGTTTTTTTTTTTACTGCAATATCCATTAGGCCATGGTTTCTTCCCCTCCATTCCCCACCATCCATAAAGACCTTGTCTTTCTTCTCTGACTAAATCATATATAAAACTTACAATTACATAGATAATATGTTGCTTAATAAGCACAAAACTTAATTAGCACAATTGTTCTAGTTTCAGAAAATGTAAAATAAATAAATAAATAACAAATTCGTTTATGTTGCTATATACACAATCCCTGTCTGGAAGTTTACACATGCAACAACCCATATAAACTGGGTCGTTTATAAATGCATAATAGCCATTTACATTTTTGTTTTGTTGTTCACACAAATGTAGTTAAAAAGCAGCATCACCTTTCCTCAAAAGAAAAATGTTTAAAAACAAAACTAAGAAAATACAACTTTAGCATAGGATAGTCGGGTATGTATCTGTGTGTGTGTGTGTGAGGCTGTCTGTTTGTCTGTAGTCTGTGTAGTTGCTTGATAGATTCTTAATGTGGCCTTGTGTTGAACAGTGGTATTTTGAAAGGGTCATCATTTTGCTAATTAAAGCACATGCATAGGCTATGTTTCATTTCTCATTATTAGTCAGGAGTGGCTGTGTGGTAAGTAGCTTGTTTACCAACCACATGGTTCCGGGTTCAGTCCCACTGCGTGGCACCTTGGGCAAGTGTCTTCTACTATAGCCTTGGGCCGACCAAAGCCTTGTGAGTGGATTTGGTAGACGGAAACTGAAAGAAGTCCGTCGTATATATGTATATATATATATATGTATGTGTTTGTGTGTCTGTGTTTGTCCCCCTAGCATTGCTTGACAACCGATGCTGGTGTTTATGTCCCCGTCACTTAGCGGTTCGGCAAAAAGAGACCGATAGAATAAGTACTGGGCTTACAAAGAATAAGTCCCGGGGTCAAGTTGCTCGATTAAAGGTGGTGCTCCAGCATGGCCGCAGTCAAATGACTGAAACAAGTAAAAGAGTAAAAAGAGTAATCAATTCATAAAAACAGTTATTTGATCAATTGTATACATGTATATGCATGAGTGTGTGTGTATGTATATATATATGTATATGTGTGTGTGTATCTGTGTGTATATATGTATATATATATATGTGTGTGTGTGTGTGTGTATATATGTATATATATATATGTGTGTGTGTGTGTGGTGTGTATATGTATATATATATATTGTATATGTGGCCGATGCCAGCACCGCCCCGTGTGGCTTCTGTGCCGGTGGCACATAAAAAGCACCATCCGAACGTGGCCGATGCCGGCACCGCCTCGACTGGCTTCTGTGTCGGTGGCACATAAAAAGCACCAACTGATCGTAGGATCCCGGAACATCTCGCTGTGCTTGAGGAGACCTGTTGAGTCAAGTGCATGTACATGAACATCGAACCAAATATCAATGGAAACAGTAGTTGTGATACCTGTGCCAGTGACACATAAAAAGCACCATCCGAACGTGGCCGTTACCAGTGCAGCCTCCACTGGCTTCTGTACCGGTGGCACATAAAAAGCACCATTCGAACGTGGCCGATGCCAACCCCGCCTCGAATGGCTTCTGTGCTGGTGGCACATAAAAAGCACCATCCGAACGTGGCCGTTACCAGTGCAGCCTCCACTGGCTTCTGTACCGGTGGCACATAAAAAGCACCATTCGAACGTGGCCGATGCCAACCCCGCCTCGAATGGCTTCTGTGCTGGTGGCACATAAAAAGCGCCATCCGAACGTGGCCGATGCCAGCACCGCCCCGACTGGCTTCTGTGCCGGTGGCACACAAAAAGCACCATCTGAACGTGGCCGATGCCAGCACCGCCTCGACTGGCTTCTGTGCTGGTGGCACATAAAAAGCACCAGACCGATGTGGGATCCCGGAACATCTCGCTGTGCTTGAGGAGACCTGTTGAGTCAAGTGCATGTACATGAACATCGAACCAAATATCAATGGAAACAGTAGTTGTGATACCTGTGCCAGTGACACATAAAAAGCACCATCCGAATGTGACCGATGCCAACCCCGCCTCGAACGGCTTCTGTGCCGGTGGCACATAATAAGCACCATCCGAACGTGGCCGATGCCAGGACCGCCCCGACTGGCTTCTGTGCCGGTGGCACATAAAAAGCACCATCCGAACGTGGCCGACGCCAGCACCGCCTCGACTGGCTTCTGTGCCGGTGGCACATAAAAAAGCACCAACCGATCGTGGCCGATGCCAGACCCCTCTGGCACCTGTGCAGGTGGCACGTAAAAAGCACCCACTACACTCGCGGAGTGGTTGGCGTTAGGAAGGGCATCCAGCTGTAGAAACACTGCCAGATCAGACTGGAGCCTGGAGCAGCCCCTGGCTCCCCAGACTCCGGTTGAACCGTCCAACCCGTGCTGGCGCGGAAAACGGACGTTAAACGATGATGATGATGATGATGTGTGTATATATATACATGTATATATATGTGTGTGCATATACATATGTGTATATATGTGTGTATATGTATGTATGTGTGTATGTATTTATGTATGTGTGTATATATGTATATGTGTGTATGTCTATATATATATATTTGTATATGTATGTGTATCTCTATATATGTATATGTGTGTGTATATACATACATATATATATATATATACATATCTATATCTATATATATCTCTCTCTTTATAAACGGCAGTTTGTCTGTCAGGTTGTACCCTCACCCTGACCACGGCTTTCAACCGATTCTGATGAAACTTGACACACACATAGCCCAATGTCATAATTCAAAACTAACGCAGCGAAAATTTTGAAAAGTTCCCCCAATTCTGAAAAAAATCAATAAATTCGACATGGGGTCAAAAATCAGAAACACAAACCACAGACTGTCTAGGTGATACAACACGACCTTTTTAACTCTCAAAAAAAAATTTACCATAATTTTTTTTCCATTTTTTTGCTATTTTTTGGCTATAACTCTCTAAAAATGCTTTATAGTTATTTCCCTTACAAACCCGAGCAACGCCGGGCGATACTGCTAGTATATATATATATATATACACGCTCACTACAATGAGAGGTTGTTGTTGAGAGACAAATATAGAGAGTGTGTATGTGTGAAATATAGATAGATGTCGCTATACTGATTAGCAAGCTTTGATTGAAAGCAGGAGTAAGAGATACAAGATACAGTGTACTTGTATCTAGAATAATTAAGCAACGTGATGTGCAGCTCTTCTAATTAGAGGGAGCTTCAACTGCAGCAAATACAGTATATTGTTATTAATAATTTAGCCTTAAAATGTGTGAAAAAATATATATTGCCTTGAAAAAAGCCATAAAAAATCACAGACGATATTTACAATTCCACAAATATGTGGTGGTTTCCATGAACAATTATTAGTTCCACGAATAACCGAGCCTGCAGATGCCGAACTGCAAATAGGCGGGGGTACACTATATCTATTTATATATACAAATATATATACTCTTTACTCTTTTACTTGTTTCAGTCATTTGATTGCGGCCATGCCGGAGCACCGCCTTTAATCGAGCAACTCGACCCCGGGACTTATTCATTTGTAAGCCTAGTACTTATTCTATCGGTCTCGTTTGCCGAACTGCTAAGTAACGGGGACATAAACACACCAGCATCGGTTGTCAAGCAATGATAGGAGACAAACACAGACACACAAACACACACACGCATATATATATATATATATATACATATATACGACGGGCTTCTTTCAGTTTCCGTCTACCAAATCCACTCAGAAGGCTTTGGTCGGCCCGAGGCTATAGTAGAAGACGCCCAAGGTGCCACGCAGTGGGACTGAACCCGGAACCATGTGGTTGGTAGACAAGCTACTTACCACACAGCCACTCCTGCGCCTATATACCGTATATTTCTGCGTATGGGACGACCTTTAAATCCTAAAATTTACCCTAAAAATTTGGGATTGTCTTATATCACCATTCTAAAAATCAAACCTTGAATTTTAAGTAATTTTATATGTATGCTAACCTTGGTCTCAGTGCGATAACCATAAACATACGTGAAGAGATTAACAAAATAAAAAAAATATATAATATAGGAAATAAAAACATTTTTACGTTATATATTATTGGCATATCTTTGTAATAATATCGTAATAATACCTATGCAAGCTCAGCTGAGAAAATATAAACATTGAGTTATGGATGAGCTTGCACTAACCCTCATCTTTCATTAACTTTTCAAAAATTTTAATGGTGATGTATAACTGTAGTTATAACATACTTACATCTGTTTCAACACAGGATTCTTGCAAAACAGATACATAAACATTATATATATATATGAGAGAGAGTGAGAGAGAGAATGAAAAATAGTTAATAAATGGATGACCATGGCTAATTTTTCTTAAATTATGCCAAATATATGTAAACTAATATCCAATGAAACCATGTGACTTTTGCTCATTTGTTGGTTTTGATACTTATCTGGAATTTAATATTTCTTATTTTTTCTCTTATTTTCTATTTATTTATATGTTACCTTTTCTATTATTTTCTTTTTATTTTGATGTGTCATCTTTCCTTTAGGTTAGTTAAAATATGTATGGTAAATGGTGTAAAAATACCATATCTGCCCTGTGCTTTCTTCTAAGAAATTCCCAAATGTGCATTTCTTGCATTTCTGGCTCTTCAGCCATCATCAATGGGAAATATTGAAGAGAGATAACCCTGGGCAAATTCAAAGCTATAGCTTTAACTAAAAACAGTCAACATCAGTGTTTTTGTACCTTTTGCAATAAGAGAGAAATTTTTTTTTGCAGTGAATTTGCCTTTAGATATTAAAATATGTCACAAACATGTTTTAACTAACCTAGAGCTTGTTTATTCCTAATCATTGCTTGGTGCTGATGCCACTATTTTTATCCCAGCCAGGTGGCCCACTAGTACCACTCAGTCAATGACAGCTTCAAATTTGCCCAGGGTTGTCTCTCTTTGTTATTCCCATTGAGGATGGCTAAAGTGTTGAAAATGCTTATCTTGGAATCCACTAGAGAGAAGCACTGAGCAGATATGGTGTTTTACACCTTTTACTATAAGAGGGAATTTTTTTTCTCCACTGTAACCATTGTGAATTTATCTATTAGAAATTGACTTCATGGACCATACACCAATACATAACCCATTCCCTATCACCTATCAACTTTAGGGTTCATATTTCTACATGCAAACATTCCCCTTTCTATTAACTTTAGGGTCTTTTTTCCTCTATGTAAACCTTATTCCTAAATTGGTGTCTGGGTTTGGCATAACATTTGAATACTTTTACTGACTAATTTAAATGTTTTTATTATTTGTATTTTTGTACAGAAAACCTATTTAAGGAACTAAATCAATTTGATGTATTTCCTGAAGAAGACAGCCAAGATATAAATGTGCGCCACAATCTGGTATCTCTTGTCAACAGTCGTCATCGTAGGGCTTCCAGTGATTCACGACCAATCCAACAGGACATAACTACCTCAAAAAATACTCTAGTTTTAGAAGATATTAAACCTAAACTTCCATCAAATTCTGACTTATCGGTAAGTTGGTTTTATTTTTTGCTCTTTTTTTTTTCTTTTAATATTTTATTCTTTTATTGACGAGAGTATCCCTGTATCTTTTTTGGCCATGCTGGAATGCTGCATCAAGGATTAAATTCCCTTCATACTGTATCTGCTACTAAATTTATTAGTTTGTGAGATAGGTCTACCTTGACATTAAAGGGATGCCAATGCATGCACATATACTCAACTTCAATGCAGTTACCATTCCATGGCTGTGTGGTTAAGAAGCTCACTTTGCAGCCTCATGGTTTTGTGTTCAGTCTCATTGTGCAACACCTTGGACAATTGTTTTCTACTATATCTTCAGGCTGACCAATATCTTATGAGTGAATTTGGTAGATGGGAACTGTGTGGAAGGGTATCATGTATATTATATATATGACTGTGTGGCAAGAAGCTTGCCACACAGGTTCAGTCCCACTGCATGGCACCATATGCAAGTGTCTTCTACTATAGCCTTAGGCCAACCAAAGCCTTGTGAGTGAATTTAGTAGATGTTAACTGAAAGAAGCCTGTCGTGTGTGTTCTTGTGTCTGTTTTTGTTCCCCCATCACTGCTTGACAACTGATGTTGGTCTGTTTACATCCCCATAACTTAGCGGTTTGGCAAAAGAGACTGAGAGAATAAGCAATAGGCTTAAAAATTAAGTCCAGAGATTGATTTCTCCAACTAAAATCCTTCAAGGTGGTACTCCAGCATGGCTGCAGTCAAATAACTGAAACAAGTAGCAGAATAACATATATATATATATATATATCATCATCATTTAGCGTCCGTTTTCCATGCTAGCTATATATATATATATATATATATATATATTGAGAGAGAGAGAGAGTGGCTGACAATATGTGCATCTCTAATCACAAAAAGGATTAGTGGAAGAGAATCATAGCCATGTGTTGAGAGGGATTCTTTGGGGTTTTAATAATTCACCTCTGGAAATATGGGTGTTTCGTTCATCATCTTTAAACAACCCTTATTCAGGGAACTTTTGAGTAGAAAATTCTAACTGGACCCCCACCTGCAAGGTTATGTGTTGTTTGTCTTGATATGAGAATACCATGTTGTGTGCACATGATTGTGATGCATGTGCTTGGTGTAACCTTATCAGATGGGTTTGTCATGATGGATATATTGGGCTCCGTATATTTGTATCCCAGTGTCATTTTGATAGTATGCACTGCTCTGTCACTCAGTAGTAGTAGTCATAATAAAACTGCTTAAAAGAATAATATTTATAATAATATTAATGATTTCTAATTTTGGCATAAGGAGGTCCTGGGTTCGATCTGTTTGACTAAAACCCTTCAAGGCAGTACCTTAGCATGGCCTCAGTAAAGTGACTGAATTAAATAAAAGATAAAAAAATATTTAATATTCTTTATTCATTCTGTACTAACAAATCATTATCCTCACCATTTTCGTATTCTTTTTCCATGCTGGTATCCGTACAATGGTTTGATAGGATCCTTTGGCTTGGGTTACCACAAATCTGCTCCACTATGTCATTTTGAACATAGTTTCTTTGGTTACGTGTCCTGCTTTCTAACACCAACCCATTTACACTATTTTTAATGGCAACAGCATTACAGAGCTTGTTCTGCCCTTGGCAAGAATAAAGAGGCCTCAGTCCTACATTGATTCTGTTCAATTTGCCAACCACCTTACAGAGTTGCATTTTTGTGCGGTACCAGCACTAATGAGGTTACCTTGTAGCTTGCGAGACTAAAAGGCCCCCCACAACTGAAAAAGAACAGGAGAGAGTGGTGACATTAAGTGAGATGCTGAGAGAAGTTAAAATACAATTGGTAGAATAGATTTATCGTTGTGAGTGGATGGTAGTGGAGAGACTATCAGTTGAGATACTGGCAGTGAGAGAGAAGAATAGAGGAGACAGGGAAAAGAGTAATAACAAACATTACTAATTAATCTTAAACTTCTGTTTGTTTTTGCAGGGCCAGATTGATGTTGTGGAGAACAATGCTTTGTCTGTGGGTGAAGTTAAAGGTACAGCTCCAGCTGAAAAAGTTGATCCTCTTTCAACTATTTACTTAAAAGACAGTGTTCAACAGAATCTAGAAACTCCTGTAAAGACTCATCAGTATGTTTCTGAGGAAAAAGATCAGAATGTTTATAACAACTTTAAAAAATTATCCGACCAAAACAAATTGGCTGATCTTCAACAGCAGCAATTAAGAGACCAGCAAAATTTAGTCTTTCAACAAGTACCAAGCCAGAACGGTCTGGATGTTAATTTGCAACAAAAGCTTCTTCCGCAGAACTCTGAAGGTGTTGCTTCTCAGCATAAAGCATCTGGTAATCAAATTGTTCAACAGAATGTACAAGTGCAGAATGGTTTTCAGCCTGGCGCTCAGAATGAAGTATTAGACCAGAAGAACATAAGACAACTGAAGCAGAATAAGCTGGAACCAGTTCCTCAACAAGGAGTTCCTCTTCAGGACAATGAAGTTACTGCTCCCCAACAAAATGAAGAAAATATTCTTAATCCAAAAAATTTCCTCCAGAAAAATGTTCCTGTTGTCCAGCAGCCAGGAAATTCTGTTATTCAACAAAAAGCAATGAATATGGATACTGTAACTGTTAGTCCACCAGAGAAGAATGCAGTCAATAATGGTGATAATGTTGTTAAAATTCCTGTAGAAGCTATGATTGACCAAAAGGCTCCACTAAACCAAAACATTGCATCAATCAATAACATTGCTCCTAATTCATCTAACCAGTTGAATGTCAGTTTTCCACATATTTTAGCTGAAGGAAACAAAGAAGCAAAGGTCAATAACGGGAAAGATGTTGCTGAGCAATCACCGTCTGGTTCCCTTCTTCGTGATAGCTTATTGATTGAGAATTCAAAACAAAACAAATTAGAAAAACTGGCACATGATAATCTTGCTGAAGCTCAGCAGTTTCCTGAAGCAGGGAATTCTATCTTGAAAGAAAACAACATTGGTCAGAATGTTCCATCCCAAGTTGGTTCTGACAGTATCAGACTGGTTTCTGTTTCAAAGATCCTCTCTAAATCTTACCTTTTTACTCGACCTATTTCACGTTTAGAACATTATCCACAAAACTCACAAGAATTTTCTGACCATAAAAAAGCAGGTAAACACAATTTTTCTTTCTTGATATTCTTTATTGCTTTCATGTTTTATGCTAAAATTTTAGTCTAATATAATGTGTGTTATAATTCTTTTTTTAGAGTAGTATATCTTAAATCACACACATAGAGCCCCTGTGACTTTTTCTATCCAAAAGAGTTTTTAACACAATATCTACATGCTGTTGTTTATAGCTTTATGTGTGTTCTTCGAGATATACTATTCCAAAAAATAATTCACGTTTTCTCAAAAGTTTATAAAAGTTTTATTACAGCAACAATATTGTGTGTTGTTTTCATGAAGTGTCTGGTTTGATTTTCGTAGCTTTCTTTCAGCCAACTGCAGTCCTTTACGAAAGGAGTCATGCTAAGTTAAATGTTTAACACACGTCCCACTTGTGTTGCATCAGAGTTTGATGCCTTTTGAAATCATTAACAAGCAGTACAAAGTCGAATTATTATTTATTCAAGATTACTTAAATACTGGTGGAGGCGCAATGGCCCAGTGGTTAGGGCAGCGGACTCGCGGTCATAGGATCACGGTTTCGATTCCCAGACCGGGCGTTGTGAGTGTTTATTGAGCGAAAACACCTAAAGCTCCACGAGGCTCCGGCAGGGGATGATGGTGATCCCTGCTGTACTCTTTCACCACAACTTTCTCTCACTCTTACTTCCTGTTTCTGTTGTACCTGTATTTCAAAGGGCCGGCCTTGTCACTCTCTGTCACGCTGAATATCCCGAGAACTACGTTAAGTGTACACGTGTCTGTGGAGTGCTCAGCCACTTACATGTTAATTTCACGAGCAGGCTGTTCCGCTGATCGGATCAACCGGAACCCTCGTCGTCGTAACCGACGGAGTGCTTCCACTTATATACTGATAGATGAAACATTTCTTTTGAATTTCTTTGTTATTGGAGTTTTACTTGGACTTATTGGTTAGAAGTCCTGGCCTGAGCACATGCAGCATATGTTTGAGTATGTATATAGCAAAGTAGCAAAACAAACAGCATTTCTTTTGAGTTTCCAAAGAGATGATTATTGTAGAAACATGCTTGTTCAACAATATTGACACACTTGCTACTGTTCTTGTTGTTTTGCACTGGTCAGCCCTGGGCTAAAGTTGATTGTTCTGGTGATATTTAATGTTAGAAATGTTTCCTTTGTATGTTTGATATTTAGTCATCATCTCAGTTTGAAATAATTCAATTGGTCATCATGATTCTGTTGAGGGTTAATTTTTGTGTCTTTCAGATGACAGTTGGTACTACAATCAAGATATGGAAGGAAGCATAGGCCATGGTTGGTAACTTTTATTTACATGTACATAGATTGTCATCATTGTTTTAACATCCATTTTTTTTATGCTTGCATGGGTCAGATAAAAATCCTTGAGGTAGATTTTACGACTCTGACCTTCACCTGTTTCCTAGGAAGGTGATGTTTCCCCTAGTCCTTCAAACATGAATAACACAATGGTCAGATTTGCTTACAATTAGTGCACAATGTTATGGCAAGGATACACACACACACACACACACATACATACACATGCACACGTGATGGGCTTCTCTCTTGCCTTCTACCATATCCACTCACAAAGCTTTGGTCAGCCATAGTGAAAATACCCACCAAGATGCTACAATGTTGAACTGAACTGGAAAGCATTTAGTTGTGAAGTGAATGTTTTAAGCATGCAGCCAAGCCTGCACCCCTACACACACACACACACTGTAAGGTCAGGAGTCAAAGGGCCTTAGAGTTAATTTAGCAAAGAGCAAAGTTCTAAGTAGGAAAACAGACAAACCTCTTGTCCCTTTAAAGGAGATGGCCTTGCTTGATATGTAAAGATTTTGATAGAAACTCCTTATGGTGTACCCAGTGCAAACTATAGACATGTAAGATGTGCAGCGGTATCATAAGGATATTAACAGAGAAAGTTGTCTTTACATGTGGCAGATGTATTAGTACTTTACACATCAGGAATGTACAGAAAATAAACTACCTCAAATGTCTAGGGGGATCCTTAGAGTAAGTTGACAGTTTCCGTTACTGAGGTGATCAAGTTAACAGTGGAGGAAGTAGTTCTGAAAGTATAACTGCTAGAGTATGAATGGGCTGAGCAAAGTTCAGAGGGCTACTATCTGTGTTGGTAACAAACTATCTTAGAGTGAAAGGCTGATTATATGATACATGTGTGTGAACAGCTGTGCTACATGGCAGTGGGATATGGGCTTTGACTGCTGAGGACATGAGAAAGCTTGAAAGAAAATAATGCTAACATGCTCCACCAGATGGGTAATGTCAGTGTGCATGTACAGTAAAGTGTAAATAGTTTGAGGGAAAAATTGGGTATATAAGATATCAGATGTTGTGTGCAAGAGAGAAGACTGCACTGGTGTGGTTATGTGATGCGTATGGATGAGGAAAGCTGCATTAAGAAGTGCCAATCTCAAATTCTGATCAGCACTTTTAGATCACAAGACATCCTACGTTTTTCTGGGTAGGAGTAGACCCAGGAAAATGTGGGACAAAGTGGTGAGAAAGGATCTTCAGATGTTGGGCCTCACAGAAGAGATGACAAGGGGCTGAGACTTTTGGTGGTTTGCTGTACTTGAGAAGACAGTACTCTGTAGAAAACATGCCTGTTGACAGCCACTAATCATTGAATGCAGAAATAAAAATAATGATGATTGTGGTATGTATATAAGTAGATTTGTGTTTGAATTTACAAAAAAAGAAAAAAATGTTTGTGTGTGTGTAACAAAACAAAAGCAACATAGTAATTCAAGGGCCAAGAGTTTCATACATTGGCACAAATTTATCGAGTTTAAGTGCCAACACAAGAAACTCACGGCCCTTGTGTCACTCTGTTACTTCTGCTAAATATTAATATAAAAATACATATACATGTATTTTGCATTCTATTTTTCCTGTTTACATCACCAAACCTATATATATATATATCATCATCATCATTTAACGTCCGTTCTCCATGCTAGCATGGGTTGGACGGTTCGACCGGGGATCTGGGAAGCCTGAAGGCTGCACCAGGCTCCAGTCTGATCTGGCAGTGTTTCTACAGCTGAATGCCCTTCCTAAAGCCAACCACTCCGAGAGTGTAGTGGGTGCTTTTTACGTGCCAGGCGAAGCTGGCAACGGCCACAATCGGATTGGTGCCAGTCAAGGTGACGCTGGCATCAGCCACATTCGGATGGTGCTTTTTACGTGCCACCGATAAGAGTGAGAGAGAGCACTTATGCACATAATATATACATGTGTGTGTAGAGCTTGGCACTGTCCTCTGGCATGTCAGGCCCTGTCAAGCCATCCAACCCCTACCAACATATATATAGGTAGGGATTCCATATGGTGTACCTACCATAAGCTGTGTATGTACAGGAGGTGTAGTAGGATGACAAGCAGGTTGTCATGCTAAGTAGACTTTGTATGTGACAAATGTACAGGAATAATTATCAATAAGAAAACATGTGAGAGAAATTACTTCGACTACACAGAAGCTCCTCCTTTGCACTTCTATGAAGTAATTGATAATGCTTTATGTTACCCAGGTAACCTAATTAGTAGTTGAATTGGGCATTCTGAAAACATAGTTGCCAGAATGGGGAGGAGAAAAGCTTGTGTACAAATGTGATACTAAATGGTTGAGTGATATGGGCCTTTGTTGTGTAGGATTTATGCTGGTCTGAAAGAAATTAGATGAACATGCTCTGCTGGATGTATTATATTTGTCTGCTTGATTGACAAAACAGAAACGAGTTGAGGGAAGAGTTTAAAAGAAATTGGATTTAAAGGACAAGTGAGAAGACATGTGATGCATATGGAAGATGTCAGTTGTGTAAAAATGTGCGTCATAACCAAAGTGGATGGAACCAGTGAGGGAAGGAGGGAGGATAGGGAAAACAAAGGCCAAATGCTTAAAACCACTCTTGAAAGTTTGAACATCACAAATGGAGTTAACAATTGATTGCAACTTGTGTTCAAACACTCTGTTGGAGAGAACTTGCTCAACTTGTGCAAAGATAATGGTCTTTTAATGGAGATTGGGAATGATGTCTACATTTAGGTCTCTCCTGGTCCTTATATTGATATTAAAGTCTTTATATACTGCTCTCCTACTCTTTGGTACTCTCTTCTCTTATTAATGTCCTCCCTCTATCACACTATCTCTCCCACATTACACCACCACTGTAACAAGGTTTAATATTGTATCGACTCTAGCTGTATTCAGTCTTCTTTTTGTTAGCTGTAGATCTTTCATTCGTTCTCTCTCTCTCTCTCATTGTTGACATTCATTGCTCCCTCGTATTCTCCCACCACACTTTCACTTCCAGAACTCTTTTATCACCTTGTCTCATTCCTATCACTCTCTCCACATTATGTCACTCATATAGCTATTATCCAACCTTCTTACCAATAATTATTGTGTAGCTGCCTGTCACTCTCTTCCTTTATTCTTTTCTGTATTAACCTCTCGCTTGACATTTTCAACTTGAAAGATAAAAATATACATATAAAGGTAGGAATTCTATTTGAAGTACTTCTTGTAAAGTGTGGTCAGACTTGTTCTCTTTCATTACTCCCTCTCTTTTATCAGTCCCTCACACTGGTTCCCTTTCATCAGTATTCTATCTGCAGTGGACAAGACAACCCTTATGATGCTGGTGAACAATTGATCAGAGATAATGTAGGGTAGAAAGAATTCTTTAGACTTATTTGAGGATACAACAACCTCTTAAGTGCTTAGTACACTAAGTAAAGTGGTGATAGGGCATCCAGCTGTAGAAAGCATGCCAGAAATGTAATGTATGGATGTGTGGTCTTTTGATCCATGTAAGAGGTCAGTTGTTCTAAATAGGAACTAACTCAGTCTATGACGATACATCCAGCCTATGCCAACATGGAAATGTGAATGTAAAATATTGATGAAGATAGTTATATATTCTTGTATCTAATTTCAGTAAATTATTTTTTTCTGTGAATTACGAGACTTCTACTAAAACTAATACAAAAGTGGACATAACTTTTTGATTAACTTGGGTCATTCAAATTGCACATGTTTGTAGAGTATCTCTAACTTTGGATGAAGGTGCTACTTGACACCTTTATCATTGCATCTTCTTTGAAAAAGCTCAGGTGTGCACTGTTGTGCCTACTTCTTCACAGCCACTTCAATTCCATCTGCATCATCAAATTGTTGTCCCTTAATACTATGTCATTGGACCAAATCAGAGAGCACCTGATCTGAGCCCCATAATAGTTAAATGACAATCAGCCAGCCCCATCTACCAATTTCCTGATTTGTTGCCAAAGATATGGATCATTTTCAGATTAGTTTATTCCTCTTTATGACTTCTCAAATTTTTTTGAGTACCTCTACATATCACACACTGAAGTCCATCATGTTCCAGAAAAATCAAGGAGAATGTTGTCCTCACCATGACTTGCTGTGCTAACCGCTGGTGTCTTATACCTAGGTAAGGGGTGCAGTGCCATTCCAAGGATTGAGCCTTCATTTCCAGCTCATAAAGATACAATCACATTTCATCCCCCATTACTATATCAGGAAAAAAAAACACCTGTCTTTATTAACTTCAAATGCTCCCAGCAAATCAAAGCAGACATCCACTTTTCTCTCCTTTAAACTGAATATCAAGTGCCAAGGTATCAACTACTAAATTTGCACGAACTCTTCGTCACCCAGAATTTTGCACCATCTTTTATAATGCATTTTGATTGTGCAGCAAGCTTCATTTTGTGACATTTGTGTCTGCAGAAATCATTTTGTCTACTCACTGGTGATTTGCATCAATGGTTGCAGTTCTCCCACTGTGTGGTTTTTCTTCAATGCCAGTTTTCCCTTCTTTGACACTTTAGCATTTAAACCGGCCATATCCAGCCAAAATATTCTGTTTGTTTTATGTTCAAACTGGTCAAATACAGTCTCTCACGCCTACATTACAATGCTATTCTAAAAGTAAACAATTCCATAATTGAAATCTCAACACTACAAAATAATGCACGGTCAATTCAAAGCAACATAAATAAATAAGCATTGCATTTGACAAAGAAATCTGAATGCTAAAGGATTAAACTTCCTCATCCATTCATGCCCATTGTTCTTGTCAGTAGCATTATCTCCATAAACAACCTTTAGTCATCTGTGGCTGTTTGACAGCTTGCACCCTACCTTTGTCAAGAACTCAATGACATGTTTTGCTTCTACTATTCAATGTAAAATAAGAAGAGTTACTATAGTTCTTGAGCTACACTACCAACATGTGCAATTGGAACAACATGTGGCGGTTAATAAAATATTTATGCTCATTTTTGCATTACTTTTTGGTACAGCTTTTATCTGAAGGAAGTAATTAGGTGCAGGACTAGCTGTTTGGTTTCAGGTTCATTTTCACTATATGACATCATGGACATATGTCTTCAACCATAACCTCATATTAAACTAAACATATGAGTGAAATTTGATAGACTGAAGCTGTGTGGAAGCCTGTTAAAGGAACTGTTTCTGTTTTTGAGTAGTAGGTGTAATCTATTGCTTAGACTAACACCACCATGTGGTGATGTTAAAGTGCTGTCTTTTCTCCACTGTTTTGGCCATAAAGAAAAAAACAATTTAAAAAAAAAAAAAAACTAAATTGAAAAATACATTAATATATTTTCCTTTTTTGTTTTGTTTTGTTTTGTTTTTTGTCAGTTTTCTATTTTTGAATTTAGAATATTCATTTTTGTTTTCAAGCCCTACCTAAACATCTGAAAAGTGTGTTTTAAAAAATTCATGTTCATATGCTACAGAATTGTACCAGACAGCAATATTTGATTTTTTTTTTTTTTTTTTGCCTGATTTTCTTTGATGTACTTGCTGTGTTGTATTGTGCTCTATTTTGTTTGTGCTTTTGAATTAGGCTAGACACCTTCATTTGTTGTTGATGTTGTTGTTGTTGTTAATATTCGTCTCACTTCATGTACATCCATATCAACTGTTAATTATAGACTTAACTGTTGAATTTCTAATTAGATTAGAAGTCCTGAAAATATGTTGTATTTTTATGGACAGACTACTTTAACTTTTGTGTTGTGTGCCATGTTATTGCTCTAACTGATAAAAAAAAAAAAGGTAAAAAGAATAAATCCATCATTCTCTGAACTATTTCACACCACATGCTCATGGATTTGAGTTCAAATCCACTTAGTATTTTGATGTTTCTGTGAAGAATATTTTATGTTACTTTACACTCACCTCAGTTCACCTAGATGTCAGCTGGCTTAACTCTTTAGCATTTAAGCTGGCCTTACCAGGCTCAAATATTCTACCTGTTTAATGTTCAACCTGGCCAGATCTAGCTTCTCATATCTATTCCTACAATGTCATTCTATCAAAACCTCACATCGACAAGATAATGCCTGATTAATATGAATGAATAAGAACTACATTCGACGGAGTAATTTTAATGCTAAAGGGTTAAAATCTAGTAGTGTCACCTGTGATATAGAAGTATCCTAACCAGAGGAAAAATTAAAGTTTTTAAAAATTATTTTTATGGATTGAGATCCTAAAACCAAGGTGCTACATAAAAGCACTGGTGCTGGTGCCATGTAAAAAGCAGAGGTGCTGGTGCCACATAAAAAGCAGAAGTGCCGGTGCCATGTAAAAATCACTGCAGATAGAGCCCTGTGAAAAGCACTGATGCTGGTTCTATGTAAGAAGCATTGCTGTTGGTATCACCTATAAAAAGTGCTGGTGATGGTGCTATGTAAAAATCATTGTTACTGGTACCATATAAAAAGCATTGTTGCTGGTACCACGTAAAAAGTGCTGGTGCTGGTGCCATGTAAAAAGCACAGGCACTGGTGCCACGTAAAAGGCACAGGTACCGGTGTCACATAAAAAGCACGGGAGCTGGTATCATGTAAAAAGCATTGTTGCTGGTACCATGTAAAAAGCACAGGTGCTGGTACCACATAAAAAGCATTCTTGCTGGTACCACATAAAAACCACAGGTGCTGGTACCAGATAAAAAGCATTGTTGCTGGCACCACATAAAAACCACAGGTGCTGGTACCAGGTAAAAAAGCATTGTTGCTGGTGCTATGTAAAATGCATTGCTGCTGGTACCACATAAAAAGCACAGGTGCTGGTACGACATAAAAAGCACAGGTGCTGGTGCCACATAAAAAGCACTCAGTATACTCTGTAAAGTTGTTGGCATTAAGAAGATCATCCAGCCATAGAAACCAAACCAAAACAGACCATGTGGCCCCGGCCTTGACTGTTCATGTCAAGCCACCCAACCCATGTCAGCATGGAAAGCAGACGTTAAATGATGATGATTAGTTAAAAAAGGAATTACAGTATTCTGACAAGTCTTTTAGTGGCAGGACCTCCTGAGAACCTGACACCTCCACTGGGACATTTGCAGTCTATTTGTCTCCCCAACTGTCATTACTCTTATTGCATTCAAGCCTTCCATCAGCTTCATAATAACCACTATTCTCAGTCTTCCTTTCCTAGAACATTAGCCTTTTGTATTATTCTCCCTGCTGTCTTCTCTGCAGTTGTTCGTCTGCAATAGTTTAAACAGAAAATTTAAGGCATCAAGCTCTTTGGTCTCAGAAGGCCTCCAGAGGTCCTGAGCCCTGTTCCTTCTTGACTTAGCACATAAAAAGAATCTAAAGAATTCATAATGGGCACAGGTGTGGCTTTGCTTCTTAACCATATGGTTCAAGGTTCAGTGTCATTGTGTGGCACCTGGGCTTGCAATGGCACTGAATACTATAGCCTTGGGCCAACCAAAGCCTTGTGAATGGATTTCATGAATGGAAACTGAAAGAAGCCTGTATGTGTGTGTGTCTTTGTGTCTCTGTTTGACCCCCACTACTATTTGACAACAGGTGTTGGTGTTTTTACATCGCCGTAACCAAGTGGTTCAGCAAAAAGTGACTGATAGAATAAGAACCAGGCTCAAAAAAAAAAAGAAAATTCTGGGGTCAATTCATTCACCTAAATGTTCTAGATGGTGCTCCAGCATGGGCATAGTCTAGTGACTGAAACAAGTAAAAGATAAAAGAGATGCCAAAAAGTATTTTGCCCACTGCTCTGCCATTGTCTTGCAGTATCACTATGGATTTGCATGGCACAGCTGCAGCAATGTATGATAGAGAATTGTAGTTGATTGACTTGACATCAGATGACTGCTACACAAGGATGCTATGAATGGCCCCAAATATGAAATGGTAGCAACACATGACCAGCAATAGTATTTTACCCTCACCCTGCTGTGTAGATTAAAGACCTGGACATTATACTGCAAATAAGTAATAAGACTGCATGTGTTTATGCCTAGCTACACGATATAGATCATAACGGTTACTTGGAAAGACAAGCTGAAAACCAAGCTACCTAGCATGGAATAGATATTGATAGAGCAAAAACTTCCAGTAGTCGGGCATGTCCAAAGATTGGAGAAAAAAATTAGTTCACTTGAATACTATATTTTCATAGCTGGCTAGTTGTGCAGGACATCAGGCTGGAGTTAAATACAATTTGAGTAGATTGCATGTTAATCCTCACAGATCACAGTGGCTTAAGGCAGAGTCCTATGGAGGAGAGAGCACTCCTCCATTAATATGACTATACCTGTGGACAGTCATTGTCAACATAGATGTACAGCTCATATATTGTTTGTTAGAGGAGAGAGATGGTATACTTGATACTGTTAAATTGGTTTCAAATTTTGGCACAAGGCCAGCAATTTCGTGGGGATGCTGGTGAGTCAATTACATTTGTACTTGTTTATCAACCCTGAAAGGATGGAAGGTATAGTCAACCTCGGCAGAATTTGAACTCAGAGTGCAAAGTTGGATGAAATGCCAGTAAGCTTTTTTGGCTAGCATGCTGATGCTTTTGCCAGCTCACCACCTTACTCGATACTGTTATCTTGGTGTTGCAGTTAAGAAAGAGTGTCTTTCTTAACTGCACCCCACACATAGTAATCTTTGGGATTACAATCAGGCAACTTAAGAGGTCAGAAATTGGGGCTGGTAGAGCTGTAGAAAGTCTCTGATAATGACTTATAACTCTTTGTAAAGGTATAGCAAGGAGCCAGATTCTGCTGCCACATGTATAGCCTTCATTAGCAACCCTTTCCAACCAGTGGTTGACCACAGTCCCCACTAGCTTAACATAGTCATCTAGATCGAGCCTAAGGCTCTGTTTGAGGATGTGGAGCGGCATGATTTCACCCTTACTGAAAACACCCAAAGACCATCATAGTTTGCGGAAACTTTTTTTCATGATGTCCATGTCATGTCTTACAGCTTTTACATTACTCACAGAGCTTTGAACAGTATTTATGATGTGGCATTTAGATACCCAACACAAATTATCATGATACAGGTAACACTTTTCCAGTATTCAGATGGCTTCCAATCCTCCATGTTAGCTAACTTTTTTTTATCAACTACAACTTTAATCTTTATGCTCTCCAATGCCTTTGACTGTTCACTGGTACATAAAGCTGTTCCTCAAAAAGCCCATCAAATTTAGCCCAAGCACATTCTATATATAAAATGGGCATGCATATTACTGTTTTATATCTGTTGTATATTATATATCATTGGGTGGACATTGTGGTTGATCTTGTTTACACACTGCTAACCACTCTACTATGAAATATCTGTACAATTTGTTTCTTGTCAGGTGTGTGTATGAAAAAAAAAGGAAGAAAAGCACACCAAAATAATGGGCTTGCAGAAATCCTGTCCATAGTTTAATAACAGTTAACTTTCTGAACTTGGTGGGTCTCTTCAGCCATCATCATTCATCGGTTAGCATCTGTTTTCCATTCTGGCATGAGTAAGGCATTTTGACTGGGGCTGGTAAGCTGGAGAGCTGTACCAAACTACAGTCTGTTTTGGCTTGGTTTCTATGGCTGGATGCCTTTCCTAACACCAACCACTCCTCAGAGTGTACTGTGTGTCTCTTATGTGTCACCAGTACAGGCCATGACTACAATTTCACTTAGCTTGATGTGTCTTCTCAAGCACAAAAAATTGCCAAAGGTCTCGGTCACTTGTCATTGCCTCCAAAAACTTTTTATCAGACTCACTAAAATCAAAGACAAAGCCAACCTCAATAGAATTTGAATTTAAGACTTAAAGGGATGTAACTAGATCCCAAGTGTTGTTTCATTTGATGCTCTACCAATTCTGCCATTCATTGACTTGCATTTTCAACTCCAGATTTAGTAGCAAGAGAGCTGAACAGCCGAAAGTCTTTAGAGGAGCCTCCCCATCCCTTATGCTGGTATTTCAGACCTTAACTTCTTCCGCTACCTAGGAGCCAGCCACATCCAAGTCATTACTTCTGAGTACCTCTGTTACCACATTCTGAGCTATTGTCTGCATTGAATTCTTCTTGGATGGTTAAAGTGCTCCAGATCTAGGGGTGCTGTAACCAGTTCAGTGAAAGATACCGGTTTACTGTTGGCAAATTATGCCTCACCCTTTATAACCAGACAGGATTCTTCATTCATTTCATGGGTGTTGCTTTATAGTTGGCTGCCCTTCCTGTGGGCTAACCCTGACTGTCTCTTTTAACTAGGCTGTTCATTCCGTTTGTTTTCAAAAGCACAGGGCTACCAGTCTGTTTGTTGATAGAGAAATGATAACAGAATGCACTTTCTGTAAGTCAGTGGTTTACACACAGATGCAATTTGGAAACATTCATACACACACACGCACACATATATATATACACAGACATGTATACACACATATACATACATATGTATATACACAAACATGTATAGACACACATACACACAATACAAAATACACACACACAAAAGTTTTGTACAGGGTTTCAACCACAACATTTTCCCAAGGGCACAGTGGAACTAAAGTCAAAACCATATAGTCGCAAATTGAATTTCTTAATTACACAGTCATGCTTCTACCAATTGAAAGTAAAAGTCTGTTTAAAAGTAATAACATTGAAGCATTACCTCAATTTAGCTAAGGTCAGCTTTCTTGCATACTTCTGGGGGATCATAAATAGTAGTAGTACCATTCTAGACAGGTTGACTGGTGGAATTGTTGGAGCACCAGGTGGAATGCCTTGTGATATTTATTCCAGTATGTGTTCATAGTTCAAACTCTACCAGTGTCCTGCTTGGAGGTAGGTTTAACACCACTACCTGGTCCTTGGTCGCCTTTTAGTAGTGTTCACTCTTAAATGCTTGCATCCAGGCTAGGTCTCTGTTTCAAGGATTCCCTCCTTCCTCTCTCCCTCTTCCACCAATCTTAGAAGCCATGAAAAGGGTCATAAGTACAGCCCTTTCAAATGAGTAAAAGACAAAAAGAAAGCCCGTATATTTTTGACAAGCTATGGGATGTTGACGCTGTGACATATTTCGCATGATTGATGCTATGTGTGTATGGTGAGGGAGAATTATGAGAATTGTCATTAATCTCTGGTGTAATCCTGAACCAATCAGCTTCACAATCAAAAGTATTGCAACCATGGCCATCCTATCTTTTACTGTTTCTTGAACTACATTATACACCGTGTCATTCCTTGTTTAACCCTTTTGATGTCAACCCACCTGAAAATGTCCCTGGTTCTAAGATACAATCTCCCTGTTATGAACCTTCCATCAAAATTTCACACTAATTTTTGTTCCAAGCACCATCTTCATAACGACAAAATTATTTTAATAAATTCATGTGTAATAAGCTCCGTATTACAACAGAAATATGGTAACAAAAGGATTAAGATGGTAGAGTATAATTTGAATGAAATTTGCCTGTTCATTGTAGTAAATCAAGTGATTCCTACTTAGATCAGCAATTTTCATCATTTACCATTCTGGGTTCAGTCCCACTGTGTAGCACCTTGAGCAATGTCTTCTACTTTAGCCTCAGGCCAACCAAAGCTTTGTGAGTGGATTTGGTAAAAGGAAACTAAAAGAAGACCATTGTATATATGTATATGTCTATGTATGTGTCTGTGTTTATCCCCCATCACTGCTTGACAACTGGTATTGGTGTGTTTATGTCCCACATAACTTAGCAGTTCAGCAAAAGACACCAATAGAATAAGTACCATGCTTAGCCAAAAAATTAAATATTAGGGTCAGTTCATTCAACTAAAAATTCTTCTGGGTGGTGCCCCATAATGGCCACAGTCTAATGACTGAAACAAGTAAAAGATGATTCATGGAGGCGTGGCAAATTTGAAGAATATGGAATCAAAGGCAGCAAATTGGTAGGGTAACAACATAAGACATTAATTTGCATATTTGCTCCAGTTCGCTGCACTTTGAGTTCAGATCATGCCACAATCATCTTTGACTTTTTGTCCCTTCAGGGTCAACAAAATAAATTAACAATCCGAAGCAGTGGATGACTGGAGTTGTTTGCTCATTAGGTGATATACCTTGTGGTATTTGTTCCATTTGTTTGTGTTCTTAATTCTTGGGTGGTAGACATAATCTATCTCCCAGTTTAACAGTGGCACCACCTGGTACTTGGTTGCCTTTGGTGCACCCAACTCTTTTAAGCATTCAGCTACATTATCATCATCATCATCATTTCAATATCCACTTTACCATGCTTGCATGGATTGGACAGAAGTTTACTGAGGCACATTTTCTATAGCTGGATGCCCTCCCTGTCACCAACCCTTATCTGCTTCCAAGTAAGATAATATCTGCCCTCTAGCCAAACATGTTCTTGCTAAAAACGTTAAATGAATGACTCTGCATGATTGACAGTGAGAATCATTTACAATTATGACACAGTGTCAAGACAAGGAGACACACACACAGACACATGATGGGTTTCTTCCAGTTCCCGTTTATCAAATCCACTCGCAAGGTATTGATTTGGTTGGCCCAAGGCTATAGCAGAAGACACTTGCTCATAGTGCCATGCAGTATGACTGAACCTGGAACCACATGGCTGGGAAACAAACCTCTTACCATGCAACCATACCTGTGTGGTCTCCGTTTTGAACATAACTATCCTCCTTCCTTTCCACCCCCACACCCCTATCTTGTAAGGCTTTGAAGAAAAATGGTAATTTGGTGCCATATTTTTATTCTTGATTAAATAGTAAAAGAAAAAAAGATAAACTGACACCTGCATGTTCAGTAAGCAGTTGATTGTGTAGAAAAACAACCCAAAGAACCTCTCCATACGGTTGATCAATCTACTGGAAATAGCAGCCAAATCTCATTTAATGTTGCAGTAATAAGACTGGATGGTCATAGCTGAAATGCCTTTAATTGTAGGTGTGCCAATTGTGAGCAGACTTAAAATAAAATAAAATAAAATAAAACAACAATAATAACATGTTTGTTATAATGTATATGTTTTATAAATAACATATATGTATGTATTTATTTTATATAAATAGCAAAAATATATAACAAACTGAACTGCTGGAGGGTGTGTCGACTTTTGTTATTGTATAAGCATGATTATTTTATAAAGCTTAACCACCTTAATTCATGAATAAATGATTTGACATTCGTGTTTGTTTTTGTGAAGCAGGCTCTTAGGATTTAATACTTGGCCACCTTCTAAATGTGTCTGTGTGTGTGTGTGTATTAATTAATGTTTCCATGTCATTTATGATAAAAGCAATTTAGCATAACTCTCTTCTTGTGTATGTATATATATAAATTAAATTAGAGATAAAACTACTATTAGGCAACTCAAACAGTGATAGACATAAACCAAAATATATTAAAAAAATGTAATATAATATACAATATATATATATAAAATATAAAATTTACAATTTAAATTATTGAAATTTCAAATTTTTAAGTTTATATTTACAAATTATTTTTTTTAATTTAAAAATTTTTTAATTATTAAATTTATAAACTATAATTTTTTTTTTATACTAACCAAAAAGTATAAAAAAGTTAAATATAATATAAGTCCCTGATATTATTATATATATATATATATATATAGTCACTGTTACCTCTCTTCTTATACACACACACACACACACAACTCCAATCGTGGAAAGTAAATTTAAAATTGAAAGGTCTCAGTAGATTTAGCACAAATTATGATGTTAATAAGCTGGAAAATAAGACAGGACTTTGATAGCTTCGGGCAAATGGCTGTTCTTGGTACGAGGAAGAGGTGTAGGTATGAACTCCAAATGCTGTGTCCAATGTAAGCTATGGACACATGAGAGGTGTAGTGGAATCACAGGCTGACTATCAGAGAAATTAAGATTCATATGTGATAGATACAGTGGAGCAATACATACTGTGAGCACACTGGAAATAGATTCTTTTAAATGCCTCGATAGCTCATTAGAAGTTGTTGGTAGCCTTTGTTACCTTGGAGACATAATTAGTAGGGGATGTGGTTGCTCTGAAAGTAGCCAGGGTAAGAACAGCTTGGAGAAGGTTCAGGGAGCTGTGACAGCTGCTAGCAAAAAGGTATTTTTCTCCTTGAATGATGGACAGGTTCTGTAATGCTTGTGCTAGAATTTTGATACTATTGGGTTGGAAGACACAGACTTTGGATGCCGAAGACTTGCAAAGACTTGAATGCATGAATGTCAGTAAAAATGAGCTCAGAGAAAACTGAATAAAAGAGAAATTGGGTGTAGTGTGCAAGAAAGAAGGCTGTGTTAGTATGAGCATGTGATGCATATGGAGAATGACTACCTTGTGCAAAATGGTCAAACACCCTGAATTAGTGGAACCTGTGGAAGAGGGTATAGCTCACAGAGATGTTGCATCTTTAAGCAATATGCAATACTACAAAAGATATGTCCAAAGCTTCCATGTCAGCTCCACATAATAGCACCTGTGCTGGCGTCACATAAAAACACCTGTGCTGGTGCCACATAAAATGTACCTAGCCCACTCTGTAAAGTGGTTGGTGTTAGGAAGAGTGCCCAGCCATAGAAACCAAGCTAAATCAAACTGGAACCTGGTGCAGCTCCCCTGCATGCCAGCTCTGGTCAAACTGTCCATTCCATGCCAGCATGAGAAAACGGACGTTAAATGATGATGATGATGATTGCTAAAGTGGGCATAACTTTTTTTATTAACTGACATGGATCATTCAAATTGCGCATGTTGGTAGAGTAGCTCTTTCTCCATAGTGACATCGCAGGAGCAATGTGCTGAGTTCCTCATTAAGGAGGCTTGCAGGCTGTCTGACATTTACAGAAGGCTGCCGGTCATTTACAGAGATGACACCATTGACTAGAGCTATGTGTACAAACTGATAAAGAAGTTTAAAGAATGGGAAACCATGCAATGGAAGACTCTAAGCTGTGACTACTGATATGACTTGCCAATGAGTGGAGGGGTTGATTTACGAAGACAGTTAATTCGCAATTTGTGAGCCAGGTGCACAGCTGGAATATAGTAACAATGCTTTACAGAAGATGGTGGAACACTATGGGAACCAGAAAGTATATTCTAAGTGGTACCTTAGTAGTTGACACTCAACTTGGAGTAGAGAAGGTTAGAACTCTACTCTGATCTGCCAGAAGCATTTGGTACCAATGTAGACTTGTTTTTAAAAATCAGGTGACAAGAGACAAAATCCAAGCATATAATTTCTTTTATTTGTTTCAGTCATCTGACTGGCCATGCTGGAGTACCACCTTTAGTTGAGCAAATCAACCGCAGGACTTATTCTTTGTAAGCCCAGTACTTATTCTATCGGGTGCTTTTGCTGAACCACTAAGTGACGGCGACGTAAACACACCAGCATCGGTTGTCAAGCAATGCTAGGGGGACAAACATAGACACACTAACATACACATGCACACACATATATATACATATATACGACGGGCTTCTTTGAGTTTTCATCTACCAAATCCACTCACAAGGCTTTGGTTGGCCCAAGGCTATAGTAATAGACACTTGCCCAAAGTGCCATGCAGTGGGACTGAACCTGGAACCATTTGGCTGGTATGCAAGCTACTTACCACACAGCCACTCCTGCACCTATCTTATCCAAAAATGAAGGTTCTTTTCTGAGACCCAAGAAGTTCAAGTGCCATTGATTGGCACAGAAAATCATAGTTGCTGTTCTTTTGGGATCACAAAAGCATCATACTCCTTGGTTTTCTTGAATGTGGGTGCATTGTGAACAGTGAGCGGTACTTTGAGACACTCCAAAAAGCTTTGAGAATCCATCAGGAGGAAGAGACCAAACAAGAATCTGAAAACAATCCTCATTCACTAAAGCAATGCACTACTACACAAATCCATTGGCAGACAATCAACAAATTAAGCTACTTAAGTGGGTCCCATCTGCTGTACATCAGACTACCTGGATCTGGCAACCTCTGACTTTCACCTGTTTGGTCCAATGAAGGACAGTCTTTGAAGATAATTGATGACACAGATAAATTGAAAATGGCTATGAAGAATTGGCTACAACAGTGTACTCCTGGTATTGGCCAGCCACAAGTGAAATCTTAGTTGTGGCTAATGTCAGTGTCGCACAACTGGCATGTAAAAAGCATCATTTGAACGCTGGGCTTCATGTGGCAGTGACAAATGACCGAAACCATTGGTGATATTCTGTGCTTGGGAAGACCTGTCAAGCCAAATGAAATTGTAGTCGTTGCTGATGCTAATGTTGCATAACTGGCATCTGTGCCAGTGACATGTAAAAAGCACCCACTACACTCTTGGACTGGTTGGCAATAGGAAGGACATCCTGCCGTTGAAACCATGCCAAATCAGATTGGAGCCTAGTGCAGCTCTCCAATTTACCAGTTTTCAGTCAAACTGTTCAACCCATGCCAGCATAGAAAATGGATGTTAAATGCTGAGGATGCAGGAGTTAGATTCAACAAAGGCACAAATGCATTATTTGTAATGAAGACTGTGTTGAGTATTACCTTTGTATAGACTTAGAATTACTCTATAAACATGGGCAATTCAAACAACTTGTATCAGTTAAAAAAAAGAAAAATTTTGCCCACTTTTGAATTACTTTCTGTCCAACCCTCACATAAGCCATCTGTTGGGTTTCCACTCAGTTACTGTCTTACAATTTTTTGGTCAACTTGAGGCTATAAGAGACACTTGCCTGAAATACCACAAAGTAGAATTGAACTTAAAATTGTGTTTGGGTAAGAATCCTCTTAACCACATAACCAAAGCTGTACTTACTACTGTAATATTTGTGCTTGTTTGTACTTTTGTTGTTGTTGTTGTCATGATCTGTGTTTCCATTGCTCTTGTCTGCTGTGGGTGTTTTGACGAGTAGCTAACGTTCGTTTATGTGGGTTTGTCTCTATGTAAATTGCCAAACCAACCCCCCCTTCCCACCATGTGTTAAGAATTAGAACATTTAGGAAGGATAATGAGCCCTTTGTGTATTGTGTCACTTCTTTATGTTGTGCAGGTCTGACTGAAAAACATGCAGGAAAACAAATGCTGATGAGTGCACACCACTTTGATATTTCATTAGGAGCACTGGCTGGGGCCAAGAGTAAGTAACAACACAAGACATACACATCTACATACACACACATACACATAGTGACCCCACATACACACACACATATACATGCATATAACTATAGGCTGTTGAGGTTTGTTTCCATTTATTTATTTTTTGTTTATTTTTTTTTAAAACCCTGTCACAGTCCTGATCATAGTTGATATTTTAAATCAGGGGTTCTCAACCATTTTTTATCCATAACCCCTTTGATTACTATTTTATTCTGGTGGACCCCCATAGCCATTCGATGTCTTAGATAATATATATTTACAAGTAACATAACTCTTACTTGCTTCAGACATTGGAATGCAGACATACGAGGGAACTAACTTTAAAGGTTTAGTTCAGGGGTTCTCAACCATTTTCTTTATATCTATGGACCCCTATGGTGGATCCCCATAGCCATTTTATGTTTAAAAAACTAGTTTTATAGAAACTTCTTTCAAAAATCCTACATTGTGTGGACTATGTAAAACATTTGAGAAAGAAGCCTTGCTGTTTCTTGCAATACCTACCAATCCATATATCTGAAGCAAAATCTTTTCAGGGGCTCTTAAAATACTATTGTGGATCCCCATCCACAATTTACTATTTCATTGCGTGGACCTCCAAAAATCTTATACAGCCCCTTAGGGGTCATATGGACCCCAGTTGAGAATCACTGCTTTAAATGTTAAAGTTATTTTAAGAATAAGAACAGAACATTTATTGATTGGGTGACTGACTCAGTACTGAAAAGTAGAGTCAAATTTATTGTAAAGTTCAAATTAAATGGGATTTTGAGTTTCACCTGTCAGCTTAGACAATCAGATAATATTTTAAATGGGAATCTCTCTCTCTCCCAATTTAATTTAATTTTTCAACAAATCACGATGATCTTGGGACCAATGTGCTCTACTCTGGTTTATTTGTAATAAAACAAAGCAAGATTATCTCTCCCATGGTCAAGATGCTATATGATGCTTTTTGTAAACAATTGTTCTGTTGGTTACTGATTTTCAATGTGCTGATTACCAATGCACCAAAATATTGACAAAAATAGGGACAAAGTACTGCCTTTGCAATTCAGGCAGAACAAATACCACAAGGTATTTATATTTGAAATCACTATTTGCTTCAGTTTACTTGCTCATGTCTACTTTTAGCGATGTGCATGACTGAAAGACATGTACACATGCCCATATGCAGGCAGTGGACCCCTTCATAGTTTCTGTCTATCTAGTTCCACCCACAAGGCCAACTCAAGGGTTATGGTAGATGACATTTAGCCATGGTGTTGTGTAGTGAGATTGAACCCTGAACCATGAGTTTGTAAAGCAAACTTCTTAACCCCACACCCATGTTATTTTTAAGTAACTTTCCAAGAAAAAATAAGCATACTTATTACCTATCTACATAGATCAGAATGTGAAATTAAGTTTCCTCTCTAGAAAGTAACTAAATGCTTGTTGTGGATTTGAACCTATGGTACACAGGCTTACAATCTTTTACCTTGCCCACTCAATGATTTTACCTTTGTAATTTCCTTTTCTTTAGATGAAACTATGAATTATCTAGACTATCAGGACATTTAGTAATTCAGTTAAACAACAACAAAACAAAACTTGCCAAAATTAACCAGCGTTTGTGATGTTTTAAATTCTACTAACTGGGTGGTATTTAAAATTATACTAATTACTATCATCATTGTCATCATCATCATCATCATCATCTCCATACCTGGTACCTTTGACAGAATCAGCTTTGAGAACCTGATCATGAGAATATAGGATGTCCCATGTATGATCAAATTTAAGATCCTCTATTATAGCCTAGAGATCTTACACAGAGAGGGGCTGAGAACCATACCCTGTTGGACACCTACCTGCAGATTAAATTCCTCAGTGAACTCATTGCTAACTCTCACCTGTGACTCTTACAAATCTTTTAACTACATTTAGTTTTGTTAGCAACTACCAGATTCTAGAGCTTGGTACCCTGTTAAAGCCTCCTCTAAATGAATAAATGCTAAGTAGCTTGTTCTGTTGTAGTTACCCCACTCGGAAGAGATCATCTGTAGTACCTCATTCTGACACGATCCCAGAGAGGATTTCATCTAATTCAATTCTCTTCCTAATCAATTCTGCTCTAGCACTTTCTATTACTCTCATAACCTGGTTCATCCACTTGATGCCTCTATAGATGCTTCTCTCAACAACCTTTTGTTTTTTCTTGTTGCAGTTAATGATACTGTTATGCCAGTCATTGAGTATGACACCTTCCTATACCACCTGATTGAATACATATTCAATTATGCATACTCTAATTTTGTAGATATTTTCATCATTTCAGCAACTGTCCCTCATGGTCCAGCTGCCTCCCCTGCACTCTTACCCTTAATCAGGCTTTTGACCATTTCAGTTGTCAATTTCAGTAGCTATTCCCACTAATTTCTTTATTTCAAGTAGCCCTTCCCTCCCATGTATTCTCTTGTCATCATCATCATACATCCATTTTCCATGCTGGCATGGATTAGATGGTTTGACTGGAGCTGGAGAGCTTTACCATGCTCCGGTCTGTTTTGGTTTGGTTTCTGTGGCTGGATACACAACTTCTTGTAATAGCATGTTCATGTGTGTGCTGCTATCATTCTGTACCCACTTTTCCTCAACAATAGTTTAATTTGCACTGACACAATACTTTGCAGCCCAGAATGCTTCATTTCACTGATTCTCTGTCAATGAACATTGCCAGACTTCTTACTTTCAGCTTTTCTTCATGCTACTTATACCTGACATCTAACTTCTCTTTTCTTACCATCTTCCAAAGTCTTTCCTGAGCTAACTCTTAGCCTCTATGACTCTAGCTACTGTGTCAATCATCCTACCATCATGTTAACTTTGTTTCATCTTCAGATCTTGTCTGTAACTTGCATTTTATCCTGTAAAAAATGTGAACTGTTCTCTATAAGTCTGACTCCTCCTCCTCCTTTTGGATGTATTTGTCACCTAGTACTTCTTTCAGTCTACATCTGCAGAGAAATCTTTCAGCTTACATATAAGATGGTATCAAAAGGTTCCTGGACTAGTTATGTTTAATGAAAAAAATAGCTTATTTACTTAAGTTTTAACATCATTTTCTTCGAAATAGTCAACTTGCGCAGCACTTCACCAGTCCCAGCATTCCTACCACTTTTTTAACCCAGCCTGAAAGTCGTTTACCGTAAGTCAGTTGAGGACCTTCTGCCATTCACTCTGGATCTCGATAATGGTGTTAAAACAGCGACCTTTGAGTTGCATTTTCATCTAGGGGAAGAGATGGAAGTCCACAGGTGAATAGGTTGGGTGCAGAAGCAATACCATGTTGTTTTTAGCAAGAAACGCATGAGTGAAGAGAGCTCAGTGAAGAATCCAATTCTTCACACTCCACAGATATGGTTGCTTTCACCAAATATCTTCCCTCAATCACTTCAAAATGTCACAGTAGAACTTTTGATTGATGGTCTGGTCCGGGAAGGGGGGGGGGTACAAATTCTTGATGCACAATACCATTTTTTGGGAGTGATGTTTGTGGCAGGGCTTCCTGATAGTTCAACGCCTTCTAGGGATTTTCTTCTACTTTTGAATCACCTGTGCCACTAGAAACATTGTGTATGACCCATTGCCTCATCGCCATAAGCTTGCCCAAGTATGCTCAATGTCTCTGTAGCAGGCTTCCCAAGTCTAATGCAAAATTTCATATTGGCTCTTTGTTCCTGTCCATGACAAAATTGCAGCCTTCAGTATACATGTAATCACAATAACACAAATTTAAGTAAACACAACAATGTCACTTGGCACACTGCCTCATGAAGATCACTGCTATTTCTCACTGTGCACACACAACCGTGTGCTGCCATTTGTTGGTACGCTACAGAACTAGTCCAGGAACATTTTGATATCATCTTGTACATTCCTTCTCCAGATCATTCTAAGTCTGTAAATCTGATTAACTCTTAATCCTGCAGTAACTGACTACTAGTCTATATTGAGTGGTACACTTCACAGGAGGAACAGACTTAGTATTCACAAACAGTTGCTTATCCCATTTCCTGATGGGTATAAGTCTATTTCACATGTGTGTGTTCATGATTGGCAAATAATCAAAGTTCCCTAATGTTGGATTTGCAAATTGTTGTCAATTGCTTCACCAAACTCAAGAGCCTAGATGATATTCCAAAATAATTAGATTATACTAAATTGCATGATATAAAATATATTAACTGTGTGGTATTATCCTTTGTGATTTTATAAATCATGTTAATGGGGTGATATTTCAAATTATACTAACCTAAGCAAAAAAATATTTTCTACTAAAATACCTCAATTCTTCATAAGATAAACAAATAGAAAATAAAATTCCATTAGCTAACTGCTAATAGCTGAGTTTATTTATATTAACATTAACTGCTATATTATAATTATTGATGCTAACAGCTATACTATATTGTTCCCAGTCATTGAAGCAATGTTAACCAGCATGGATATCTTTCCTGATGATGCCACCTGTTGTATAGCATATATGTTTTTTTCTTGCTTATGTGTCTGTTTGTTGTCTATTATTGTTTATCAGCTTGATACCCTATATGTTTGTCTGTCTGTCTGTCTGTGTCAATGACTTATCGGATCTGTCTTACAAATTCTTTCTTGTTTCTATTTATCTATAACTCCCATTGCCTTTCAACTTTCTAACTCATCTTCGTCTTTACCCATTTAGCATTCAGGTTACTCTGTCAAATGTAATTCTTATTTATTCACATTGTTTGGAATTAATCATGCATTATCTCAGCTCGTGAGATTTTGATGATGTAACTGTTTATTTTTTTAGAATGTCATTACAGGGTGGGTATGAGAGGTTGGTTTAAATACAAAATAGGTAGAATTCTTACATCAGATATAGCCAGCCAGTTTAAATGCTAAAGAGTTCATCTAAACTGTTTCCATGCTGTTGTTTCTCTAATCCTCTCTAATTGTCTTTAACACTAACCAAGAATAAATTCTTAATTTACATGTTTCAATTAATTTGCAAAATATTTAAGAATTTGGAGGACAAGGGAAAGGTAGAGAATAACATAACTTTTTAAAATTTACTTATTTATTTTGCTTTGTCAGGAGGAAGGGCAATGTTTATGAACCTTTTCAGGTTCTCCAAGACTACTGGGAGAAAATCATTCCCAAATTGGAAACTTGGCTCAAATGCTTATAACAGAATGGAAAATTCTACAAATGCGCAACCAAAGGCCTTGTATTTGTGTTAACTGGATGATTGTTCAAGCTGGTGTTTGAGATACAATTAGATAAAAGTCTAATGTTTGTCTATTGAAGTGTCATGATTTATTATAATAACAGTCTATAAGTGGTGATCCAATGAGGGAGCTTTTGCATCAATCATGGGCAAACTGCAACCTTCAAGACTTTCTGAACGGCATGTCAATGAAAAGTTACCTTGAATTTAAAAAAATTTTTTATGATGGTGATACCTGATGATGAGCCATGTGTCATAGTCATTTGACCTGTTTCTTAAAAAAAGATTGCCCATGCCTGTTGTATATAGTCATTCAACAGTCTAGAAATTGCAGACAAATATCCAGTGAGTATCTACCCTATTATCTTAGAAAAGAAGGACACCTTTGGATATTGTTGTTCTGGGTGCACAGTATGGGATAAAAAAAAGATTAGACACTGATTGTCTCTGACTCTGTTCAATCAGTGTTAATCTTGGGTTAAACAATAACATATAATAACCTCATCTTGTTTAGCCCTAGGACAGCTCTGATTGGACAGACTTTATGATCAAAAGTATTCCAGCTGTGACTCTCTCGACCAGGCTTGGGCATGGTTACATGGTCAACAAGTTTGCTTTGCAGCTACATTGTTCTAGGTCCACCTCCTTGCACAGCATTTTGGGCAAGTGCCTTCTACCACAGCCCTGGACCAACTAATACCTTGTAAAAGTGACTTTGGTGGATGGTAAATGTAAAAAATCCATTGTCTGTGTGTGTGTGTGTGTGTATTCAAATATGAACTAACAACACACACTTTGTGTATGTGTATTTGATTTTGTGCTTATATCATATATATATACACACACACACACACACACACATTTGTAATGTGTGTGTGAGAGAGAGAGAGAGAGAGAGAGAGCAGTGTGTGTATGTGTCATCATCACCATTATATTTCAGTGTCCATCTTCCATGTCAGCATACGTTGCATGGTTTAACAGGTTCTGCAAGGCCTAAGAGCAGCATTCTACTCCACTATGGTTTCTATGGATACTTTTCCTAACAATAATCACTTCACACACACACACACACACACTGATTGTTTTTTCTTCTTGTCCAATATACTTCACTGAGGAGATATAATAAATCCAAAACATGTCCGTTCTTTAAGTTAGCCCTTTTAGATTAAATGATTCAAAAACTTCCACTTGAATCATTACTTAGTTTATCACCTTCATTCCTTAGGCAAGAATATCAGCTGGCATTGAAGACAACCTGGGTGGGATCTCTTGATTACAAATGGGTTAACGACTCGGGGAGAGGAGAGGGAAATCTGGTAAGAGAAAGGATGTCGTAATAATTATTTACAATTTTGTTTCTCTTTCTTTCATAGTGGCCGGCAATAATTTCTGGGAGAAGAATCCTCACCGTTTTTTCAACAAAAAGAATGAATCTTTCGAACCATTAAGTATGGTAATGTTTTACAGTTGGATAGCTTTGGCTACACTGGCAGTCCTTGGAGTACTCACACTGTTCCGGCACAGGCACAGGGTAAGAATCTATGTTGTTATTACTGATACTCCTCTCAATTCAACACACGTAACCATGTATCTTTATCCTTGCACAATCTTCATAGATAAGTATTGGTGACATAGTACCATAGAAAATATTTCGTAAGAGGAAAATAAGCAGGGAAATTGAACACTCGTTAGTGTGAGCATGTACACGTACGTACAGTCACTGATGTGACTGTGTGATTAAGCAGCTTGCTTCTGAACCATGAGTTCAGTCCTACATTACAGCACCTTGGGTAAGTGTTTTCTTTTATAGCACCAGGTCAGCCAATGCCTTTGCAAATGTACAAAAGGTGTTGGTATGAATTATACTTTGTAAACTCAAATGTTTTAATGTCCAATTTTTTTTATGATAGCACCAGTCAGATAAGACTTATTGGGGTAGGTGTTTCTGCTACCAGATACACTTCTTTGTCCTCAACACTTACTTCTATCCATGTAAAGTAAAACTTTCCTTCATTGAACAACTTAACTGCTCTTTTTTTTTTTTTTTTGCCATTTTGAGGTATATTTAAGCATATCTGATTGTCTGAGAGCTGCATAAACAATTATAAATATTTGTTTGTTTTTACCTCCATTTCCCTTTCTAGTATGACTTAAATGTGTATATTTCCAGAGGTATTGTCTTACAGCCAGATGCCCCTTCTGTCACTAACCTTACCTGTTTTTCAATTAAGGTGTGTCTAATTCCACACTTCTTTGAATGTTCAAAGCCAGTAGATGACCCATTCACAGGAAAATAATAACATCACTGCCTGAGATTGAGCAATGTTCAGTGGGTGTAGACAAACAAACACACGCACTCACACACATATATATCAGCTACTTTCTCATATATGAGCAAAGCCATTGCTAGAAATAATCACCGAAATGAGTCATTGTCGATGCAATGTGAGGCCTTTGTATGGCTCTTGATCCTGGTGAAAGATTTGCACATTCTATTGCATAATGCACAGCTGTACTGGCTGGCAGAAGAAACAGGTGCCACAGAATGAACTCTTTTGACATTTCTTTTTCTATCCTCCAACTGAGAGAGACACCTTTCCACATGTTGCACATTTTCTGTTGTGAACAATAGCCATATCACTATTTACCATAAAGAGAACCATCCGAACATGACCGTTGCCAGTGCCGCCCCGACTGGCCTCCGTGCCAGTGGCACGTAAAATGCACCATCCGATTGTGGCCATTGCCAGCCTCGTCTGGCACCTGTGCCGGTGGCACGTAAAAAGCACCATTCGATCGTGGCCATTTGTCAGTCTCGTCTGGCACCTGTGCAGGTGGCATGTAAAAAGCACCCACTACACTCACGGAGTGGTTGGCGTTAGGAAGGGCATCCAGCTATAGAAACACTGCCAGATCAGACTGGGCCTGGCACAGCCTTCTGGCTTCCCAGATCCCCGGTCGAACCGTCCAACCCATGCTAGCATGGAAAGCGGACGTTAAACGATGATGATGATGATGATGATGATTCCTGTGAGTTCTCTGATGGTTGACCAAGTCTACACGACTCATGCACCTCCTCTCACAAATCACACTGTGACTGCTCAAACGGTCGATGGTTTGGCTAATTCCATCTGACCACATAATATAAACAGCCAAGCGCAATGTAATGCCATAAAGGAAAAATTTGTCACTAAGTATGACTATGCATACAATTATGTGTGTATATTGTGTTATTCTTACAACGTTGAGTTTTTTCATTCTTATTTCTAGCAATGTTGGTGCTTCGGCATCCTTAGTTACACTTAGTGACAATTCAATTTTACCTTTATGGTATTATATTGCAGCTATTATAGAGAATTATATAGAAGACGGCGAGCTGGCAGAATTGTTAGCACGCCGGGCGAAATGCTTAGTGGTATTTTGTCTGCCGCTACATTCTGAGTTCAAATTCCGCCGACGTCGACTTTGCCTTTCATCCTTTCAGGGTCGATTAAATAAGTACCAGTTACGCACTGGGGTCGATATAATCGACTTAATCCATTTGTCTGTCCTTGTTTGTCCTCTGTGTTTAGCCCCTTGTGGGTAGTAAAGAAATAGGTATTATATTGCAGCTAGCAGTTTATATTAATTATATAGGGGTATGTGTGTAGTGAATAGATAGGGATAAAATATCCAGGTGGATCCTGTTAGGCCATTCAGTCATAATCCAGGTTATGGCTAACCGCATTCAGTTGTAAAGGAGTACCTAAGCCTACTTGAGGTAAGCAGTCCCAGTCTAATTTATCCGATGGGTTAATCCTGGGCTCACTTCACTGGATTATAGTGTAGAAAACCGTGGTTTCGCGGCAGTAACACCGTTGTGTGGGTTTGGGGAAGAGTAAATTATAACATTTGGATAACATATATATTGTTTGAATCACACTCACTCTCACTCACTCACATATATTTTTTGGCAATGTGTATATATATTCTCTCTCTCTCTTTTATTACTAGGTTACTGGCTATGTATATGACTTTCATCTGAGACATCGAGCTGGTCATGTGGAGGAAGACAGACGCCTCTTGAAGAATGCCTATGCTTAGAATTCAAGACTTTTTTTAATTGTAGTCAAACCTTATTTCTCTATCAGCTTTCTCTTTCCTTTCCTTTCCCTCTTTTATTCTTTTATTTTTCCTTTCAGTAATCCGTGCATTTATTCTTTTAGCAGTCTTTTATCTGTGATGTCATTATTGACCGATGATGATGATGATGATGATGACGACGATGATGATGACACTGTCTCTAGAGTGTTTATGAATCACTGAAACTTTCGTTTTCATCTTTACTGTTTTGTTCATATGTGTGTGATGTGAGTGTACACACGCAAGCACATGCACACATGCACACACACACACATTGGGCTCAGGAGGAAAAAAAATACTCAATTTTAGTAGAGTTTGTATTTTTTATTTGAAGCTGTTGATTCATTCTCTGTTCTGATGGAGTGACTGATCAGCTTTGACAGAATACTCACACACACACACACACACACGCATGCACTTACACACCTATACATATCTATATCGACACATACACATATCTATACATTTGTATATATATATATATATAAATTTTTGTAAGTTTCACTGTGTTACTACAGGTGCTTGCTTGATTTATAAAAATATTGATTATATATGAATATGTATATGTAGTGGAAAACAGCGATTAAATGATGATTGATACATACACACACACACACACACCACACACACACACACACACACACACAACACACACACACACATATATATATATATATATATATATATATATATATATATAAAAAACATGGTACTTCGACTTTCAGTGATTTTATATGTATAAAACAACATGGAGCATTGACATTCATTCATTCATTTATATATATATATATATATATATATATATATATATACACACACACATGCACACAATTAGTTTCACGTTTTTCATGTTTTGTAGTGCTATTATCTCTGTTAAATCCACATATATATACACGCAGAGACACAACACACAAAAATTAATAAAAACAAACTTTTTCTTATAATTTTTTTTTGTAAATATTTTGCTTCTTGTGAAAGGAAGGAAGCAAAGAGAGAATTTTCTAACAAGAAAGTGAGTGAACCTCTAAATAATTGAATGTCAACAAGTGTGAGACAGCTAAGTGTGTAAAGGAATTTTTACATTGGCAGCAGATGATGATGGTCCGCAAAAGTCTTCGTTTGGCAATGTTGTGTATAATTGAAATATTTTGGCATTAATTTTAATTAAATGCATAAAAGCCTTTTGATTGCGTATAGTTTTAAAAGCGTTTGTAACTTAAAGTGTTAACAATTACTGCAGAGTTGGTAACTCCTCTTATCTAATGTCTTGTGCTATCTAATTAGGCTCATTTGCATTCTGAGTTCAAGCCCTGTCGAGGTTACCTTTGTTGTCATTACAGGATTGATAAAATAAAGTAGCTGTCTACTTACTGGGGTTGGCTTAATCTTCATCTCAAAATTTTTTGCCTTTTGCCTTTGTTAGGAATAATAATAATATTAGTAGTAGTAGTAATAATAATAATAATAATAATAATAATAATAATAGATAAGTAGATACATTAAAGTAGTGACTGAGGGGAAAATGAACTTAATACCAGTTGAAATATGTTTGAGGGATAATTTCACCCATACAAAGGTTTCTCACTGCAGTTTGTCATGGAGGATGATTGTCACTGTTGACAAACAAGAAGGTGTAGAAATGCTGTAATCAGTTCAGAGTGACCCCTATAAGACTGGTGTATACATGTATTTCAAAGCAGTTATCTTCTCGTCAGCACCTCTAGAGTTGCCTCTCTTTGGTATGTTGTGCTGATAAGAAGATAACTACTTTGAAATAAATGTACCAGTTCAATAGGCGGGGCTCTGAAATGACCATGGTGTTTTTACTCCTTTCTTAATCTCCAGCAAGAAAATTTCTTCACCCCCAAACTGCATGGGTTCAAATATCTCTCAAACAAATTTGAACTGGTATAAAGTTTAATGGTAATAATTATTATTATTATTCTGGATAAGGCAGTGAGCTGGCAGAATTGCTAGCACACCAGGCAAAACACTTAGCAGCATTTCTCCCAACTCTTAACATTCTGAGTTCAAATTCCACCAAGGGCAACTTTGCCTTTTATCTTTTTGGAGTCAATGAAATAAGTACCTGTGGAGCACTGGGGTCTATGTAATCAACTATCCCCTCCCCCTAAATTTCAGACCTTGTGCCTGTAGTAGAAAGGATTATTATGGATGATGTAATTAATAGAGTTATGAACTAACTGCTTTGTGGAACAGTTATCTCTCTTCTCTTTATGGATTCAATTTTGTTATCTAATCTTCCTGGATGGAGGTGGTGGATAATAACAAAATAAGAATTCATTCATACACAATTACCTGACTATTTTGGTCAATCAACTATAATCCGCTGCAGAAGATTTGTAGCTTCATGTCAAAAATGATAAGATCAAGATGATTTTTCACTTATTATTATTATTATTTAAGGGGCGAGCTGGCAGAATTGTTAGCGTACTGGATGAAATGCTTAGCTGTATTTCGCCCGTCGTTATGTTTGAGTTCACATTCTGCCAAGGTTGACTTTGTTTTCATCCTTTCGGGATCGATAAAATAAGTACCAGTGAAACACTGGGGTCGATGTAATCAACTAGTCCCTTCCCACCAAATTTTAGGCCTTGTGCCTTTAGTAGAAAGGATTATTATTATTATTATTAAGGTGATGGGCTGGAAGAATCATTACCATGCTAGTCAAAATGCTTAGCAGCATTTCTCCGACTCTGTATTCTGAGTTCAAATTCTGCCAAGATCAATATTACCTTTCTTCCTTTTAGGTTTGATAAAATAGAATACCAGTCAAGTACTGGGATCAATGTAATCAACTTACTCGCTTCCATCTAAAATTGCTGGTCTTGTACCAAAATGTTATTATTATTGTTAGTGGTGATGGTGAATTTGAGAATTGTTAGAGCATCTTGACAAATGTCAAAACAATTTTTTAAATGTTAATTTGCACCACAATTTTAATGTCCCAATTCAGTGAAATATCTTTGCCAAAACTTCCTTATACATAAACAAAGTGGTAAATGATGTTTACCTTACAAACAGCGGAATTGACTGTTTTACTGATTGAAGGACTTAGTAAAAAAGTTTACCCACCTCTAAAATAAGTAGTTCAAAGTGGAAGAAGGAACTACATTCAGTAAATTGAAATAGGTTTACTACATAATTGACTGCTTTACTGACTGGTGGTTCTAGTAAATCTGTTATTTTTATAATTTTTTCTTTCTTTCTTTTCCATTCATCACACGGTCTATTGTGTGAATGAAATATTGATGGCCATTTATTTTTTGATGGCTTGCAAGGAAACAATATACTTTACTCAAAGATAATATACAAACCTTACTTTTCCTTAGATTACGTATGTGAATTCAGTAATAGATAAATTGAATAAATTCTCTTTTTTATTTTGCTTCTCTGAACAAATTACTAAAAAAAAAATCATCTTGATCTGAGGATAGCACAAGACAAATGGACAGAGAAACACAGATCTTATAATATAGATTCTGCAACTATACTGACATATCATTTTTTTTTTTTGACCCCAAATATGTAACTCACTAGCTACATAGTAGCTGTCTTATACTATATATATATATATATATATATATATATTGTAAAAATAATATGTGATTTCAAAATGGATAATGCTTTATTTACCCCAAAGAAAGTAAAAAAAAACTGTGATAACATTTTCTATCTAAATTCTATAATATTTTCATGGAACTGATATTATTTCATATATATATATATAATATATATATATATATATATATTATATTATATATATATATTATATATATATATTATATATGTAAAAATTTGTGAACTGGAGTTTTGTTTTTATATGTACTCTTTACTTTTAAATATAACATTTTTTTTTTTAAAACATTTTCTTATTAATTATTCCTTTTAATATCGGTTTAATGAACTTTGAAAAGTATTTTTAATATTCATGCTTTCATTTTCTTAATTCAGTTTTATTATTTGGGAAAAAATTTTACAATTTTCTCTCCGTAACCGTTTTCTTCTACTAATACTGATTGGAAGATAAGCTGAAATTAAATTTATGTAATTCAACATTTTGCTAAATTTGTGGATATTTGTTTTTTTTTATTTAAAAAAAATTTAATTTAATTTCTATTACTTTCAGTATTTTATTATTGTAATAATAATAATGACAACAATAAATAAGGGTGCATATGTGTATATTAGAAATAAGAAGTCATTTTAATATACTTTTGAAGCACAAACATTTAAAACAGAGAAACTTTGTGAAATACAAACATTGTTGCTTGATATAAAAAAAATATTTATTTCATTTTAATTAACGGATGCTGGAGATTCAATTTAGATTATCATTTAATGAACCAAATTTAACCCTTTAGCATTGAAGCTGGCCGTATCCAGCCAAAATATTCTGTTTTATGTACAAACTTGCCAATTCTGACCTCTAACACCTACCCTACAATGTCATTCTACAAATATACAGTCACATCATTGAAATCTCAAAGCTACAAAATAATACATGATTAATTCATAACGATGCAAATAATTAACTAGAGTTACATTTGAAAAAGTAATTTGCATGTAAAGTGTTTACATGAAACATCGTGTTGTATACAACTTGTGCATATTTTGTATATGAAGCATCTGCTGGGTTTTCCAGGGATAGGTTCTCATTGCCCTCTCCCAATCTTTAAAAAGGTTAGGTCAGATATCATTTTCATCTCTATACTACATACACACTCATGCAGTGTTTGTGTATTGAAGTAGTTTATAAATCTCTCAGTTGGTACTTAATTTCTTATGTGCGTCTGTTCAAACGACAGCAAACTTAATGGAATTTGTCAGTTCATCGCTTTGCTACATGATCTATCGCATATAGCGAAAAACTCTTAGAAACTGAATTTTCAGCCTTTTCTCATGCATGTAGAGTTGCCAGTGCAAATGAATCAAAGTTGAGCTAAGGGAAGTAACTCGGAATGGCCATTGGCTTATAGTGGAAAGGTATTGAACAAGGAAACATTAAATATACAAAGTAAATTTTTATATTTATTGAAATTATGTCCTCTTCAAGAACAGCTAGAACAATCACTTGGTGGCAGTTGAAACCATATGCAAATGCTAAATGTAGGTAGAATCAAATTTTCTCTAAAACTGACCTACCATTAAAGAAAACCAGTTTGATTGTGAGGAGATGATAACTGAACAATTTTTTTCTAACTTAGGTGTCACCAGCATATATATATATACACATACATAACTATACATATACATAAACAGCTATGTGTATGTATATAATATATATATATATATATATATATATATATAAATGGGATTAAAAGATCCTGGCAAATATCAATTAAGTGTTCAGTATAAAATGATGTGGTTAAATTTCCAACAATCAGATACTAGTAAATGTAAGTAGATTATAAATCCCAGGTAAATTCAACAATTGTTTCAGTTATATATATATATATATATATATAATATATATATATATATATATATATATATATATATGTATGTATGTATGTATATATAACAATTTAGTCAGGTATTAAATAACCACCTAAGATATATTAAATATCCAAAGAATTTACTGATTTTTCATGAAATATTTAAGAAGATATGTCGATCTGATGAAACCTCATTATAAATTAAACAGTATTTTATTATTCTTGAAAAGTTTGGTTTTATTAATGAAGTGGAAACAGCTGTAATTTACGAGATGCGTCGTTTGTTTGTATAAAATAATAAAATTGAATTGAATTTATCATTTAATGATTAAATTATTTAATTGTTCAATTTATTGTTTTTGGTTTCCATTTCTAATTTATATATATATAGGCAATATTTTTAAAATTAATAATAATATCCTCGAAAATAAATGTTAATACATTACCAAAGTAATCTAAATTGGTGAAATTCCAACTGAACATCTGAAAAAAATTTAGCAGTTAATAAACGCTAACAAAAAAAAACCCCACCTAAATCAAATTGAACTTAAAACATTCTTTCATTCAACCATTAGCAACGTCATTGAATAACTAATTTGCTTAATGAAAAGAGAAATAAAAATAAAAAAATAAACATATTTATGAAAAGTCATTCAATTGTTGAAGTTACTAATGATGAAATTCAAATAAAAGATAAAAATAAAGCACAATACTAATTCTACATTTTGACAATTTGAAATCTATATAGAAAAATAACCTGAAAATAAGTATTTTTACATGCAATTATTGATGATGTTGCTGGATAATTAGAGAATAAGAATTATAGACAAGAATTCTACAGTATGCTTAAAGAGATAACTAAAGAATACAAACTACACACACATGTATACATGCACACACACGCACACACACGTATATGTGTATGGCTGTGTGGTAAGTAGCTTGCTTACTAACCACATGGTTCTGGGTTCAGTCCCACTGTGTGGCACCTTGGGCAAGTGTTTTCTACTATAGCCTCAGGCTGACCGAAGCCTTGTGAATAGATTTGGTAGACAGAAACTGAAAGAAGCCTGTCATATATATATATATGTTTGTGTGTCTGTGTTTATGCCCCCCCCCCTCACCATAGCTTGACAACTGATGTTGGTATGTTTATGTCCCCATAACTTAGCAGTTCGGCAAAAGAGACTGATAGAATAATAAGTCCTGGGGATCGATTTCTTTGACTAAAAGGCAGTGCTCCAGCATGGCCGCTGTCAAATGACTGAAACAAATAAAAGAATTACACAAACATACACACATATATTTATTTATATATATGATTATGAGGATTAATTGCTGGTTTAGAAGAACCAGGAGAAGAAAAGAAAATATTGGTAAGAATGTAGCAAAAGAAAATCTTAAGACAATGTTTTGGAGGAAGCTATAATAATAATAATTATAATATTTTCTTGTATTGGCCCCGTGGGCCTATGCTACTGAGTATAATACAAGGAAATTTTCTTTTTAAAAAAAATTAAAGTGGGGTTTACATTGAGTAAAAGGGTGTCAGTATAGTAACAGAGTTAATTTTCGGAACCATCTAAGCTACTTAATGAGTTGTAGAGAAGATAAATTCTTGTGTCAATCTGTTATTTCCTTAATTTATTAGTTATCTCCATATAATAATAAATGTTATAGATTTCAGTTGATTGATTTCTCCAGTCACACTTTACATTGTATAGAAAGGGGGAGAGGGAGTAAAAGAGAGAATTAACATGGAAGGTGCAGGTTGAGTGCACATACTAGGCTTTGTGGAAGGAGGAGGAAGAGTAGGGGTAAAGGACAGTTATGGATGGAGTTATGAAAATGAGAAATTTGTTTACTTAATTTCATTTTAAGCTCATAAATATTTTCTTTTAGAAATTAATACTCATTCCTTCATAAAAACCAAAATTGTTGATAAAATAATGTTTGTATGGCATATTTCTTGATATTACTCATGGTGGCAAAAGTTTAAAACTATACTTCCAAAATTACCCTTAATGGTTTAATTTCCTCTTTGAAATTATTAAGTTTCTATTTTAAGTACCTCATCTATAATTTTATATATATATATATACATATATATATATATATATCTGTAAGATAATATGTGACAATTATTCAATAGCCAAGATAAAACTCTGAGTTTCGGATGCCAAAGTGGAAATCCACCACAACATCTCTTCGGTTATCTGGCCAGAGTTTTATCTTGGCTATTGAATAATTGTCACATATTATTTTACAGATAAATTTCCTCTATTTACATAATATTGAGGTCTCTTTCTTTCTTTTGTTATCTTACCGTTTTTACCAATATATATATATATATATATATATAGGTGAGCTCTGAAGAAATAGTTCTTTTTGATCAAGGACTATGAACCACCATGATCATCCAATATTTATTTCAGACAATATATTTAGGACCATGTCATCCAATTTTCTTTTTAAAGAGACTGTGAGGTAATATATACAAAAGAGATTTGTTTGCGAATTTTTGCAGGTCGTGCGACCACATTGGGGTTATATTGCTTGTTTTTAATGTTGGTCTAATCAAAGAAATGCGAAGTATGTACATAATCACAGATCATTGATCATAACAAAACGGATGGAAGACAAACACACACATACAAACACACATGTTCAGGTGAATCTTATAAATACATAACAATTGTGGTGTGCTAATTCAGATTGAGTTTTATTGTACTATAGACAAGGCATTCTAGACAAGGTGTCTTGCTCTCGTTGTGAAATTGTTATCCGAAAATCTGTGTTCTTCGAGAATGAGATTATTATTTCAAAAACAAGTAAGTGTGCAGCTTGTTCAGTGAATTTGACAGCTTACATCAAGCAAAAGAATGCATATATATGCTGAGTCAGTGGTTTTGTGCATTTTTCTCCTTTATCATACAGCCTAGTCAAAAGAGGAAGGAAAAAACACCCATGATCCCATAACCTTTTGCGGGGTCTCTGAGATTACTGAAAGGTTGGAGCAGGAGTGAATAAATGAAGGGTGGAATAAATGGCAACTCTTGAATTGCTACTGTGGAAATCAGCACTTTAATCAATATATTGAGTTATCTTCAGACCAGAGACTCTGCTAAAGGTGAGCTGGGCCAAGTCATGGTGTTCAACAGAGTGATATATTAGGACTGCCACGCAAAATCTATGTAATTTTTATGTATAATCGTATTAGTATTTTTGCTATTTTAATAATTTATAGACATGGTTGTGCCTGGCCTGACGGTTCTTAAAGTTGCACACACACACACACACACACACACACACATATATTTATGTCTGTGTATATATATATTTATATATACATACATACATACACACACACATGTATATGCCATATACTCCTATGATATGTTTGTATAAAATGTATTTCTAAATAAAACAAATTATTATATTGGAGATTATTTTGTTTTCTTTATTTCTCTCTTGCTTCACCCTACCACCACTAGTTTATTGACCCCATTCTACACGCTATCTTTTAGTATAAACTTATTACCAGTTCAAATGTGCTGAAGACATATTCGAACCCACGAGAAAGCCATTCACTCCATTTTGTCCAAAACATTTTTCTCGATGACAAAATGTAGTGAATGGCTTTCGCACGGGTTCAAATATAATCTCAAGTGTATTTGAGCTAGTAACAAGTTTAAGTTTGTATGCATTACTTCTTAGTGCTTCTAATCTATATTTTACTATGGTCAGGCCGATGATTAGCGCAACCAAACACAGAACTTTAACCGAAATATAAGAGCGACTTGGTCTTTCGTAGTTAGATCAGTATTCAATGCCGAAGGGGAGATTACTCTTTTGAACTGCATTTATCTATCAATCGGAGTAGAAAGCATTCCTGGCTGCCTTGGTGTGTTTACACCTTTTTGTCTACGGCGACAATTTTTCTCCCTGACCAGATGCACCGAACAGCTTTCTTATGGGTTCCAATATGTCTCTAGCATATTTGAACTGTTATCAAGTTTATCTTTGTACACGTTGCTGCTGAGCGCTTCTGATCCGTATACTATTAGTTCTTGTCACTTTGTCCCTGTATTGTATGCTCTCATATGTACGTCTATAAACTTGGAGTCAGCCCTTTTCTCTTCACTAGCCTTCTTCACCTCTGTTCAACCTGCATCACAGTTTGCTCTTACTGACATTGTACATACATTGTGTTCACCTCTGCACACTGCTGGTTGTCTGTTATTTGTGATAAAACAGGGTAACTGGTAAAAACCCCTTTCGGTCATGAACGATCGTGGGATTGCACCCAGAATATTTCCCTCCGAGGCACAAGTCCGTCAAGGTTGTTTATGGAAGACCAGCGGTCGCCCATGCATACCAGCCATCCCTCCCCACGCCATTGATGTTATCCAAGGGAAAGGCCAATACAACTTGGCCCCAGTGACGTTGCAATTAATTTCTACTTTTGAGTGAACTGGAGCCACATGAAATAAAATGTCTTGCTCAAGAGCACAACACACAGTCTAGTCCAGGAATCAAACTCCCTACCTCGTGATTGTGAGCCCATGCTCTAACTACTGCGCCTTCAATAAAACAGGCAAAATATAAGACATTGATCAAAAGTACTTTCTTTCTGTTTGTTTCAGTCAGAGGACCTCTAAAAGGTTCACAATTATTGCCTTTCCTCATGTGATTCAATCATAGCAACACCCTATAATTAATTGGTTCTAATATTAGTTTTGAATTTTTGGCCCAAGGGGTGGGAGAAAGATGATTACATCAACCCCAGTATCTAACTGGAACTTAGTTTAGCAATCCCAAAAAATGGAAAACAAAGTGAACCTTGGTTGAATTTGAACTCAGAACTCAGACAGATGAAATTGCCACTAAGCATTTTGCTCAGTGTTGTAATAATTCTGCCAGCTTCTCACAAGTGAAACTAATATTGATTTCAAATTTTGCTACAAGGCAACCTGCAGTGTGTAGAGTAATATAAATTACTCTACACACTGCAGGTTGTCTGCTGTTTGTCATATGCAGGTAACATTATACATTACAATGTTGATTAGGGATCATGTGAGGATTTAAGGTTTGTCCAGAGGTGAAAGGGCAGCACTCGTGTCCTTTTAAAGGGTCAGTGAAATTGGTAGGAGGAAGAAAGTTGATGATATTCAAATTTTCAGATTGAAGACTTTACTCAAATGTTTGCGAAAGATTAGACTCTGCTAGAAACACTCAAGGATCAAAGTAGTGGCATTAAATTGGGTAACAGATGAAGTCTACCATCCCTAGAATAACTACAGTCTGTGACTGGCACATATTTTCTGTTAAAGACTTTGGCCTAGATTCTGTGCGGTGAGATTGTACTGAACCTGGAACCAAGGTGTTGGAGTTCACATTTAGTCTGAACAGCAATGAAATTATATTTCTTATTAGAGGGCAGAATTGATAAAGTTCTAGATAAATGCAATGTACAATTTAATTATGTCCCTTTGCAATCAAATCGTAATGCAGTCTTTCTTCTTCTTCCAATCAGGACTCACGCCATTAGCCACAAAGAATAATCTCTAATTCGAGCCTACTCTAAGCTACTAAGAATGCGTGTGGCAACTTGAAAATCCATCCACCACACGTGATAGACTGGCGGCTGCATGGGTGTGAAAGCTATGTTGTTATCCTCATTCCGTAAACGATGGCTTTTAACAGGTGGAGAGCTGAACCATCCTGGAGTACAGAGGATTTGCAATCTAGACTAGGGTCTGAACGTTTACCACACCATAATGAGTTACACCATGGTTCCTCTGATTTGTGGCAGATGTAAGAAGAAAGAGTGAGAGAAAGTTGCGGTGAAAGAGTACAGCCCCCCCCCCCCCCATCCTGGCCGGAGCCTTGTGGAGCTTAGGTGTTTTTGCTTAATAAAACACTCACGATGCCTGGTACAGGGAATCGAAACCACGTTCTTACGACCGTGAGTCCGCTGCCCTAACCACCGGGCCATTGCGTCTCCACTGCTGATGCTGTTGACTTCAATTTTCATCATCATGTGTTTGTAATATTAGGTACCAGTTTTGACTTTCATTCTTTTGGGGCTCAATAAAATGAGTATCAGTTAAAGACTGGGGTCAGTGTAATTGATTTACCCGCTCCCATTGAACTTGCTAGCCTTGTAGCAAAATTTGAAATCAATATTAGTTTCACTTGTGGTGAGAAGCTGGCAGAATTATTACAACACTGAGCAAAATGCTTAGTGGCAATTTCATCTGTCTGAGTTCTGAGTTCAAATTCAACCAAGGTTCACTTTGCTTTCCATTTTTGGGGATTGTTAAACTAAGTTCCAGTTAGATACTGGGGTTGATGTAATCATCTTTCTCCCACCCCTTGGGCCAAAACTTCAAAACTAATATTAGAACCAATTAATTATAGGGTGTTGCTATCATTGAGTCACAAGAGGAAAGGCAGTAATTGTGAACCTTTTAGAGGTCCTCTGGCTGAAACAAACAGAAAGAAAGTACTTTTGATCATAAACCTGACCCAAAAACCTTGCAACTAAGTGGATCCTGTAAGTGGTATCCCTCCCCGAACCCTCTTGAAAGCAACCCACAGGAGATCACCCTGGTTATATGACACAAACTTACTGTGTTAGCGGGATCCAAATCAAAACCCACCAAAATTCCATATTTCATTGTTACTGATCCTAGCTTAATACTGATTTCAAATTTTGGCACAAGGCCAGCAATTTTGAGGGAGTGGGTAATTCAATTACATCAACATCAGTGCTCAACTGGTACTTGTATTGATCCTGAGAGGATGGAAGGCAAAGTGGGTCTCAGCGGAAATTGAACTCAGAACATGAAGAAAGATGAAACACCACTAAGTATTTTGCCCAGTGTGCTAACTATTCTGCCAGTTTATAAATTTTGGCACAAGGCCAGGAATTTCAGGAAGTGGAGTAAACTGAATGCTTTGATTCCAGTGTTAAACTGGTACTTATTTTATCGAACCCACAAAAAGATGAAAAGCAAAACCAACCAGAGGGGAATTTGAGCTCAGAAAGTAAAGTCAGATGAAATGCTGCTTTGCATTTTGTCTGCCATGCTAACTATTCTACCTCACTTGATCAAAATAATGAGATTGTAAAAACAGATACAGCAGCAACGAAATATATTAAAAATCATCAATACAGCATATCTTTATTTATCTGTTACTTTTGTTGAAATTACTATTTTGTTGAAATAGAAAGTCTATTCTGTCAGATTGGACTAAACAGAATAGGAGGAGACACAAGTGTGATATGAAAGATTTCCAAACAATGGACATAAGATAAAATAAAAACAATAATAAATTAGTGAAGAACGAATATATAGTGCGTATGTTTATTTGGCAAGGAAAAAAAAAATGACCTTCATGAAACCTAAGTTATATCAAATATAAAATTTTGGATTTAGGGTTAGAATATGCTAAAAGAATACCATACGAACGAAAAGGTTTTTTCGATCGAATTTCGGTGATTGGCAACTGTTCTTCATATTCATAAAAGTTTAATTAGAAAAAAAAATTAATTTCAGAAAAAAATTTCCTATACCTCCGACGGGACTCGAACCCGCAATCCCCGGCTTAGGAGGCCGGTGCCTTATCCATTGGGCCACGGAGGCTTCACTTCAGCGGGAATTAAATTAATTATATATACCTATTTTATTTCATAATATTAACTCACTTTTCTGGTAAAATATTTGCTTTTATTACTTTATTCGTTATTTCAGTTATATGCTGCATGTTTTCTAATGGCTTTCTCTTAAAGAAATTTGCTCTTACACAAAAACGCTATTCTTCTTAGTCCGCAAATTTTTGAATTCGTTTTCACACGATATATTTTTTTCAGCATTTGATTTTATTTACATCATTTGCTTCCCTAGATATAACAAAATCGGAAATTAAAAAAAGGAAATATTTGTAAAAAAGGCGAAAAAGAATAAAATTCTAGATTTAAAAAAAAAAATTATTTCGGAATTATTCGTAACTTTCCGTACATTATTTACGTCTTCGTCGTGTGTACGCTGTTGTTTACTTAAAATCTGTAAATTTAAGTATTTATTCATTTTGAATAACTACGAGTTGTTAATTAATATCCTTTTAAATGTTCGTACCTGTGTGTATGTTAAATATTTTCTTAAGCCGATCTTGGAAGAAAGCTTACCATTTTTGCTTAAACAACCTTTAGTTTTCTTTCAGTTTCGCGAATAAATCAATCGAAGCAATAGTTTCTGTCATAGACAGAAGAGCAGAAATTTCGGCTAATAATCGATTGTCTTGACTCCAATGTTTGAGTGTGGTTGCTTCCTTCTGTTCTTAACATGTCGAAATGATTCAGAAGTAAAGTGTAAAAATAGGAGTGGAAACAGCGAAACGACTAATGTAGTTAGTTTCTGTTTCTTCGCCACACTTCGTTCATAGTTTAGTCATATGTATGCAAGAAGATATTTACGCGTGTACCCGCCACCCGACTTTGTTAGCTAAGGTACTACTTAAGAAGAGTGGTCCCGGTGCGCGCACTCGCGTACTTGCGCATCTGCGCTAGCTAGTCGTGACTAGTCGATCCTTTGTGTTCTTGTTTTATTTTGTTTACAAAAAATTATTTATTTTGTGTTTTATTTACTTTACTAGGTAGTCGTTGTAGGATCGACTAGTCACGACTAGCTAGCGAGTGCGCGCACCGGGACCACTCTTCTGAAGTAGTACCCATTTCTTTACTACCCACAAGGGGCTAAATACAGAGAGGACAAACGGATTAAGTTGTTTATATCGACCCCACTGCGTAACTGGTACTTATTTAATCGACCCTGAAAGATGAAAGGCAAAGTCGACCTCGGCGGAATTTGAACTCAGAACGTAGCGGCAGACGAAATACCAATTTCTTTACTACCACAAGGGGCTAAACACAGAGAGGACAAACAAGGACAGACAAAAGAATTAAGTCGATTATATCGACCCCAGTGCGTAACTGGTACTTATTTAATCGACCCCGAATGAATGAAAGGCAAAGTTGACATCAGTGGAATTTGAATTCAGAACGTAGTGGCAGACGAAATACTGCTAAGCATTTCGCCTGGCGTGCTAATGCTTCTGCCAGCTCACCGCCTTCTTAAGTAGTACCTATTTCTTTACTACCCACTAGGGGCTAAACACAGAGGAGACAAACAAGGACAGACGAATGGATTAAGACGATTACATTGACCCCAGTGTGTAACTGGTGCTTAATTTAGACAGTGTTACTACAAGGAGTTTGAGTGTCCAAGATATAATGCCTGCTGCCCTCATGCATGTGCTAATGGAAGGCACATTTTGCGAAGAGAAATCAGCCCTTAGATATGATCCAAATTTAGATTACAGTGAAGATCCTGCTGTAAGAGTAGGTGGGCTATCACATCAGTGCAGGTTCTGTGGGGCAAAGACGTTTACATGCAAAAGTCCTGGAATGTGTTGCTCTGGAAGCAAGGTTTAGATTCCTGTTTTACAACCCCTTCCATGGCCATTGTTTGGCTTGCTAGATGGGCGTACTGCAGAATCCAAGCACTTCCTCTCTTGCATTTGACACTACAATTCCGCTTTCCAGATGACACCTTTTGGCGCGACTAAAGAAATAGCAAAGGAAAGATTTTAGACAATGTTCAAGGTTCAAGGGCAGGTGTACCACTTGATAGAGTTGCTTCTACCATGCAGCGATGACGAGGCCAAATTTCTTCAAATTTCCTTTATGGGGAACAATAGCAGCAATTAAGAAGATGATGTTAGATAATTCGAACCTTGCATTGCGACATCGTTTCTGCTCTACAGACCATGTTTTTGGCCCACAACAATCTGATTCGACAGCTCGAAGTTGCAGTAGAATGGACACAAAATTCAAATGGCTTCATGCAAGCCATAAGTGCCAATAAGACACCCATTGGATAGCACTCAGGTCAATACAACACCCCCACCACTGAAGACGTCACCTGTATCTTAGTTGGCAATCAATGTGGCCACAGGGATATTGCTATCCACTCACATGACATTACATTACAAAGGGTGTCTGAGACTCATTGTTTATATGATGCTGTACAGTACACAATCATATTCTGAGAAGGGCAAGACGGCTATCACTTTGGCATACCTCAATTTGGCCCACTAATCGGACATGACTATCAAACAAAGTCTGTGAGTAGCAATGACTTCTACACCTTCATGATCATGGTTCATGAGCCAGTAAGTCACTTACTCAAATGTTGTGATTTTTTCCAACAATTCATGGCGGACATGTGTGCTAAAGTGGTGAGTGAATGCCTTCTTTATATAAAAAATAAACCAAGGATAACTTTGTGCAGAATCCTATGTCCACTTGGGAGATGCTATTCCCAATATCAGCCACAAGGTTTTTTTCTCCTAGCTTCCTTTACCAGGGAACCAAGGTACATGCACAGAAAAACACAAGATGCTATGGCCTATGTTAGAAACTTCAGTTCTCCATATCTTTTTGTTACATTCACAAGTTATCCTAAGTGGGCTGAAGTTGCTGAAAATCTTCTGCCAGGGCAAAAACACCATCAAAGGTATGACTTAATCATGAGTGTTTTCCACATTAAGTTATTGAAACACATGGACCTACTTACAAAGAATAAGATATCTGGAGAAATTACTTGTTGAATGTATACCATCGAATGGCAGAAACGAGGCCTGCCACATGCACACATTTTGATTTGGTTGAAGGAAAAGTTGCACTCAGCTTAAATTGACTCTGTTATAAGTGCAGAGATTACAAATCTAGATGTAGACAAAACAACTTTTCAACATCAAATCACATATGATTCATGGTCCCTGCGGCCCTTATAATCAGAATTCCACATGCATGAAAGATGGCAAATGCTCAAAAGGATACCCTAACAGTTCACTTTTGAAATGCACACAAGACATAACAAGTATCCAATGTACAGAAGACACAAACTGAGAGATGGTGGATTCGATTTTGCTCTTTGGCCACAGCAAAGCCCAGTCGTAGTTGACAACAGGTGGATCATCCCATACAGTCCTATATTACTACAAGTTTTCAAGGCACACATTAACTTGGATTTTGCAATTCTCTGCAGTCCATTAAGTATGTATGCAAATATATAAACAAAGGGTCTGACATGGCTATCTTTCGCCTTTTAGATGTTGATAGGGCCAATGAGGTACACCAATATCTAATGGGCTGTTATGTAAGCAGTAATGAAGCTGCTTGGAGACTCCTTCAATTCCCCATCCATGATAGATATCCCACAGTCATCCACCTCTCTGTTCATTTAGAAAATGACCAAAGAGTTTATTTTGATCAAATGAATCCCAAAAGAATTAGAGGAGAAATATATGCACCACAGGTGATGACTCTCAGAGCATTCTTTGACCTGTGTAGATGTGATGCATTTACTGCAACCATCCTTTACCCTGACATACTGAAGTATCGCACTTGGTAAAAGGATGTCAAGAAGTGGATGGGAGTTTGTAGTGTTTGAAAGTGGTGAGGTGATGGGTGGATGTTGGGGGAGGAAATTTTACAGTTTCTGTAAGAAAAAAGAAAGAAAATTCTGAAAGATTTGTACTCTCTTTCTTCTCCATGGATTACCAAGAAAAATATTCTGAGAAAAGTAAAGAAAGAAAAAATTGGGGTGGGGGAGAATTAAAATATTGAGAACGTGTTTTTTGGTCGAAATTCTAATCTCCTCTATGGAAAACATAGGAATGAAAAGAAATTTAGAAAAAAAAAAAAAATTGGGGTGGGTGTGGGGGAAATGTCACCTTGGACATGCTAGAAACAACAGGTAAAGGACAGGATTTCTGGGAGAACTTCCTTTTAAGTTTATACTGAACATCAGGTTTTTAAACACGAATTACAAAATAAAAATAAGATCATTTGAATAGGATTTGAGCTGTAATTTTGCATGTGAACACAACAAGAGATAACATAATTCATACAGAAGTTTTACCTTGAGTGCGTGTGTGTGTGCATGCATGTGTGTATGTGTGTGTGCCAAAGGAGGTTATTTTCGCATACTTTTATTAATTCCAAAAGAAGAAAAACTTGAACAATAATTTAAAAAAACGGAGTTCAGCCCTGATTGTGAAGCCGTGAAGAAATGCATACACTATTTGTAGGGTTTAATCACCCGAGATACGTATGAAAATGTACACATAAATATTGTATTAACATAAGTTATTTCTACAGACAATGTTTGGAATTATCTATATAGGCGCAGGAGTGGCTGTGTGGTAAGTAGCTTGCTTACCAACCACATGGTTCCGGGTTCAATCCCACTGTGTGGCACCTTGGGCAAGTGTCTTCTGCTATAGCCTCGGGCTGACCAAAGCCTTGTGAGTGGATTTGGTAGACGGAAACTGAAAGAAGCCCGTCGTATATATGTATATGTATATATATATGTGTGTGTGTTTGTGTGTCTGTGTTTGTCCTCCCAACATCGCTTGACAACCGATGCTGGTGTGCTTATGTCCCCGTAACTTAGCGGTTCAGCAAAGAGACCGATAGAATAAGTACTGGGCTTACAAAGAATAAGTCCCGGGGTCGAGTTGCTCGATTAAAGGTGGTGCTCCAGCATGGCCGCAGTCAAATGACTGAAACAAGTAAAAGAGTAAAAGAGTATATTGACAGCAAAGTGTATAAAAATATGAAATAAAATCTAGGTTTGGTCATATATTGGTGAAGTTAGTGAAATTGTAACAGTGTCTCCATACATTATCATGAGAAATTAAAAGACAGACAATGCCACTCTGTCATTGGAAGAGAAATTAATTGTATTGCTGATAGGAAGGCAGAAAAGACAAGAAGTAGTGAAGTGGCGTGGGAAATGTAGCCTGCAAAATGAAGAGCAAACTTATTGAATTTGTAATGTGTTTTTGATGCCATCGTGTCTCCATACATTATGAGAAATCATAAGAGAGAGATAATGTCACTCTGTCATGCCTACATTGTTGTTGGTTGTTTAACAACAATGGGTGAAGTCCAAATTCGGAAGTAAAAGTGAAACATTAGAAGCAAATGGAAATATTGTCCGGAAATGACCCTAAAATTGTGCAACCCGATCTAGTTTTCCATTTTATTTTAGTAGTGAAAGAGAGATGTGGTGCCAAGAATATACTTTATTTGGTTGCTGAAAAATTACCGGATTTTTTTGATACCTCATACATGAAAATTGGCAACTCTGTTTTCGAATCCATAAGGAACATACGCACACATGCATACACAAACACACACACACGCACACACACACACACACTCACATACATGCACGCACATACACACACACACGCATGCACAGACATGTGAATACACACATGCACACACAAACTTTGTTTTATTATATAAGATATGAAAGGCTTCTTTCAGTTTCCATCTATCAAATCCACTCACGAGGCTATGGTCAACCCAAGGCTAAAGTAGAAGACACTTGCCCAAGGTTCCACACTGTGGATCTGAACCCGGGACCATGTGGTTGGAAAGCAAACTACCACACAGCCATGTCTACGAGAATCTAAACAAGAATCTAACAAGATTCTAAACAAATAATTATTTAAAAAAAACACCAAAAAGAGCTCACTTGGAAACTTCTAGAAATTACTGTTTTAATGTTGTTTTGTTATTATTTTGTTATCTTTCATCTTTTACTTGTTTCAGTCATTGAACTGCAGCCATGCTGGAGCACTGCCTGGAAGGGTTTAGTCAAATTATTTGATCCCAGTACATTTTTTTTTGAAGTTTCTTATGCCAAACCACGAAGTTATGGAGACAAACAAACCAACACCAGGTGTGTGTGTGGGGGGGGAGGCATATACAACACAACCACAAAGACATGATATATATATATATATATATATATATATATTTACTCTTTTACTCTTTTACTTGTTTCAGTCATTTGACTGCGGCCATGCTGGAGCACCGCCTTTAGTCGAGCAAATCGACCCCAGGACTTATTCTTTGTAAGCCCAGTACTTATTCAATCGGTCTCTTTTGCCGAACCGCTAAGTGACAGTGACGTAAACACACCAGCATCGGTTATCAAGCAATACTAGGGGGACAAACACAGACACACAAACATATACACACACACTTATATATATATATATACATATATACGACAGGCTTCTTTCAGTTTCTGTCTACCAAATCCACTCACAAGGCATTGGTTGGCCCGAGGCTATATATATATATATATATAGAGAGAGAGAGAGAGAGAGAGAGCGCAATAAGAAAATGGAGGGATCAATAGGTGGTTCATTAACTTTTAGACATTATATGTCAACTTATATATATATATACATACATACATACATACATACATAAATTCATTCATACGTACATTCATACATACATACATACATACATACATACATACATACATACATATACACACACACACACACACAGCATGGTTATTATATATGTTGGACTATTTCCAGTTTCCATCAACCATACCTAATCACAAGGCTTTGTTTAGCTTGAGGATATATTAGAAGTCACTTGCCCAATGTGCCATGCATTGGGAGTGAACTCAAGACTACATAGATGGGAAGCAAGCTTCTTAACCACACAACTCTTTACTCTTTACTCTTTTACTCTTTTACTTGTTTCAGTCATTTGACTGCGGCCATGCTGGAGCACCGCCTTTTTTAATCGAGCAACTCGACCCCGGGACTTATTCTTTTGTAAGCCCAGTACTTATTCTATCGGTCTCTTTTGCCGAACCGCTAAGTAATGGGGACATAAACACACCAGCATCGGTTGTCAAGCAATGCTAGGGGACAAACACAGACACACAAACACACACGCATATACATATATACATATATACGACGGGCTTCTTTCAGTTTCCGTCTACCAAATCCACTCACAAGGCATTGGTCGGCCCGAGGCTATAGTAGAAGACACTTGCCCAAGGTGCCACGCAATGGGACTGAACCCGGAACCATGTGGCTGGTTAGCAAACTACTTAACACACAGCCACTCCTGCGCTGTACCACTCCAACTAGTCCTGTACCTTTTCAATAAACTGTGATTTTTCATCATATTAACGTCATTATATAAATTATATTGTCATTGTGTACACGTAATCCTTTGTCAGATAGCTTTCTTTAAATTCTAACCGAGAATATTTAAATTTGAAAATAAAAACAACCAGTAAATAATATTACTATATTTAGTCATATTGACTAGAGATAATAGTCGTTAACAAATAATACTATATCTGGTGATAGTGACCAGATTATTTTTACTACACCCCCAAATATTATTATAATGCTTACTGACATGTTTTCCTGCCAATCCTCTTTGGAGTCAGTTTGTGATGGTTAGTGACAAACTAAAAAGAAAAGTTTAATTTTCACTGCTAGAGGCCTCTTAGAATATTTCAGGATGTTTTGGTGGGTTTCTAAAAACCTTGGAATTCAATACTTTATAAGAAATTTTCTCATTTCAGCCAGAGGCTATATGTCTTTAAATCCATGTTTAAATAAGGAAATTTTCATCATCATCATCATCATCATCATCGTTTAATGTCCGTTCTCCATGCTAGCATGGGTTGGACGGTTCGACTGGGGATCTGGGAAGCCAGAAGGCTGCACCAGGCTCCAGTCTTATCTGGCAATGTTTCTACAGCTGGATGCCCTTCCTAACGCCAACCACTCCGTGAGTGTAGTGGGTGCTTTTTACGTGCCAGGCTGGCAACGTGCTTTTTACGTGCTAGGCTGTCAACGGCCATGGTTGGATTGGTGCTTTTTACATGCCACCGGCACGGAAGCCAGTCGAGGCAGCACTGGCTTCGGCCACGATTCGGATGGTGCTTGGTGCTTTTTACATGCCACCGGCACGGAAGCCAGTCGAGGCAGCACTGGCTTCGGCCACGATTCGGATGGTGGTTTTTCTAAGAGATTATTCCTGTTGTAATATCCTAATATCAAATGAGTTGTTTCAGCTTTCACCTTTCACCTTTCAACAATTTCATCATTACTTGATTTATACACATATATAACTTGTACAAAACAAATTGTACATTATCTCTATCGAAAACATTTAAAGTTGTTAAATAAACATTGTTGAAGATAATTCTTCCTCTTTTTATTTATTCAACATTTTAAACATAACCTAACTACTAAGTGACGATAAATACTATTTGTTTAAATGCGACAACAACTTGTTAACTTTTTATTAACTGATAAGCTATTGTAATACACACACACATGCATTCAGACCAACATATCTATATATGAGTCTGGGTGTGTATGTGTGTATGTGTGTGTGTGTGTGTGTGTGTGTGTGTGTGTGTATGCATACATACATACATACAGATATATATATATATATAAAGTTAATCCAAACAAGAAAGCACAAGAAACACAACAACGCGAGGACGTGGAACAAATATAGTATTATTGGACGCTCAGGAAAGAAGGAGGGTTTAACGTTTCGAGCGGAGCTCTTTGTCAGAAACATAGGAGAAGGAAAGATCCAGAGAAGGGAAGACAGAGGAAAAAAATCGCCAACGGTACACACGTGGTCACACACACATATATATATATATATATATATATATATATATATATCTGAAGGTGAATGGCTCAGTGGTTAGAGCATCAAGCTTACGACTGTGAGGTTGTGAGCTTGAATCCCAGACTGGGCTGCATCTTGTGTTCTTGAGCAAGACACTTTATTTCATGTTGCTCCAGTTCACTCAGCTGTAGAAATGAGTTGCGACGTCACAGGTGCCAAGCTGTATAGGCCTTTGCCTTTCCCTTGGATAACACTGGTGGCGTGGAGAGGGGAGGCTGGTATACATGGGCGACTATTATTATTATTATTATTATTATTATTATTATTATTATCCTTCAGGTCACTGCCTGGAATTGAACTTGGAATCTTGGGGTTAGTAGCTCGTGTTCTTAACCCCAAGATTCCGAGTTCGATTCCAAGCAGTGACCTGAATAATAAGAACAGCAACAACAACAACAACATCGAAAACTACCTTAGGAATGAGAACCCAGGTTCGAAATTTCCCCAAGACACCTGATGAAGGCTGGAGGGTATATCAGCCGAAACGTTATGTTAACAACAAACAAGATGAGGACAAATGTCCGTCAAATGTAAATAATGTAAATAATGAGCATAATTCCTCATCTCTTAAATATAGAACAGGATTGAAAGGTACTTTTAAATATGCTGGTTATGCATATGCGACATTGGCACTGAGCATGGCTACGGTCTCACTTGGCTTGCCAGATCTTCTCAAGCACAACATATCTCCATAGGTCTCAGCCACTTGTCATTGCCTCTGTGAGGCCCAACGTTTGAAAATCATGCTTCACCACCTCATCCCAGGTCTTCCTGGGTCTACCACTTCCACAGGTTCCCTTCACTGTTAGGGTGTGACCCTTTTTCACACAGCTGTCCTTCTCCATATGCAACACATGACCGTACCAGCGTAGTTGTCTCTCTCTTGCACACCACATCTGATGTTTCTTATGTCCAACTTATTTCTTTATATATTTACATATATATACATATATAAAAGATAAAATAGAGTGTAAAAACTACAGACAGCTTGTGTTATATGGTTAGAGAATATATTTAAATCGTTATGTTAGAAAAATGTTTAAAAATTTTGTGTATGTTTGGGGGGAGAAACAACTGGTTTCATATTTTCTTTTCAAATTTCTCAAATTTCTTTACATATATTGGGTCATATCTTCGCTATGTTGTGAAATATGGCGTTTCAGACAAGGGAAGGTACTGATAACCTTTCCCTGTCTGGAACTCCATGGTAAGAGAGAATTTTTCACCGTGGTAACTGCAGTGTATTTGCCTTTAGCAGTTGAAATATGTGACAAACATATTTCAACTAACCTAAATTGTGATTATATGTATGCACTGCTAAGCACATTTACTCCGATATATATATATAAGTGTGTGTGCGTGTGTGTGTGTGTATGTGTGTGTATACATATATATACATATACATACATACATACATACATACATACATACATACATACATACATACATACATACATACATACATATATATATATACATATTTATATATGTATATATATATATATGTTTGTATATTACAGTATCATATTATAGACCAGACTATAATATGTTGTTATGCACCGCTAGTCACAATGCACTTTGCAATGTTTTAGCTTTCAAATAATGCCCCTCTGTTGGCTAGGTAGGCAGGCCAACACTCACCCTGAGCAGAATGCCAGTTCATTGAAGCATTACCTATTTACAGCATGGTGGACCAGAACAATATGAAATGAAGGGCTCTAGTCTGTAAATTGAAACCATATGCCCATGATCTTCAAGGTAACACCCTAATCACTGGACCACACACCTTCATGCATATTTTTATATATTACAATTCATTATCATTTATATATTTTTTTTGTGACATTTTCCCCTGTGACTTTGTTCTGGTTTACCAAAATAGATTGCTGTAAAGTGTCAGACAACTTTCTCTTTCACCTGCAAACTACCTGGTCAAGGACATAATTTGACGGCATTCATTTGGCAAGTATCATGTTTCTACCTTTAAATATTTGTCTGTGGTATCCTTAGATATGTATACATACATACATACGTCCATACATACATACATACATACATACATACATACATACATACATACATACATACATACGTACGTACCTACATACATACATACATACATACATACATACATACATACATACATACATACATACACACACATGCATACATACACATGCACACACACAAATGTACATACATACATGCATACATATACATTCATACATACATTCACACATACGGACATATATATATACGCATGGATGTGTGTATGTATGCACACAGAGATATGTACACACACAGACACACACTCTCACATATAATATAATATATATGTATGTGTATATATATATATGTGTGTGTGTGTGTATATATGTATATATATATGTATATATGCATCTACATGCATGTATATATATATCTATATATATATATATATACCTGCATGTAGATTTACATGCACACACACACACACACACACACATACAAACATTACATACATGAGTGTGTATGTGTGTCTGTGGATGGATGGGTGGAGGCAGTACATGTGTTTTCTTTTGTCTGTCTATTTTAATTTACAGGTTTTAATGATTGAACTGTGACCAGTCGATCTTTTTGTTTAACTTGCCACTTTCACATTGTGTCAATCTTTAGCTCATACAAAGTCTGTTAGGTAGCTAGAGAAGAGTTGTTCTCTTCTTTTCTTTTAGATGCTTTGTTCCTGCCAGTCTGCAATTCTGCCCAAAATAACCCTTGTTTTGGACATGCCTACAAAGTCAGAAAACAAAACAGCTCCCATGACTTTTGGAAACATTTTTTCACGCTCAGAGTTTCTGAAGCATGGAACAAACTGCCTGCGTCAGTTGTTGACTGCCATGACACTGCATCCTTTAAGCCCCTCATGCTTTCCGAAATCCGCCGAAACTACACCTGATTATACATACACTTTAGATGAGTTGTAGTGCACCTGAGCACTGTACACAATGTTATTATTATTATTATTATTATAATTAAGAATTATTTTTTTTGTAGATTTTTTGTTAATTATTCCTGAACTCTTAAAAAAATATTTAATTTTTTTCTCCATAGATGGAATCTCACTGTGGTTAGTTGATATGACTACGAGTAATGGCATCCAAATTTCCCTATAATCTACATCCCTCTATATTAACCTTTTAGTATTCAGACTGATCTCAAAATGCTGAACCTTACAAAGGATATAACAGAGGACTGAGATATGTGGGGTATTACTGTACTTGAGAAGACCCACCAAACCCACAACAACAGAAAACCAATGTGCCTAAAACCAAGGATCCTAAAACCAATGTGCCATGTAAAAAGCATTGTGTGGATGCTGGTGCCATGTAAAAAGCACTGGTGGTGGTGCCAGGTAAAAAGTACTAGTGATGGTGCCACATTAGAATCATCCAGTACACTCTGTGGAATGGTTGGCATTAGGAAGGGCATCCTGCTGTAGAAACTTTGCCAGAACAGACAATGGAGCCCGGTGTGGTCCCTGGCCTTACCAGTTCCTCTCAAGCCATTCAACCGATGCCAGTATGGAAAACAGGTGTTAAATGTTGATGATGATGGTGATGATGATTAATGTAATGCTCGTTATGAGGGACCTAACCATCTCTTGTAATCACCAAACAAATTCTTTTATTCTTTTACTTGCTTAGTCATTTTGACTGCAGCCATGCTGGAGCAGCACCTTAAAGGGTTTTTAGTTGAAGAAATCAACTCCAGAACTTATTCTTTGTAAGCCTTGTACATATTCTATCAGTCTCTTTTGGCGAACAGACCAATATCGGTTATCAAGTGGTGATGGGGAGACAAACACAGACACAAAGACACACACACACACACAAATATACATATACATACATATATACACACACGTGCACACACACACACACACACACACACACATGTATGTATATATATATATATGTGTGTATATATATACATACATACATGCATGCATATATACATACTTGCATACGTACATACATACATACGTACATACGTACGTACATACATACATACATACATACATACATACATACATACATACATACATACATACATATATGACAGTCTTCTTTCAGTTTCTGTCTACCAAATCCACTCACAAGGTTTTTTTCGGCCCAAGGCTTTAGTGGAAGACACTTGCCCAAGGTGCCATGCAGTGGGACTAAACCTAGAACCATGTGGTTGAGAAGCAAACTTCTTACCACACAGCCATGCCTGTGCCTATTGCCTCGCCTTAATGTCAGTTAAAGTTTAATAAACTCAAAGCAATATGTTATGCTCATAAGATTTATCTTTAGCCATGCTAGGATAACATCTCTGAAGTTGATCACATTGACTACAATGGAATTACCAAGTTACACATCACCATAACAACACACAACTTGATGCACTGGTTTACATTGGCAAACATAAACACAGACACATGCACACATGGACGTATACAAACACAAACACCCACACATCATGTGTCATGTATATTTGTGAGTATTTCTGTCTGTGTGAATGTTTATATGATTCAGGATTGGTCGCATTATTGTCAACACATGAGGGACAGGGGTGGGGGATAGATAGATAATGTAGCACCCGACTCACTTGTTTGAAAATATAAGAACAGAGATCGTGTTGTAAAGCCAGCTGGAGATGATGTCTCCTGGGGCTAAATTACAGCAACATTAGTCCTAAACCAGAACTGCCATGTTATGTTGGCAAACAATCTTTATTACAAAATACTGTGGCTGAATATCTCACATTGGGAGATTTAAAAATAGTAATAAGTTTCTTGTTTGACCAATATATATATATTTCTTCACAATTTGAGAATTTGGTACAATAAATCAGATTTCTGCTTTTACAGTTGATATTTGCACTTGTAAATATTTTTCGTGTTGATATAATGACCAGCATATTAAGTTCCCATGAAACATAATGATAGTCATTGTACTTAAGTACTGAGAAATTTTTATCAACATTGTTTAGATAAACTTTCATCTTTCTTTTATCTTCTATCTTTTACTTATTACTTGTTTAAGATATTCAACTTCAAGAGTATAGTCAAACAAATCGACCTTAGTACTTATTGTTAAGTCTAGTACTTATTCATTTATCTTTTTTGCCAAATTGCTAAATTACCTAAACACAAAACAATCAACACCATTAGTCAAACAATGGTGGAATTCAAACACAAATACACACACCCATGCATACATCCTCATCATCTTTTTAATGTCCACTTCTCTATGCTTGTATGTGTTGGATGGGGTTTGTTGTGGCAGATTTCCTACGGCTGGTTGCCCTTCATGTCATTCCCCCTTGCTTGTTTCCGAGTAAAGTAATATTTCCCCATAGCTCGACATGTTTCTACAGAAAATTGGAAACAAAGGATAGCACTTGCATAATGTCGACATCTGTGTTTGTGTGTGTAAGTATATATATATCTATATATATATATGTATGTATATAAATATAAATATTATTATTTCTAAGTCTCTCTAAAGGAGACTACGGCAGCAGTACTGGATATTAATAGTTATTGCCAAGCTAATATGGCAGTCCAGAAATATAGGATGCATGCTGCCATTGATTAGTTCCCGGAGGCCATTGCCTCTAGCTTGCTATGTGACACACGAACCTGTGTCCATTATAACCTTCGAAGGTTATAATGGACACAGGTTTGTGTGTCACATAGCAAGCTAGAATCAATACCCTCTGGGAACTAATCAATGGCAGCATGCATCCTATATTTCTGGACTACCTTATTAGCTTGGCGATAACTATATATATATATATATATATATATATATATATATATATATATATATATATATATATATATATATATATATATATGATGGGCTCTCTTGTTGAAGATGACCTATCAGCATTCAGCTTTTTGCCAAATGACCTGCACAAATGATTTGTATTATATATATATATATATATATATCACTGTGACCGACCAGGCTATCAGATGTTATTACACATCGCTGATCACAATGCGCTTCACATTGTTTTAGCCTTCAAATGACGCCACCCCGCTGGCTAAGTGAGCAGGTCAACAAAAGAAAGAGTGAGAGAAAGTTGCAGCAAAAGAGTACGGCAGGGATCACCCCCCCCCCTGCCGGAGCCTCGTGGAGCTTTAGGTGTTTTCGCTCAATAAACACTCACAAGGCCTGGTCTGGGAATCGAAACCGCGATCTTACAACCGCGAGTCCGCTGACCTAATCACTGGGCCATTGCGCCTCAACACACACACACACACACATATATATATATATATATATATTATATTTATAGATATAGATATACGTATAGATATACATATAAATATGTACACAAACAAACACACACACATACACACATACACACACAGAGTGGGTTTTCACACAATTTTCCTAAGTTTCCTAAGACAGAGCATGCTTTCTTAGAAAGCTAGAAATGAACAACACTACATGTGTGAGACTGAAGCTTGTTTACAACTATCACACAGTGCTATGACAAGAGGACATAGCACATATATATGCACACATCACACACACACACAAATGATAAGCTTCTTTCAGTTTCTATCCACCAAATTCACTCACAAGGCTTTAGTCAGCCATGGGCTATAATAGAAGTCACTTATCCTAGATGCCATGCAGCGGGACAAACTTGTTATCATGCAGCTACACCCATGCCTTTCTCATGAACTATTTCAGGCTTTTCAGTTGCTGTTTGTTTTGGACAAGTTTTCTTTCAGTAACTGAATTCGTTTGTTAATTACTTAGCATAGTAATAAGCATGTTTATTTAGGTGATATATAAAAAATATTCTGTTCACATAGATTATGCCTCACTATGAAAGTTATCATTCACCAAGTCTTGTGTTCCTCCTTCTTGGGTGACTAGAAGCTATTTTACTGGTATTCGTTTTTCATGTTTAATACCATCTATATTAATAAATGCAAAATTCTGTCTGTCTGAGACTCCTGTATCTCAGTCTACATTGTGCTATATTATACCTTTTTGGAATGAGGGTGACACTCGGATTGAAAATCTGCCCTTAACTTGGTTCTTGGACATCCAGGATTGGGATCTGATTTAACCCTTTCGTTACTGTATTTCTGTTGAGATGCTCTGTATTTCTTTCAATTACTTTAAATATAACAAAGAATTTAGTAAAATAACTTCGCTATCATTCAGCTGGTGTTAGGAACATAAACTGTGACTAAGATTTGGTGGAAGATTATAATTCAAAACTTATGAAAACAAGACATTTGTACTAAAGACCCAGAGCCGGTTTCAGCCGGGTTGGTAATGAAAGAGTTAAAACTATTTGTGTAGCGATTTCTAGCAGGTAAAGCTTAGCTGATTCACCCCATCTTGGGTGGCTTTTGTCAGATGACATCAGAGATCAAGAGGGAGATAAATGACATTTACTTCATTAATTTCATGTCGAGATAAGAACTTTGGGACAAATTGGCCAACAGTTGGAATTCAACATGGGACTGGAACAATAGCATGATTGCATTACAGAATTAATTCTTATCCCTCCTTAACCTCTGATCAAACACCTCTGGGGCATATAGTCATTATAGATGTATTATAGTCATGCTATTTAGTTCTCTTTAGTTTGAGTCCGCAGGTCCACATGGAGTGTGGCTTTTGAGCTAGTTTTATATATAAAAGTGAAGTTGTGTGTCTGTCTCCTACAATTTAGATTCCTAACTACTCCCACATTTTGCGGTGCAGTGTAACCTAAAGCGAGTATCTTATAGTCGTGATTCATATCGAGCCCTTCTGGGTATTAGCGCATGTCTACAATGAGTCTACGGTTTTAAAAAAAATTTACCATCATTTTTTCCCATTTTTAATGCATTTTTTTGCTATTATATAAGGGAAGTAACTCTCTAAAAATGTATTATTAAATCTCAGAACGTAAAAAGCTACAGTAACACCCCCCTTTGTGGTTAGCCATTTTGAGATGGCTATTATACTTTACATCTCTAAAAATGCTTATATTATTATTTCCCTTACAAACCCGAGCAACGCCGGGCGATACTGCTAGTTTTATATAAATGTTGCTGGATATTTTTGTTTTAGTAGAAATAGTTAAAGTTATAATGTTCTCTGGTATTGATATCATTATCAATGATACAAATTCTCCTGATTAGACTTTATTTTTTGTGTAAGCCAGATGACATGATTTAAATTTCGGATATTGATGTGAATCTGTATTTTTGTAATATATATCGATTGCAAAGTTGGTGTTATTTTAAATCACAATTACATCTAGAAATGGCATTCTTGTAGTGCTTGTCTCTTGTAAATTTCAGTTTAGTGTAAATTATTGAAAAGAATATAGAATTTTTCTAGAGTATCTAGAAATTTTGTCTGTGTGCATGTGTGGCGTGGTGAGAAGTTTGCTTCCCAACCACATGGTTCCGGGTTCAGTCCCATGGTGTGGCACCTTGGGCAAGTGTCTTCTACTATAGCCTCAGACTCCAACTAAAGCATTGTGAGTGGATTTAGTAGACGGAAACTGAAAAAAGCTTGTCATATATATATATATAAATGTTGTTCTTCCCTTCCTGATATCAGTCACACTCACGTCTGCTACTACATTTCCCTCAGACTAATACTTCTTGCACCCTTCTTATTTTATCATATAATTCGCCCAACCCCGCTAAGGGGCACATTATAGATTTTTATTGAAATCCAATTAGCTTTTATTATTGAGCTGGATGTTAAGTTAACATGTATGCAAAATTTTGTGAAAATTGGTTCACTGGTTTAGGCAGTAAGAGGGTAACAGACAGAAAGACAGAAAAGCAGAAGATATATGTATGTATATTTTTATGTATGTGTATGTATATATGTATATTTTTATGTGTGTGTATATATGTATATTTTTATGTGTGTGTATATATGTATATTTTTATGTGTGTGTGTGTTTGGCCCCCACCACCATTGCTTGATAACTGATGCTGGTGTAGTCCCTGTAACTTAGTGGTTTGGCAAAAGACACCAATAGAATAAGTACTAGGCTTATGAAGAATAAGTCATGGGGTCAATTTTTTCAACTAAAGCCCTTTAAGGTAGTGCTACAACATGGCCACAATTGAATGACTGAAACAAGTAAAAGAATAAAAGAATATTAAAAAACAATCACGAAGAAATTTTTCCACAAGTCCACTATACCTCAATACTATATTTTTTCCATGAGTTCTCTATAAATCAATACAACTATTTTCTTTTACTTTTTTGGTCAATTTTTGTTTCAAGTGCCTGTTTACTGAATTTGCATAGAGAAGAGCAAACTTGGGTGCAGTGGTTGAAGCTCTAGTATGTAAATAGTTACTTTTTTTCCCCGCTAATTGAAAAAGAGTGCATTATTCTCATGAGAATTACCTTTCTATGTTTTACATACTGACTGAGATCAGGTGTCATCAGTTGTGTAATGTATGCATTTTAGTTGATTGTGTATTGTCTGTTACAATAAGCAGCCAAAATCTTTGGATATTCAATTACATTTTACAGTCTTGGACATTGTAGTATAATGTAAAAAGAATGTAATTCATCATTGCTATGTTTAAAGATATGTGTAGTATATACATGTGTGTATATATATATATATATATATATATAATACAAATAAGAAAATGGAGGAACAGATTCATTCCAATCATCGACTTACAGATATTACCAATTCATATTGTTTATTTATTAGCTACATAAATAGGAACATCCAAATCCAACAAAACAAAACAATATACATCAATATGTAAGATATATATATATATATATATATATATATATACATGTATATATATATATATACACATGTATATATATATATATATATATATATATATTAGTCCAACCCATGCTAGCATGGAAAGCGGACGCTAAATGATGATGATATATATGTATATATATATATATATATATATATATATATATATATATATATATATATATATATATTCAACTACTAAATTCAATCAGAAGGTTTCAGTCAGTCCAAAACTATAGCAGAAGACGCTTGCCCAAGATACTGCACAGCGGGACTGAACCCAAAACCATATGATTGAGAAGCAAGCTTCTAAGCTACACCACCATATATTACTCAAATATCTACAAAATATTAATTATTAATTTTGAGTTACTTCAGATTCAAACAATACTGGTTTCTAATTTAGGCACAATGCCAACAATATTCAGGGGAAGGGGTTTATTTATGCCACTGACTCCAGTCCTTAACTGGTATCTATTTAGTTGTAAGTCGGCAAGCTGGCAGAATCGTTAGCACGTCGAGCAAAATGCTTAGCGGTATTTCGGCTGCCGTAACGTTCTGAGTTCAAATTCCGCCGAGGTCGACTTTGCCTTTCATCCTTTCGGGGTCGATAAATTAAGTACCAGTCAAGCACTGGGGTCGATATAATCGACTTAATACCTATGTCTGTCCATGTTTGTCCCCTCTATGTTTAGCCCCTTGTGGGTAATAATGAAATAGGTATTTATTTAGTTGATTTCTAAAAGATGAAAGTTACTCTCTGTGGGGTTTGAACTCGAAGTGCAAAGAATTGCTAAATACTGATACTCTAATATCTTTGCTAATTCACTGCTCTACCAGTTCAATAAAGTAATAATGTTAATGTGTTTAGTAAGAAGAAGGATGTTAATACAAAGATATGTGTGTGTGAGTGAGTGACAATAGTGACTGGCTGGACATTGAGTAGAAATCAACACTACAAAAACAATAATTGGTTTGTTGTCCCTGTGTGTTGTTTTAGATGTGACAGTGGCTGAAAGTCTGTCGTTTTTGAGGAGGCAGAGCTTCAATCCAGACTCAACTGGACACAGGATTAACCCTTTCGTTACTGTATTAATTTTGAGATGCTTCGTGTTTCTTTCGATTACTTTAAATATAATAGAGAATTTCGTAAAATAACTTAGTTATCCTTCAGCTAGTGTTAGGAATATAAATTGTGCTTAAGGTTTAGTGGAAGATTTTAATTCAAAACTTATGAAAACAAGGCATTTGTACTCAAAGCCAGAGCCGGTTTCAGCCGAGTTGGTAATGAAAGGGTTAAAAGAATAAACAGCTCTGTTGGTGAGTTGAACAGAAATAATTTGGTGACTGCACTAAAATGACTTCTGTCTTGGCATATATGGTAAAATCTGGTGACACATGTCAGAAAGGTCTCATAGAAGCATGTCTTCTGTGTGCAGCATAAATGATGTAGGAACAATGGGAAAATAAGATTGACAGTAAAGAGGGCAATGAGAAATGGAGTTCTAACCATAAGTGGATGGAACGACTAAGGATTTGATTCTGAGCAAGGTTTCCCATTACCCTATTTTAAATGGGTAGCTCATTCCTGGGACTTATTTTACCCTTATTAAATCTTAAATTTCTACTGCAAAAAAAAACAATATATTTTCATCTACTTAAAACTTCAATAGTTAATTCCTCTTTCTCTCCTAACGTTTTCACCTGAAATTCCACCACATGCTGATACTGATGCACTCAAAACTATAATTTTAGTTGCACTATTACAATGTAATAAACCTGTTGTGTCCTCCTAGTCCAGAACTGTTTCTCAAATAGGACACATAATCTTTTCTTTTTTTTTATTTTGTTTGGTTTGGTTTGGTCAGAGGAAAGTTACTGTTTCCTGGGCATTTTAAGCTCCTATCCCCACTCACTTGAAACTTATGAGATTGTTGCTATTTATCATCGTACTTAACATTGTAGCAAATTTTTGATTGATGGAAAAATATAGGATCTTTTCTGTTTGTTTAGCTGTGTCCAATTTTTGTGTTAGAGGGAGAAAAACAAATGGAAAAGACCCCTGTTGAAATGCATGTTCACCCATTGGAACAACAAGCATTATCTGGTCATTTTGGGTGAAGGCTGACTGATAACTTGCATGGGAAATTTTTTAAAGTGAAGAAGTGTTGCACACCATCAACTTCACTCTCTCATCAGTCACCATCTTCAATCCAATAACAAGATCTGGTCAAGACAACTGGCAATGGAGACAGATACAGTAGTTGACCAAGATGAGGACAGGGGATCACTCGGCTCATCCGTCAATGAAGAACGTGGCTATCTTCGTGAACTGATGCAAATTGCAGGACTCAGTGAACATCGACTCCTCAAATGCACATTGTGGCCCCGGGATCCCATTGTCCTGGGTCCCCATCCGGTTGAGAGGTATTTTCTTTTTCAGTCCTTGTTTGTCACCTCTGTGTGTAGCCCCTTGTGGGCAGTCAAGAAATAAGATGTCACACTTCTTGTCTTACTCTCTGCACTTCACAAGGCATCGCTACAGTTGCCTTCCTCTCTGTTGAACCATGAAGGTTTTTTTTACAGGGTCTGCTGGATCTAATCTTCACATGCATATGAAAAGAAGCTCTATGTAAGAGTTACATACCTATTAGCTACTTACACCTAGTTTAGCCCATTAGTCAAAACGGTTTACTGAAGTATGGCCACTGTTGCATGCAAACAGCTACTTGCCGGCACAAGTGAGAGTCAAGTGCCAGGTGGAGACCAAAGTGGACAAGCTACTCCTAAGAGTGTGATATGTACCCCTTCCTGACACCCCATATACACTCCTGATGGAATACAAAGATATTGAAACATGCATTCACAGTTGATGGGGGAAAAACAACAAAATAGAGTACAAAACTGTAAGTAGATTTAAACCTCCACTTTATCCATTACACTGAAGATTAAGACAGATGATGGATGAGAGTAAAATATTTGTCGTCATTGCCATCATCGTCATCATCATCATCATCATCGTTTAACATCCACTTTCCATGCTAGCATGAGTGGGGCAGTTTCACAAGAGCTGGTCAAGCAGAAGCCTGCACCAGATTTTTTTTTACAGCTAGATGCTCTTCCTAACACCAACCACTCAGCAGAGTGAACTTAGTGCTTTTTACATGGAGCAAGCACTGGTAAGGTCAATAGTACTATTGACATGGAACAAGCAAAGGCGAAGGCAGTTTTGGCAAGGTTTTTTACAGTTGGATACCCTTCCAAACACCAACCACTTCACAGGGTGGACTGGGTACTTTTAAGTGGCACCTGCACTGACAAGGCCACCAGGTACTTGCAAGACAAAAAAGAAAAAGAAAAACTTTCAAGAGGAGAGGAGGCATTGAAGGAGGTGATCTTGTGTTGGATGATGAAAGGTTATAGTAAAACAGATACGGGTGTCTTGCTGTAGAGGAAGTACAAGGCTACCTGGCTAGAGAGAGAGAGAGAGATCAGGAATGAAGACAGAAACAAATGCACTACTGCAAAGGAAATACACGGTTACCCAACCTGGGGAAAGTGCAGGAGAAGAGGAGAGAGAGTGGGAGACAGCAGGATACAGATGGTGGCAAAACGCCGGGCATACTCACAAGGGATCAGGATCAGAATATAAATGGGATGGTTAAATAAAGGAAGAGAGAGATACAAATGATGGCAAGTGCCAGGGCATACCGTTGAGGTTCCAATCCCATGATATGTGGCAGGATATTGTGAAGGAAATGTGATTAAAGAGTGTGAGTAAGTGGTGAAAAAGATAGCAGTGATACAGAGGAACAGGGCTGTAAGGTCAGGATTGGGGAGTGAGAGCTAGGCATAGTGTATGAAGGAGGAAATGTGAGAAAGAGAAAAGATGTAGATTGGTTTGTTGGGGGTAGGGTGAAGGAAAAGATTTCTTGTTATGTGTAGGTGGAACACACAAGTTGGGGGTGGGGGGCTAGCAGACAGCAATAATACAGTGAGAGGGGGGCATGTGGGTAAAACACACAGGTTAGGGGTAGGTGGAGAGCAATGATACAGTGGCACAGAGCCAAGAGGATAGGATTTGGGAGTGGAAAGTAAGCATAGTGCATGAAGTGGAAATGTGAGGAAGAGAAGAGATGTAGATGTAGTTTGGTTTGTTGTGGTAGAGTGTGTGAGAAGCTTTCTTGTTAAGTGTGGGTGGGACAAGAACTTCACATTGCCAGGGTCACCATGGACTTTGTGTATCAGCACAACATCAGAACCATGGTTTGGCCAGCTCTCAGCCAGGATTTGAACCCAATTGAATGCCTGTGGGATGAAATCCAGAGATGGCTAAACCAGATTGTCCCAAGGCTGACAATTCATGTGGAACTGGAGGCAGCTTTCCTCAGAATGTGGGCACAAGTGCCAATGGCTTTTGTGAACTGCCTCATGCACTCCATGTACCGATGATGTATGGCCGTTTTGAACACCTAGGGTATTGAACATGTCATGCCCTACAATCTCGATGTGCTGGATCCGCCCACTATCAGAACACATGACAATGACCCATAGACTGTGGTCAAAGTGCATCCAAGTAATTGACTTTATCAGATTTACCAAAATTTATCTCTGACATAATGAAATTAAAACATATTTCACAGTCACACATGTCTCGTATTTCTTTTGTGGTTCAGTGTATTCCAAAATTCCTCTTGGTTTATACAATGAATTCAATGAATAACTTTTACTAATGCCATTTCTCAAAAGAAAACAGAACAAAGCAAATGAAGACAAAAAAAAAAACAGGATCTATTTCATTGAAGATAAAGGGAAAAAAAAAGAAGGAAAAGAAAATGAGTGGCCATACTAAAAATAGGACAGGAAAAAACATAAGAAAAAGTTACACCTCCTTTTGAACCAGGACTGAAATGAAAAAACATTCTCACTTTAAATGAATGATACAAAAATAACATGATTATTGTCTTAAAACCAATCCCTAACGAATAAGTGTGTGCACATGCGTGTGTTTGTGTGTATGTGTGTGTGTGTGTGGGGGGTTCTTTTTCTCTTTTTAATTTAGAGCTAATTTTGAAGTTTGTGAAGGAAAGCATCTTATTTTATTTATCTTAAGAAGGTCTTGCAGATTTTTATTGCCCCAGATACCATGATATTTTATAGCACATGAATTAAGGAGTTACATTGTCTCCCCAAGAACCCAAAACTAGCCATGCTTTGCTCCAGGTGAGTTGGTACATATTCTGTTGCACTAATGATAATAGGAATGAACCCAAGTTCCATTCCAACTGACAGGTCATAAGTCGATCTGGTTGTATGTTGGATTTATATTTTTCATCACTATTTTCATTCATGCAACTGATGCTTAAAAGTGACTGAGTGAGAGACAGTGGCAGGCAATGGCAGTGGAAACCTGGGTCTGAGGGAGGCCGGCAATGCCAGATGCTGCCATAATTACCGTATGTGCAGCTACCCAATGTCTGGAAATTGACTTTATTTCTATTTATTCATTTGACAATCGATGTTGGTGTGTTTATGCCCCCATAACTTTGTGGTTTGGCAAAAGAAGCCAATGGAATAAGTACTAGGCTTATAAAGAATATGTCCTGGAGGTTGATTTGTTTCACTAAAGATGGTGCTCCAGCATGGCCACAGTCAAATGACTGAAACAAGTAAAAGAACAAAAGAATATATATATATATTCTTTTGTTCTTATACTATGTATATGTGACTGAAGCCTTGTGAGTGGATTTGGCAGATGAAAACTGAAAGGAGCCTGTCGTATATATATATATAAGTATTAGAAATGGCTAAAAAATCTTTTTTTGGCTGCTATTTCTAATGAGTTCAGTATGTGGCAAAGTAATTTATTTTACTAAGCCCTTTTATACAATGTAATATTTATATATATATATATATATATATATTATATATATATATATATATATACGACAGGCTCCTTTCAGTTTATGTACCAACAGAATATGTACCAACTCACCTGGAGCAAAGCATGGCTAATTTTGGGTTCTTGGGGAGACAATGCAACTCCTTAATTCATGTGCTATACATAGTATAAGTGTTTTGTTTATTTGCCAAATTTGCTGTGGGATAATGTCTAGGGAAAGTGCCCAGTACAATGGTGAATGCTGAATGGTAAAGACCAGGCTTGGATGCTGAGAATGGTAGATACAGATATTTCACCAATATTGTGGCTTATCAGTAGCATATACTGATCTCCAATGTGAATTGCTGGTGTGTGACACATAGAGTGTGTAACAAGATCAGAAGGCTGCGTGTTCGAATCACGTCGGGGTCACCAATTGTAACAAGATAAGAGTTTCAGGAACACTTGAGGGGTGTCTGGTCTTATCTTGTCATATTCAAGTCGAAGAAAAGGTACCAAAAATAACAATAAATAGTACTTTATTCTTCGGGTTCACAGGTAAAATATATACATATATATTTCTTAAGGGTGAACCGGCTGCCAAGTCCACAGGACTGTACACATATGTTCACTCGGGTGAGCCAAGAAGATATGGTCTTCATTCCCATTTGAAGAGAGCTCCTCTATGCGTAGGGTTTTCCCTGAGAGAAGTTTTTGTCACGTCCGCTCATTAGGGCTGCTTTTCCAAATAGACCGATTTTAACGGGAATGCTTTCAGGTTGCATTTCCTGTGCATGCGCATGAGGGAATTTCCAGCGGCCTACCGGAAGTAATCCAATTCTGTGCATGCATGCTGAAACTTCCACAGTAGCATCACTACAAGTGAAATCTATTTGCAGATGTGCTGTGGCATAGCTCATGTGAAAGAAAATTAGATTACAATTAAAAACACATGCTTTGTGCATGTTATTTCTTTATTATGTGTTTTGTTCATACACCAAATTTGTTGCAGGATATATATGTGTGTGTGTGTGTGTGTGTGTGTGTGTGTAAAAAGGTAAGTTTCCAAATTAGGTTGGTAGGGATATTCAATCCTAGCAGGTACCATATTTACTTTTACCAGTTAATAATGCTGGCTAACCTTCGTTAGCTTGGCGTAGTCCTCTGGCCCACCAGCTCCTGTTGAACCAACCAATCTATGCCAGTATGGAAGGAAGATGTTAAATGATGACGATGATGGTGATAATAGTTATGATTATGATGGTGATAATGGTAGTGATGATAGTGATGTTGATGATAGTTATGTCGATACAGTAATGATGATGATGATGATAGTGATGTTGATGATAGTTGATATAATGATGATGATGATAATGATAGTAATGTTGATATGATAATGGTGATGATGATGGTGATGATAGTGATGATGATGATATGCAGTTTTGTAGGGGAATGGTTTCAAGACTACAGTAATGTCTTAGTGTTTCTATACCATTCATTTAAAGTCAGAAATGAGGACTATCGCATTCTTTTCTTTTTCGTTTCTTTTCTTTCTTTTTTCTTCAATTATTTCTTCTTTTTTTTTGCTGAGCATCTGGAGTGGTAGTGGGGGATCATTAGCATGACACTTATTTTTCTCTGACTGTTTAAATCCAGGATGTATGGTTTGTTGGTAGAACTATAAAAATAGAACATTGTCTTCGGTGCTATGCAGGGACCAGCATGTCAAAAAATAGACCCAACGTTTCCTCAGCAAGTCATTAAAGGGCCAGTGAAATACTGAGGCTGATGTAATTAGAGCTAACTTTGAAGTTAAAAGAAGTTGAGATAAAATTTGCACTCCGACCTCGTAAAAATGCCCACCAGCAACAACCACCCAAACAAACCCCATGTATTGGAAGGTTGTTGCCTGAATTGCGCAAAGGTGTCATCGGATCTTTTCCTTTTGATGGACGGAATTTTCTAGTTAACTAAACAATTTGAAACTTCGTATACTGGTAGAATGTGTCAAAAGAAAACATTATTGTAAACAAAATTGAAAACAAAATTGTAATTTGTAAGTTTAACGTAGTTTAATTCTTCGAATTTTAACCAATGAAATCCCAGCATCTTCGAATTTTAACCGATGAAATTCCAGCATTTGATCTCAAATCATTTGCTGCTTTATCAATATTGATAAAGAAACATAGCAGACGCACGCCGCATACATACACACACACATATATTCAGATACATACACACGTACACTTGCACACACACACACTCTCTGTCACAATCTCTCTCTCTCTCTCTTTCTCAAACACATGCATATACATTTGCACAAGCACATAGTAATTAATATATAAGATATACATACACACACATACGCAGCTTTGTCCCCTCTGTGTTTTGCCCCTTGCCGCAACAAATTTACACAAAAGGTAAATAAACCAGAAGGTCAATGTTTCATCGTTTCGGGGTCGATAAATTAAGTACCAATTACACACTGGTGTCGAGGATTTTTTTCCCAATTTATATCACAGCCTCCGACAAGCTGGGGCATCCTTTTATGAAAAAATATTTCGCAATTTTTTACAATACGACCGACACTCCACGCGCACCCTCTAGACCGATTTAGGCATATTATTGTTTTGTTTTTGTTGTTTCTGGCCCTTCAAAACCATGGGAGAAGCCTTTTCGGTTAAAAAAAATAAAGAAAATATTCAAAAATTATCGTTAATTTTTTTATTGGGCGACAAAATTCATCGATTTAAGAGATATAGCTGTTATTTCTAGCACACGCAGAAGACAGAAGAGAGAGAAGGATGAATAAGACGTGTGTGTGTGAGTTTTTAGACGCAGCAAATGATTTGAGCTCAAATGCTGGAATTTCATTGGTTAAAATTCGAAGAATTAAACTACGTTAAACTTACAAATTACAATTTTGTTTTCAATTTTGTTTGCAATAATGTTTTTTTTGACACATTCTACCAGTATACGAAGTTTCAAATTGTTTAGTTAACTAGAAAATTCCGTCCATCAAAAGGAAAAGATCCGTGTCATCCACCTGGCATGGGGAATCACCAAGAAATGGTGGATGCCATGACATGCTGTTACAGTGCATGTTCCCACACTACTACTACTACTACTACTTTACTATATTTGCTAGTAATTCCACACTCCTGGTAGATGATACCTTTGCATCACTCAGGTGACAACTCTCCAAACCATGGGTCTATTTGGGTAGCCGTTGCTGCTTAAGGTTCTTCGAGGCCAAAATGCAATTTCTATCTCACATGTCAAAATATTCAGCAAAACCATTTTATTTATATTATATTTTATTTTGAAGGCATGAAAGCAATAACGTAGATGAACAAAATAAGACAAACCAAAGTCATTAGTTAACGGAAGTTATAGTTTATCTGTTTTTGATTCATAATAAATATTTCTTTCCAATACAAAGATATAGAGACACAAAGGCATACACAAACATAGGTGCCTTTATATATATATATAAGGAAAATAGGGATGAAAACATCATCTAATCTTTCCCTGGCTCCACTGTTAAATACCCAATTTTGCAGAAAAAGCCTTACAAATCACATGGTATATATTAAATTTATAAAAATGAATTGAAAATGAAGATATATAGAATAATTTGCAATTCAAAAATTTAAATTTAAAATTCATTAACATAATACTCTATTATATTATATTCTTATAATAATATAACAATATAATATATAATAAATATGAAATACAAATTACATACAATTATTTCGATTCTTACCCATAATAAAATTATGAAAATCCGTTGTTTGTGGACAAGAATCTCCTCAGTGCAATTTTTTTATATATAAGGATTCACAGATCCAAGAAAAGACTGAACTTAAATATATTTGTTTCCAAGTGTGAATGTCAATAATTAAAAATAAAAACAAAGATAAAAAATATACTACCAATATAATCGTCATGAAATATATTTGTATACTATTAAGTATTTTAATCTAAATATATCTTAGCTCATTAGTTTTTTTTAAAATACTAAGAACAATATTTTTTTTAATATTTAAAAAACCATGGCAAAATAAGAAATATCCCTTTCATGTTTTCATATTATTAAAAAAATACATGTTATTATGATAACAATATGTTATTT
>NC_043003.1:79163394-79243394 GCF_006345805.1 Octopus sinensis | reverse complement strand
TGCATCATTGAATCACTAATCTCGTCTCTATCATTTGGTGGACTCGATATAAAGGGAAGATTGAAGCCAGTGAAATGCATAATGGTATTTCGTCTGCCGTTACATTCTGAGTTCAAACTCTGCTGAGGTTGACTTTGCCTTTCATCCTTTCGGGGTCGATTAAATAAGTACCAGTTATGCACTAGGGTCAATATAATCGACTTAATCCGTTTGTCTGTCCTTGTTTGTCCTCTCCATGTTTAGCCCCTTGTGTAAAGAAATAGGTATTTCGTCTGCTGTTACGTTCTGAGTTCAAATTCCGCCAAGGTCGACTTTACCTTTCATACTTTCGGGGTCGATAAATTAAGTACCAGTTACACACTGAGGTCGATGTAATCGACTTAATTCCTTTGTCTGTCTTTGTTTGTCCCCTCTGTATTTAGCCCCTTGAGGGCAATAAAGAAATAAGAAGCTTGCCTTCTACCCATGTGATCTTCAGGTCCACCTATCCTATTAGTTGCAGCCAGTCAAATCAATACAGCTATCTTTCCATCTCCAGTCAATACAGTATTGACTATCAATGAAATAGTAGACAGTTGTGATATAACTGTAGTCATGTTTGTATCCCAATCACAAGTTCATTTTTGTCTTGATTGCTCATGTGCATCTAGTAGGAAATTGCTATCATGGAAAGCAGCAGTGAGGAAATCTTTATGTGGTCACACATCTGGCTAGAAATAAAAGCCAAATATCTCCCAAGTAACACCTTACCCTGTAATAACTATTATAAAAAATTTTTAACACTTGCTTTTATTAGAATAAAAAATATCAATATTTAAATTACTGAGAGATGCTGAGTCATCTTTTGATTTGAACAATAATATTGCATTTTAAAAATCTTGTACCTATTACTTTTTTCAGTTATTAGACTGTGGCCATGCTGGGGCATTGCTTTGAAGAATTTTAGTTGAACAAATTGCTTCCAGTACTTACTTGTTTGTTTTAAGCCTTGTACTTACTATGTCACTTTCATTTGCTGATCCACTAAGTTACAGGGAAATAAATACACCAATATGAGTTATTAAGTGGTGGTTGTGGGGGTGATGGTGAGTGACAAAGATACACACACACACACACACACACACATATGCGCGTGCTGTTTTTTTTTCAGTTTCCATGTATCAAATCCACTCACAAGGCTTTGGTTGACTGAGACAATGGAAGGAGACACCTGCCCAAGGTGCCATGCAGTGGGATTGAGCCCTGAACCACGTGGATCGGGTGTTTTTACGTAGCACTGGCATGAGTGAATTTTATGAGGCACTGGCACCTGCAAGACAAAGACCTCTCAGATTGGAGAGGGAGTAGGGGCATGGTCATAAAAGACATGCCTGTCTGTATGGATGACCACAATTTTACTTAGTTTGATATGTCTTCTCATGTACAGCAAATCACAACAAGTCCTGATCCTTTGTCATCTTCTCAGTGAGGCCCAGTGGGTCTACTTCTTCCTCACACACATACACACATACATATCTCTCTCTTCTCTCTCTCTCTCTCCTCTCTCTCTCTCTCTCTCTCTAATTTATGAGACATGTCATTTGTTTGTATAAAATAATAAAATTGAATTGAATTTATCATTTATTGATTAAATTATTTAACTGTTCAATTTATTGTTTTGGTTTCCATTTCTAATTTATATATATATAGCATTATTAAATCTCAGAATGAGATTGAAACAGTAATCGCTCGATAATGTAAAGTATAGAAGCCATCTTAGCATGGCTAACCACATAGGGGAGGGGGTGTTACTGTAGCTTTATAGCCCCAGGAGATCGTCGTCTCGAGCTGGCTTTAGATACCATTTCAGTGCCCTTGAAGTATTTGCAAATACTTCAAGGGCACTGAAATGGTGTCTAAAGCCAGCTGGAGACGACGATCTCCTGGGGCTATAAAGCTACAGTAACACCCCCTCCCCTATGTGGTTAGCCATGCTAAAATGGCTTCTATACTTTACATTATATATATATATATATATAATATATATATATATTATTTAAAGGAATCCCAACTCTGTTTATATGCTTTATTTATATTCTTTATAATATTAATGTAGAATATAGAATATATAGTATAAATTGGTATATATAGTAAAATGAAATGAACTATTGATTGTCTTATTGAATAGATGAAATATTGAATATCAAATATTAAGGGACTAGTATACTTTCTTGCATTAAAGCAGTCTTCAAGGTCCCAGATTATGACAGGAGTGTTTCAATATTTCACCTATTCAATAAGACAATCAATACTTCATTTCATTTTACTATATATACTAATTTATACTATATATTCTATATTCTACATTAATATTATAAAATATATAAATAAAACATAAAAAACAGACAGAGTTGGAATTCCTTTGAATAATATATATCCCTCTATACACAATCATACAAACACCTTTATATATATATATATATATATATATATATATACATACATATGTGTATGAGGGTAAGCCAAAAATTATCCATGCTTTTGCCATAACAAATCTTTATTATTGTCACACTGACTTCTGTGCATACGTGCTTATAGTTGGTACTATTGTGGTCGTGTGATCGAAGTTTGAGTCTAACCACTCAATTTTTCTTTCTGGCTTTACAGTGTAAGCATGGCCACTCCACTAGCAATATGCACCAAAGAAGGACAAAAAGCAATGATCCAAGAAATGGTAATGGTGAACCGGTTCACCATTACCATCTCTTGAGCTTTTTGAATCTTCTCATCGGTGGTGGAGGTTGACGGGCGTCCTGCTCCCTCTTGTCCAGCCACTTTTAAACTCCACTCATACACACTTCTATGTGGTAGTGCACTGTCCCTGTATTGTGCCTCTGATGAATTTCAGCACCTGACACACCTTCTGACCAGAGAAATCAGGTCACTGCTCTTTGTTCTTTGGTGCACATTGCTAGTGGAGCGGCCATGCTTACACTGCAAAGCCAGAAGGAAAAATGGTTTGATCAGGCTCAAACTTCGATCATGTGACCACAATAGTACCAACTATAAGCATGAACTCGGAATCTTGGGGTTAGTAGCCCATGCTCTTAACCATTACGCCATATACTTGTGGGCATATGGTTAAGAGCATGGGCAACTAACCCAAAGATTCTGAGTTCGATTCCAAGTAGTGACCTGAATAATAATAATAATAATAACAATAATAATAATAATAATAATAATAACAACAACAACATCAAAACTACCTTAGGAACGAGAACCCAAGTTTGAAATTTCCCTCAGACACCTGATGAAGGCTGAAGGGTATATTAGCCAAAACGTGTTAACAACAAGCAAGATGAGGACAAATATCGGTCAAATGTAAATAATGTACATAATTTCTCATCTCTTAAATGTAGAACATTTAAACTCATTTAAATATAAGGAGAATAGCAATTCCACATCACTATCCAGCCATGTACACCATCTAATTAATATAAAAATACAGTATAAACTTTCCTGGGCTATAAAAGACTTCGGAACCCCATATCAGGGTCAACGCTCCAGTTGTGGACTCTACTTAAAAGAAGCTCTCAAAATTCTAACCTGCAACTCACCACAATTACTTAATAACTACAACAAGGCCTTCATTACGTGTATGCACAAATTCTTCTGCACTTTTAAATTCTTTCATAAATCTAAATGTAAGCTCCCCTCCCCCGAATAGCACCCACATACAAACACCTATGATCACTAACACATACCCCTTCTATATCTCTATAACTCTTATTTCTACCTTCTGTCTTACCTCATTTCCATTAACCTTACCTCATTTCTATCAACCTTACCTCATCACACTATGAGATTAATATTAATTCTTTAATTTATCCTTAATTTATTTAAAAACTTTAATCCAGTAAATCCCCTAATATAAACCCCTAAGTCTAACTCCCACTTATAAATAATTAAACATTTAACTAGCTTTTCCTTTCTTTATTACCTACATGCCACAACCCCATTGCTAAAAATAACTCTACAGCCACTGATCTTAGCCAGAATGGATACAAGCAATTAGTACTAAATGTCCTCCCCAACAACTTTAGACTTTAAGACTACCAGACACCTACCACTCTCTTTAGAATTCCTTTCATTTCACTCTATTTTTTTACCCTATCTTCTTCTAACTCCTCATCCTATCTCTCTTATCTTCTTTGCTACTCTGTACACAATTCTTAGACCCCATATACCTATGCACTTTACTTTATCCTATAGCCAATCCTTAAAATCCCCCCACCTCACTCTATCTACCTATCTTTCTATTTCTTTTCTTTATTTTTACCACTTAATAGTCACCTCCACTACCATTCTGTTATTGAATGTTGATATGCTCACATCTTATTTCTTGGGATGTCTACTATATCAGCATTTTAACCCACGTGGATATAGGAAAGATTGTAACTAAGGACTTATGCTCATGGATCTATGTAGGATTGCAACTAAGGACATATGCTCTTGTTTCTACAACATCAGAAGGCTGAACTATGAAATTTTATACTCCTCTTTTCTTCTTTCTTTCCATCTCCTTATTCTTTTACTCCCTTCCTCTATGTCATCATCTTATTAATATATACCATTCTCATTTTCCCTATTTTCTTCCCCAATTTGTCTCTGATGACTGGATATCCCATACTCGCAGGTATACCAGAAACAGCTGTAAGATTTTGAATTTCTTTCTATAATAATATTGTATATGACTTGAGATGTTTGCCTTGCCTTAATGTTTGACGTCCTGTTTAACAATTTCATATCCGCTGCATGGGAAATCTACAATGGGTCCATAACTACCGTCTTGGCTATAACCTTGGAGTCCCAGTAATCCGTTACAGCACTTACCTGGCATGCCTAACCATTTAGATTACCTGTGAACTAAATCCCCATACTATATACAGTGGCGGCCAAAATGTTCAGAACAGCATTGTTTTCGTCAGAAAGTAGATATAATTTTTTATCAAAGTTGTTTTATATTCTATAATTTTCACAGACAATAAATACGATATAATTTGTTATTGCCTGAGATTTTGGTGTAATTTGAGAGGATAATACAAAAGTTATGGATGATTTAGTGATTTATTGCAAAACCCATGGTGGCCAAAATGATCAGAACGGTTGCTTTTACTCCATGTTTTAGTATATTTAACCGGCGAACTCTAATGTTTTGAATTTGTTTACGTGACGGTTCTTTTACTAAACATTAGTAAGAATATTTGCAGTGTACTTTGTTAATATAATGCCACTTACTCCGTTACCAATTCGTCAGCAGATTATTAGGCTTCGAAGGAAGGATAATTTAAGTATTGGATCTATTGCAAAGATTGTTAACAAGTCAAAAAGTGTTGTACACGGTATTCTTAAGGTCTACGATGATTGTGGTTCGTGTGAAGCAAGAAAGTTTACAGGTAGGCCAAGAAAAACGACCAAGAGAGAAGATCATGCTATGGTAAAGTTGGTTAAAAAGGACAGATTTAAAACTGCTGCTACTGTTTCTCGGAAATTGAGCATTGTATTGAAGAAAACTTTATCTCGAAAAACTGTGTCTCGTCGTTTAGTTGAACATGACCTACAAGCAAGAGCACCTGCAGTGAAGCCACTGATCAGCTCCAAGAATAAAAAGTGTTGTCTTACCTTTGCAACCGAACATGTGTTGTGGTCTCAAGCAAAATGGCAAATGGTGCATTTCAGTGATGAATCTAAGTTTATGTTATTTGGCTCAGATGGGAAAAGGTACGTTCATAGAAAAGTAGGTGAAAAATTGTCGCCTAAATGCCTTAAGACTAGTGTTAAATTCGATGGAGGAAGTGTCATGGTTTGGGGGATGATATCTGGAGATGGTGTGGGCCCTTTGGTGCGATTACATGGAAAGGTAAATGCAGGAGTTTATAAACAATTTGTAAAAGATCATATCTTGCCTGTGCTGAGAAATTCAACTAAGCGACCACCCATATTCATGCAGGACAATGCCCCATGTCACAAGGCTAAAGTGGTCATGAACTTCCTCAAGGCTGAGAAGGTTATTGTTATGGATTGGCCTACTCAAAGCCCAGATCTCAATCCTATTGAAAATGTATGGAATATTCTAGGAGAACGTTCGAAAGCCAGAAATCCTAAAACAACGGAGCAATTATCGAATGCCCTTCAGGAAGAATGGAATAAGATCACCCAGCAAGAAATTGAAAATTTAATTTCCTCATGCAGTCGAAGATGTCAGAGTGTGATTGAAGCTAAAGGGCTTCACACTAAATATTAAATAATTCCAGTATTCTCTGTCATTTTTGATTATTTTGTTATTTTTTCAATCGTTCTGATCATTTTGGTCACCATGGGTTTTGCAGAAAATCCCTAAATCATCCATAACTTTTGAATTTTCCTCTCAAATTACACCAAAATCTCAGACAATAACAATTAATATTGTATTTATTGTCTGTGAAAATTATAGAATATAAAACTACTTTAATAAAAACTTATACTTACTTTTCTGACGAAAACAATGCCATTCTGAACATTTTGGCCGCAACTGTATATATGTACATACATTATATATATATGTATATATATATATATATGTATATATATATATATATATATATATATATATATATATGTAGATACATACGTATATATATATATTATATACATACATATATATATATATATATATATATATATATATATGTAGATACATACGTATATATATATATATACATACATATATATATAGATACATATATATATATATAGATACATATATATATATATATAGATACATATATATATATAATATAGATACATATATATATATATTATAGATACATATATATATATATATATAGATACTATATATATATATATATATATATCTATATATATATATATAGTACATATATATATATATATATATATATATATATATATATATATATATATATATAATATATATAGATCATATATATATATATACATACATATATATATATATACATACATATATATATAGTACATATATATATATATATAGATACATATATATAGATACATATATAATATAGATACATATATATAATATATATAATATATATATAGATACATATATATAGATACATATATATAGATACATATATATAGATACATATATATATAGATACATATATATATAGATACATATATATATAGATACATATATATATAGATACATATATATAGATACATATATATAGATACATATATATAGATACATATATATAGATACATATATATAGATACATATATATAGATACATATATATATAGATACATATATATATAGATACATATATATATAGATACATATATATATAGATACATATATATAGATACATATATATATAGATACATATATATAGATACATATATATAGATACATATATATAGATACATATATATATAGATACATATATATATAGATACATATATATATAGATACATATATATATAGATACATATATATATAGATACATATATATATAGATACATATATATATATAGATACATATATATATAGATACATATATATATATATATATATATATAGATACATATATATATAGATACATATATATATAATACATATATATATATAATATATATATATATAGATCATATATATATAGATAATATATATATATATATATATAGATAATAGATAGATACCTACATACATATAGATAGATAGATAGATACATACATATAGATAGATAGATACATACATACATATATATATATAGATACATACATATATATATATATAGATACATACATATATATATATATATAGATACATATATATATATATATATAGATACATACATATATATATATAGATACATACATATATATATATATAGATACATACATATATATATATATAGATACATATATATATATATATATATACTTTGATAGGTTTCGGCCATTATTGGCCCAGGCCATGTCTAACTTAATAGCACCACCTGGTGAAGTCTTTCAAGACAGAATTTGGGCACTATGGCCCACTCAAGTAGAGAGTTATTGTTTACAGAGACATATCCGGGTGTAGGGGGTTTATCCGGGATTTCTTGAAGGAATCTGTCCAAAGATACATATATATATATAGATACATATATATATAGATACATATATATATATAGATACATATATATATATAGATACACATATATATATAGATACATATATATATATAGATACATATATATATATAGATACATATATATATATAGATACATATATATAGATACATATATATATATAGATACATATATATAGATACATATATATAGATACATATATATATAGATACATAATATATAGATACATATATATATATAGATACATATATTATATAGATACATATATATATAGATACATATATATATAGATACATATATATATATACATATATATATATATATATAATATATATATATATATATATATATCACACACAAACATATATATACATACACGCATACATACATACATATATATATATATATCTTTTACTCTTTTACTTGTTTCAGTCATTTGACTGTGGCCATGCTGGAGTACTGCCTTTAGTTGAGCAAATCGACCCCAGGACTTATTCTTTGTAAGCCTAGTACTTATTCTATCGGTCTCTTTTGCCAAACTGTTAAGTTACAGGGACATAAACGCACCAGCATCGGTTGTCAAGTGATGTTGGGGGGGATGAACACAGACACACAAACATACATACATACACACACATACACACACACACACATATATATACATATATACGATAGGCTTCTTTCAGTGTCCATCTACTAAATCCACTCACAAGGCTTTGGTCAGCCTGAGGTTACAGTAGAAGACACTTGCCCAAAGTGCCATGCAGTGGGACTGAACCCTGAACCGTGCGGTTCATAAGCAAGCTACTTACCACATAGCCACTCCCACATATATACTTATATACTCTAGCAGAAATACCTTGCATTGCCCACATTAAAAGAATAATGAAATTTAGAAACGCCATCTAGATTACGTAGGTCTCAACTGCTACTAGTTGAGATTCCGACTTCTACATAAATAACTCCCTAACCCATGTCAGCATGGAACATAGACATTAAGTGAAATGTTTAAAGAAAGTTTTCAACTCATATATGTATATGAAGTAAACAGACATAATTCAAGAACACATGTCAGCCTCGTCTGGCACCCGTGTCGGTGACACGTAAAAGCACCATTCACTCGTGGCCGTTTGCCAGCTCTGTCTGGCCCCCGTGTCGGTGGCACGTAAAAGCACCATCCGTTCGTGTTCGTTGCCAGCCTCGCCTGGCCCCGTGCCGGTGACACGTAAAAGCACCATTCACTCGTGGCCGTTTGCCAGCTCTGTCTGGCCCCCGTGCCGGTGGCACGTAAAAGCACCATCCGTTCGTGTTCGTTGCCAGCCTCGCCTGGCCCCGTGCCGGTGACACGTAAAAGCACCGTCCGTTCGTGGCCGTTTGCCAGCTCTGTCTGGCAACCGTGTCGGTGGCACGTAAAAGCACCATCCGTTCGTGTCCGTTGCCAGCCTCGGCTGGCCCCCGTGCCGGTGACACGTAAAAACACCGTCCGTTCGTGGCTGTTTGCCAGCTCTGTCTGGCCCCGTGTCGGTGGCACGTAAAAGCACCATCCGTTCGTGTTCGTTTGCCAGCTCTGTCTGGCACCTGTGCAGGTGGCACGTAAAAAAACACCCACTACACTCGCGGAGTGGTTGGCGTTAGGAAGGGAATCCAGCCGTAGAAACACTGCCAGATCTGACTGGGCCTGACGAAGCCTTCCAGCTTCACAGACCCCAGTTGACCCGTCCAACCCATGCTAGCATGGAAAGCGGACGCTAAATGATGATGATGATGATGATGATTTGGTGTAGTTTGTGTCGTAATAAAAAAACAGGTGCAGATTATAAACAATGAAAGGCTGATTTTGGTGATTCATTTGACAGAGGTAGCAGAGAGCCAATTCAATGATAAATCTGACCTTAGATTTTGATAGTTCGCATGAATCCTGGCTCAGTTAGATCTCTTGCAGCTCCAAATGATGTCATCTGTAGTGCAGCGTTGTATTATCTAATTTTGTTTTGGAAGTGCTTGGAATCTTGGTCATTTGATGACAACAGTTTCTTCAATGGCTCTGGAGGTTGGGGGATTGCAGGGAGTTTAACCTTTTCACCACTGCAGCACAGTGCAGGTGTCTCTCCAAGCTACTTCCTAGCTTTACAATATATTGCACTCAGTTGTCATTGCACCGATGGAAACCATAGTATCATCTGCATATTAAACTGCTGGATCATAACTGAAAGCTGCTTCATAGAAGGTGTTTTTCTGAGCTGTTGCAACAACTCTTTGTTCTGCGGTAGAGACCCTGTATCTTGTCAGCTGTGAATACCTCTGTTCATCACTTTGAGATGCTCTGGCTTTTGTCGTGCACTTTCTGTTCGTTTCTTGGTATACTCCCCTTTGTGTAGCTGTCTCTCTTTCCCTGGATGGCAACATTCTTTTGGCTGACCTTGACATTGTAGACAGATTTGACACTTTCCTTCTAGGCATGGTTATATACATATACAGAAATACACGATTGCAGAAGATAGTAAACAATGAAAATAACTGGGTAACTGAAATTATATTTCTTAATACGATGGACAGAAAGTAAATAAGAAATTTTTATGGAAAATAAAGAATTGTACGGGCTGAAGCACAATTTGTCAGTGAATGAAAGAGCCAGTATTGAAGGAACCAGAAAAAAAACTGTTAACAAGAGAAAAACACAAAACTGTTGCAAAAGTAAATGAGAAATTTTTAGGGAAATTAACTAAGTGTACAGATTTAATTGAAATTTTTGAAGTTACTTCAAATCAATGGAACAGTCTGCTTGTGGAATTAACATGTAAGTGGTTAAGCATTTCACAAACTTGTGTATGAAGTCCTCAAAAATATTCAGCATGACACAGAATGTGACAAGGCTGGCCCTTTGAAATACATGTTATTGTTGCCAGCTGAGTGAACTGCAGTAAAGTCAAATAAAGTGTCTTGCTCAAGGACACAACACATTACTGGGAACTGAACTCAATACCTTACAATTGTGAGTCAAATACCCTAACCACTAAACCATGTGCCTTCACTCTTTATTAATTTAAAAAGTACAAAAATGAAGTCCTCTAAAGTGAAGGTGTTCAGAACCCTTGTCACAGCTTCTTTACCTTCTCCATCAGCTTGGGGAGCAACTAGCAATATCAAAAAATTAAAACCAAGCAATTAACTTACCAGCATTATATTTCCACCGGAACACACAATATGGACATGAAAGTCCTTTAGGTAACGAGAGGTTTACCTTCACTAATTTCATATCAGCTGTAATTGGAAACTTGTACGTGTTATTCTTTCCAGCTATTTGCAGGGGATGAGTCTCAAAACAATCTAGAGGTTCTGGGTCAGAATACTTTTTCTTGGGACATAGTGTAAACATGAACCAGCCTTTGTGATTTGCTGTCAGTTGAACCTGTGCTTCAACTTGTTGGCCTTCTGTATAATTTCTGACAATGATTCCTGTAGCAAATCTTCCATTTACTTCATTGGGACGGGGTCCATCATATGGATCTCCACATACACCACATTTACCTCCATTTTTTTTATATTGCACCTAAGAAATATGAAATAAAAATAAAAATTGAAATTAATAACATCAACAACAGTTTGACATTTTGGCATAAGATCAACAATTTTAGGAGAGGGGCTAATTTGATTACATCAACCCTAATATTTGACTGGTACTGATTTCATTGATCCTGAAAGGATGAAAGGCAAAGTTAACCTTAGCAGAATTCGAACTCAGAATGTAAAACTGGAACAAATACTGCCAAACATTTTGTTGGTGTGCTAGGAAAACAAATCACTTATTATATAGGTAAAGGAGATGCTTTAGGTAGAAGAAAGATTATATAGCTATCAAATTGCCAAACTATGTGATGTAAGTTATGGATAGAATTATATTTCAGGTGCAGTTTGGTTTTGTGCTAGGGAGAAGGGTTGGTGATGCCATCTTCCTTCTAAGACAACTGCAAGATAAGTATTTGGCTGAGAATAAGCCATTGTAATTGGCATTCATTGAGTGGGGAAAGCCTTTGACAGACCTCTTCACCCTATGGACAGGTGGTCTCTGAGGTAGGAATAAGAGAATGGTTTGTAAGGGCCATACAAACCATGTACTGGGGTACTGTCAGTAAGGTGAGGATTAGTAATGAATAAAGCAATGAATTTAGAGAACATGTAGGAGATCGTCAAGTCTTGTTTCTCCAATTCTCCAAGTCCCCTCCAATTCACCAATGTCCCCAGGCCATAACAGACTTGACTTGACAGCATTCACCCGGGGTGGGTTGAGCTGGCTTCATTCATCCTCAATGCTGCATCTGAAGAAGGTGTGATATACATGAGGAATATTTGAAGGATCTTGGGAATAGGAAGTTTCGCTAGCGGTCCCCAGCCGCAAATATATCCCTGTTGGGAGAACGTCTTGTTTGCCGTAGATTTTCTACAGATGCAGGGACAGGACGGGTTGAAGCTGCCGGTTGCTGGATCAGACGCTTCTGTTCACCAGAGCCCCGTTAGCCGTGTGCGGCCCTGATACTGCTGGGTGTCAGAACAATCCACTTTGGGTGGCCCTACCAGAAACCGAAGTCTCTGACACTCCCGCTTCACCCCCTTACCACGATGAGGTAATATATATAATTACACATCTATTGGATGGCCGTTGACTCTCAAGAGTTCCTCCACCCTTTGAAAGGTTTTGTTTTTCATCCCGTAGGGTGTCCAATAAACACCCTCCTCACCAAGCTTGGTGGGGTTGCCGGTTTAGTCGTCGATGGCCTGACCATGCAACAGGCCATAACCATACAACAGGCCATAACAGAAGAACTATTAGATGCTGATGACCTTGTTCAAATTGTATAATCAGAGAAGAGATCCCAGGAGTGGAAGCAAAACCTGGAACCAAAGTATCTTAGCAAAGTTAACTTAGTAAAAGACCAAAATTCTAGTAAGCAAGAAAACAGACAGGATTCTATTCCCATCAGATAATTAGCTCTGCACAATAAGTAGGAAAGGTTTAGCCAGAAATTCCATACAATGTACTCAGTACTTGCTATGGATGGGATATGTGTAAGAGGGAGACCCAGGAAGATATGAGATGAAGTAGCAAAGTCTGATCTCAAAATATTGAGCCTCATGGAGGAGATGACTAAAGACCAAGATAATTAGCATTGAGAAGACATATTCATCATAGCAAAAGTGAAGACTAAGAGCATTATGTTTATGCTTGTACATACTGGGGCCTGCTTCCTCATCCTGTCTTCCCTCATCAAACATTCTCTACATCTTATCTTCCTAACACCCATCACTCTTTTAACTATGATGCTACTCAGCTGCTGTAATTACATTGTATAACAACTTTTTCTCTTGAGTAGGGATTGTTATTTCCTATTTGCTTACCCCTAGAAAGTATGAAAAATGGTTAATATTTCTTTCAAACTTTGCTTTTGTTACATTTACCATAAAAACCCATGTAATTTGCACACCAGTGTATATTACGCAGGTGATTTTCAGGATAAAATTTGTTAAAAAAAGCTTCTATTCGTGTAAAATTTGCACCCAAACGTTTTCAGAATTGCTCATATGACCAGGTCAAAAAGGTTTTCAATTTAGTTGTATTTAGCATAATTTCACTTATGGTTAGATTTTATTAAATGAAAATAATTTCTGTCTAATAGGTATCACACTGAAATCTATTAAATTACAAAGTGCTTGTGTCGTTTATAATAAAATTTATTTTACATTTCTTGCCCAGAAGAGATTATGTCCGATCTTTAGCATACTGCTGTATGGCTTCTCAAATCATGATCAGAGGAAAAGTTGTTGATAAGAATTACCAACAAAAATAAAGCTGATAAATATGCACAGGTGTTGCAAATTAAATCTAATTACCAATTAATATCAGCTTGGATGACACTTTACTCAACTGACTTTACTCAAACTGATTATGTTAACAATTCTTTTCTGCCTATTCATGTCAGAACCTTTGATATAGAGCAGTGGTTTTCAACCAGGGTTCCGTGGAACCTTAGGGTTCCGCCAGTACAGTCCAGGGGTTCCGCAAGAAGTTACAAAACTGCTAAACTCAGCAGTAATTTTTAATTCTCCTGTGCAGATATGTGTGCATAAGACTATTAAATTATTGCACAGGGGTTCCTCGAGCCAGTGGAATGCTTCCTTGGGATTCCGCTCAAGCAAAAATTTTGTAAAGCACTAATATAGAGTATCAAAATTTTAATCTCTTTCACACTTATAAAATGTCAAGTAAACTTAAAAATTTGTCATCACCGTTATTGTCAGTATGGGCAGAACTTATGAATAGTTTACTGTGAAGGAGAAATTAAATATGCTTTTGAATGTGGCAATAAAGCTGCCGGAAGGCATTCTAATGTTAATGAAGCCAATGTTTGAAATTGGTGTAATCAGTATGACAAGCTTAAAACTGTGCCAAGTAATAGACAAAAATAAAATTATACAATCAATATTATCCATATCATTACATTTTTTTCAGTCAGGAATAATCATTTCACTATGTATGTCACTGGTGCTCCATTGCGTTAGGTAGAAACTTCAAGCAATGTAAAATATGGCCCAGACCGTGTTTACCAGCATGAACGTCAGACTTCAAAAAGTAGTTAACCATTTAATGGTTTTAGTAAATTTATACATAAAAAAGTAAGCATTATACTGCCTAGCATAAATAAAAGTAAACTTTATTATATTTAAGCCCTTATTTTTCTGTAAAAACTTATTCTCTCATTAAATGTGTGAACTTCTGGTATGAATGTTTAAGTTTTGTACATCTTTTTTCAACAAAATAAATTTTAAAACAAATTCTGGAAATGATCTACTCATGTAATTTATGCCCGATAAAGTTTATTTTCATTTAGGCAAAAAAAAAAAGTGTGTAAATTACATGAGTTTTTACAGTATTTAAATCCCAAAGAATCTATGATGCTCCCCTGCTACTACTCCTGCTCAGAGATACATATATTGTTAGCCACTAAGGGACATGATCAAGCAGTTAAAGTCAAACAACTGACAAGTGAATCTGCGGTAATGAGCAGAAAATTTGCTATAACAGTATTTCTGCTTCAACAACTCAGTGCTGAATCTGTCTGAAATATAATGGAAAATAGGTCAGTTTCAAAATATTGATGCCCGAGTCACAAAAGCAAAGTTTGAAAGTAATATTTGTCATTTCCTTTGATTCCGAGATAGAAGCAAATAAGAAATAGCACTTACTAACTAAAGACAAACGAAAAAAAAAATTTAATCTCTAACATATGAAAGCAGAAACAGTACATACTTTATTCATTTTCATGCAACCAATTACTCACTTTTTCCCTCAAGGACCGTGTCTTATCAACATTTATCCCTCATTATCATTATCCACCCTTCCACTGATTGTAGTACAGCTCCACCTCCCAAATGGGATATAAAGCTGTTACACAGTTAACCCTAAATGGCCACTGGTACTTATTTTATCTGAGTGTAGTGGAGTGGAACAATGTAGAGTTAAATGTTTTGCTAAAGAGCACAGTGCATCACCTTGGGTGGAAATTGAAACTAGAAACTTAGGATCATGGATCTAATACTATAACCACTAGTTTACAAGGTTACATACTGTCATTATTCCATGTTTACCTCACAGCAATGCAGAGAAGGTTTTGAAGTTTGTTTACACATCACTACATTATTTTGTTAGTATTTACTTTACTACAAAAAATGCTGGATTCTCTTCTCTGAAACAAAGAACAATGGCAGTTTTTTCTTCTTTATTGTTATTATTCTCTCTTTATTAAGAAATCACTGAGTTATGCGCAAGAATGGCTTTCTGGTTAAGAGATTAGCTTCAAAAGCATTCAGTTTTAAATGCAACTTACAGCATTTCTTCTTATATTCTTTGTATATAGTAGCTCATATTGTGAAGCACTTTATGGGTGTGAAACCAATGGTCACTCTATGACCAACCATAACTTTTAAGCTCCTAAAATATATATATACATACAGATGCATATATATATATATATGTGTGTGTGTGTGTGTATATATATGTCTACCCAAACACCCATCAATCTATATATATATATAATATATAAATTAGAGATAAAACCACTATTATGCAACTCAAACAGTGATAGACATAAACCAAAATATAAATAACAAATAATATATATTTTTTATAAAACATAACTTATAACTAGATCTCAAAAAGTATAAAAATGAATGATCAATATATAATAAGTAAAAAAACTACATATGTTTCATGGCTACAATTAAATTTGAATTACAATTAAGTTTAAATTTATATATATATATATATATATATATATATATATATATATATATATATATATATATATTAAGGTATGTAGAAAAATACAACATGGACAAGAACGTATAACTCATAGAAGACGATACAATAAACATGGACAGGACATTCGAACCCCTCAGTCTTCAGTCAAGAACCGGATCATCGTAGTAATTTCGGCTGATTAATCTTGAGATACTAGATCACGGCCAGCCCTCCAAGAAAAACTAAGCTGGAAGCGTAGATTTCTGGAAGAAGGATCGATGCATACGAACACCAGGACAGCAAAAGGGACAGATATAAAAAAAAAAAACAAAAAACAATAATGGAATACAGAAACATGAATACAGAAGCATTAACGGTGAAAACAACAAGTATATATATATACATCATCAGTTGGGCTAGATATACAAAATATGCATACATATACAAGATGAGATCAAAAAGTTCCTGGACTAGTTCTAGAGCATGCTAACAGAGGGCGGCACATGGTTGCATGTACAGTGAGAGCTAGCAGTGACCTTCATGAGGCAGTGTGCCAAATGACATTACTGTATTTACTTCACAAGTTGTGAAATTTATGCTTTTGTGATCACGTGTTTGCTGTAGTCTGAGATCTTGTTATGAACAGGAACAAAGAACCAATGTGAAATTTTGCATTAAACTTGGGAAGTCTGCTACAGAGTCATTGAGTATACTTCAGCAAGCTTACAGCGATGAGGCAATGAGTCATTTAAATCAATTACCCATTGACTGAATCATAAAACAAATAGCCACCTTGGACTGTTTACAAATAGATACAAACACACAGGCACAAATTCATGCACACATGCACATATATATCTTTAAAAATTAAATACTTTTATATACATTAAAATAAGGGATATTAACAAACATTGCAGTTGCTCAGAAGAAAATTATAATGTATGGGTATGTGTATGTCTCTGAATATGTATGTATGTTATGTCAGGTCACTTTCGAGTGCAACTGGTTACATGTAACCCAGTACAACCTGTTGCATGGTCGGGTCGTAGGCGACTAAACTGGCAACCCCACCAAGCTTGCTTGGTGAGGAGGGTGTTTATTGGACACCCTGCGGGATGAAAAACAAAACCCGTCAAAGGGCAGAGGAACTCTCGAGAGTCAACGGCCATCCAATAAATGTCTTAAGGCTGTATCATGCGCGGGGACATAGAAATAATTGGACTGAATACCCGATTGCGCGGTTAAACCATTGGGAGTGAAGAACTCCCAGCCTTTGTTAGGGCATCCTTCTAGGAGAAGGTAACTCAGGTAACTGGGATAACTCTGACATAAAACCTGCGGCTCAGTGGTTACCGATGATGTTGACTTGTTCTTCTTTTCGGATTATGGCTGCTGTTGCTTAGTGAGTGGGATTGACTCGGTGCACAGCCTTTTCTCACTTCAAAAAAAATCTTCTTGCACAAGCATTGCACGATAACAACATTAATTAAGCTTCGCGCAATGGCCATACTTGATAACGAGGGGGCAGCCACCATGTATGTATGTATGTATTATATGTACATTTGTATGTAGGTATGATTTTTCTTTGAGTTTAATTTAAGTTCTTCTTGAGAGAAGTCGAGCCGGTCGCTAACAAAGTGACAAGACTTTTTGAGTTAAGAGGGTTCCTGCTGTTTGTAAATATGTGGTTGAGTTGGTTTCTTGGTTGAACTGTTGATGCATACACCCAAATGTGTGCATCTTTCCACATAAGAATCTCACATGGAGAATTTCTGGAATATCTTACAAATCTTCACTGTGCCACATAGACATATATATTATTAAAAATTAAATACTTTTATATACATAAATAGCATTTAGTTAATCACTATACATATCCATCATTTTCTATTAAAATGTCTTGTTGATGAGTTTCATTTCTTCATTTCCCTGAAGAGAAGATTACATTGTTTTACACCCTTTTATTCCTTTGGAATAATATCAGGGATGTCTTCGAAACATGTATCAGAAGTAAAAGAATTTGAATAACACCTGCGTTTAACTCCATCTATTTATTTATATATATTATACAAAATATTTCACGTAAACCTGTAGTTTCTACCTTTAAAACAAGGAGTCACAACCTTTTTACTAGTGTGACTTTTTGCTACCCTGGTAACTATTTATTTATTTTTCCCATGTTAATTGTTAACAAGGGAAAAATACACACATCTATATATATATATATATAGCCCCAGGCATGGCTGTGTTGTAGTAAGAAGCTTGCTTTTCAACCACATGGTTCCAGGTTCAGTCCCACTGCATGGCACCTTAGGCAGGTGTCTTCTATCACCTCAGGCTGACCAAAGCCTTGTGAGTGGATTTGGCCAATGGAAACTGAAAGGAAGGGCATCCAACTGTAGAAACACTGCTAGATCAGACTGGGCCTGGTGCAGCCTTCTGGCTTCCCAGATCCCAGTTGAACTGTCCAACCCATGCTAGCATGGACAGTGGACGTTAAACAATGATGATGATGATGATATATATATATATATATATACTTTTATATATATATATATATATACAGAGAGAGAGAGAGAGAGAAAGGATGAGTAGAAAGTAACTAGGCATTAGAAATTGCTTATAGAATTTTTAGTATCACTGAAGTTGTGACAAAAACATTTTTTAAAGAGGCAATGCCAATAGGAATTTCTTATTTTCTTGTCTTATTTTCCAAATGTCTGGCTGCTTAACTGTTCAGGAGCAAGCTAAGATAGCAGCACACTATGAAGTGTGAAATTCCTTTGTTTTGGTTCAGAGATGGTGTGGTGCATGGAAAGGTAAGCATGCAACACTACGTCGAGAGACAATAAAAAATTGTTATGCAAAGCTGATGACCATTGGCTCTGTGAACGATGGAAGAGGTGGCTGTCCAACAACATCCTGATCAGCAGAGAACATGACAACCCACAAAGATTGATACGTCAAGCAGCTTGTGAAAGTGGCCTAACAAAATACACAATACGTACGGTGTTGCATAAAGAACTGAGTTTTTGACAGTGGAAACCCCATTACGAGCTAAAATCTGAAGGCTGTGACCACAGAAGTCCAGATGTCCAGAACTCCGAGAAGTCCAGATCTCACTCCTGGATTCAGGAGATTCGTCCTTTAGAAGGTTATTCATTCCATCCTTGGCTGTTTGAATAAACTGGTTGATGCCACTGGTGCTTATGTCGAAATATAAATATTTACTTTCATTTTCCCATTTAATAAAGAACATGTATCATTTGTTTCTATAAATTTGTAAAAGGAATATGGATTTTATTACCAATTTTTAATGCCTACTTACTTTTCATATATATATGCTGAGACCCCTTCGGTTATTACTGACAATGGGATTGCACCTAGAAAGTTACCCTTCCAGGCACAAGTCCAGGCAAGGTTGTTTATGGAAGATCAGCAGTTGCCCATGCACACTGCCCTTCCCTCCACACCACCAGTGTTATCCAAGAGAAAAGCAAAGCCTGATACAGCTTGGCAACTGTGACGTCGCAACCCATTTCTACAGCTGAGTTAACTGGAGCAATGTGAAATAAAGTATCTTGCTCAAGAACACAACATGCAGCCCAGTCTGGGATTTAAACTCACAACCTCACAATTGTAAGCTCAACTCTCTAACCACTGAGCCATATGCCTTCACACACACACACACACACACACACACATACACACACACACACACATATATATATATGTATGTATGTATGTATATAGTTATGTGTGTGTGTCTTTGTGTCTGATGTTGGTGTGTTTATGTCCCTGTAACTTAGTGGTTCAGCAAAAGAACCGATATAATAAGTACTAGGCTCACAAACAATAAGTACTGGAGGTGATTCGTTCAACTAAAATTTTTCAAGATGGTGTCCCAGCATGGCCGCAGTCTAATGACTCAAACAAGAAAAATTTAAAGAAAATAGAAAAAAACATCTATCACGATAATATTTAACCTACACTACTTGAAAACATGTCTGTGTTTACTTAATATCTTTTCTTAATACAAATAGCATTTCATTGCAATAAGTTTGTTTCCATTTCCCCTTTATTACAACTATTTGCTCTCTTATATTTGCTATCAACTTCTGTCTGTTAAATTTGCAAACACAAGGTAATCAGGTGAGTAGGAACATTAAGCATTGTTCTAAAATACCTTTCTGCATTTTGTAGGAACAGCTACTTCAGCAATTATTAACTCTGTGACACTATTGTCAAACAGACTTTACAATTAATGGAATTGGTGGGACAGCCATCATTGTTAACTGCTGTAAGTTGACTGAAGAACAATTAAGTTCTTTGTGGTAGAGGGGCTGGCATGGGACTGACTGCCATCGATGGAGAGCACTGGTGGACCTGATTGGCTCTACACATGATGACACCTCTGGGATCACTAACTTGGAATGACCCCAGTCCCAGCATGAAGCCAAGAAGCCAAATAGAAGTTGAGACAGATCATTTAAGTAGCCTGTTTAGAAGATGAAGACACAGGGATGACTGGGGAGAGGTGCAGGTGTGGTTGTGAAATAAGAAGTTTGTTTTTCAGCCACATGCTCTGGGTTCAGACTAACTATGTAGCACCTTGGGTAAGAGTCTTCTACTGCTGTCCAAAGCTGACCAAAGGTTTGTGAGAGGATTTGTTAGATGGAAACCGAAAGAAGCCTGTCTATATATCTATATCTATCTATATATATATATAAATATATATACAAATTGAGATAGGGGTTGTAAATGCAACCCTCCATGGGATAACATATATCCAATATACTGCTAGTGAAGTACCCAACAAAGTTAATACATAAATGTTAATGATTGCGATGCAATCAATTCATTTACTGTATTATATGGGCAAAGGTAAAATGATTTGGATATTAGCATATATATATATATATATGTATATATATATATATATATATATATTAGAAGAAATGAGGTACTCAGAAATCTGGATGGTTTTATATTTACAGATGTTACATGTTTTTATAAATCATATATCATATATATGATATATGATTTATAAAAACATGTAACATACTAATAAATATCTATAAATATATAACCATCCAGATTTCTGAGTACCTCATTTCTTCAAATACCTGTACATCATCTCCAAACCTTCTAATATATATATATATATATATATATATATATATATATATATATAATACAGTGTATATTAAAACATATTAAGAGGTTTCCATCATAGGAATCCTTTGCGCTAGAAAGAACAGCTAAAGTCCAAACCACTAATTAGGGATAAATTCTTGAAGGGAATGAAAAATAAAAACATTTACTATCTATTTTTTATTTTTATTTTTCATTCCCTTCGAAAATTTATCCCTAATTAGTGGTTTGGACTTTAGCTGCTCTTTCTAGCACAAAAGATTCCTATGATGGAAGCTCCTTGATGTGTTTTTATGTACACTGTATTTTATATATATATGTGTGTGTCTGTTACTGTGTCTGTGTCTCAACATCACAAGATTGTTGTAAACAAGTGCAACCATCATGCAGTGGATGTCTTTTGTTTCCAAAATTCTGTGAAAATGTGTCTGGTTATGGAAAGATATCACCTTACTTGGAAACAGGTAAGCGTTAGTGATAGGAATGGCATGCAGCTGAAGAAAATCTGGCTCAACAAATTCTTTCTGACCGTATATCGTAGCAATTGCGACGACACGACGAATGCACTGTGCCAAGTAGGCCACTTTTGGTAAGCAGAACTGGTGAAGTGGGAAAAGTAGACATTATAATAATGATGATGATGATGATGAAAGCAGTTATTGCTGATCAGTAAACAGTCATATGGAAAATAATCCCTTCTGTTACAAAGTCTGTCTGACCTTGTAGTATTTAGTTGCAGCCCAAGTTCAAATCAGAAGGAAGTAAAATTTATCTTTCATTCTCCGGAGGTCAAAATGTGAGTACCAACTGAGAAATGGATTCAATTGAATCAGCTAATTCTGTCTACATTCTTTCATTCTTTTACTCGTTTCAGTTATTTGACTGTGGCCATGCTGGAGCACAGCCTTTAGTCGAGAAAATCGACCCCAGGACTTATTCTTTGTAAGCCTTGTACTTATTCTATCAGTCTATTTTGCTGAAACCGCTAAGTTACGGGGACGTAAACACAACAGCATCGGTTGTCAAGTGAAGCTAGGGGACAAACACACATACATATATATATACATATGTATACATATATACGACAGACTTCTTTCAGTTTCCATCTACCAAATCCACTCACAAGGCTTTGGTCGGCCCAAGGCTATAGTAGAAGATACTTGCCCATGTGGTTAGTAAGCAAGCTACTTACCACACAGCCACTCCTGCGCCTATGTTAATTATTGTTAATTATTTTTTTCATGTTAATTATTTTTTTCTTTATTTTTATCTTCCTCTTCAGTACCGACACTATTTCATCATTAGATTTGTTTGTATCAGAAGCTAATATCATGCAAGTTTCACTTTTATAATCCCTTTGATCTCTAATAGTCATTAGGTGTCTTATACCTGGAAATATATTAAGTATCTGATGGGATTAAAAGTGGAAACCATCATTTCTGAAGTAATGGTAGCAAATAATATTGCTTATTATATAAATGATACTATTTTCAATCCAGAAGAATCTTTCCCAATTGCTTACATATTCTGGGGTGACCCGAGCTTAAACAACATCATAAGTGTAGTAGTGGCTGTGTGGTAAGAAGCTTGCTTCCCAACTACAAGGTTTCAAATTCAGTCCCTTGCATGGCACTTTGGGCAAGTGGTTTCTACTATAGCTTCAGTCTTCTACTATAGCCTTGGGCCGACCAAAGCCTTGTGAGTGGATTTGGTAGACAGAAGCTGAAAGAAGTCAGTCACACACTCACACACATCAGTGTGTGGCTTTGCATCTGTGTTTGTCCCCCCATCCACTGCTTGACAACCAGTGTTGGTGTATTTACATCCCTGTAACTTAGCAGTTTAGTAAAAGAAATCGTTAGAATAAGTACCAGGCTTTAAAAAAAGTACTGGGGTCAATTTGTTGAACTAAAAATTCTTCTGGGTAGTGCCCCAGCATGGCCACAGTCTAATGACTGAAGCAAGTAAAAGATAAAAGACCAAATTCACAAAGAGTCAGCAGTTGCCTCCATGAAGTTGCCCAAACTACCAGAAGTAACAACTGAATATCTTTCATATCAATGCCCTGCTACTTGAAAGCAGCACACTCAGAAATGTGGTCCTAGATACACCCTCTGAAAAATGAGCATGGCTTTACAACTTGAACATTGATTATATCTCTGCTTGATCAAGATTGATCTGGGACTAAACTATTGGGTTATCCGGAAAGTTTGTCCCGATTTATAGTAACTTACATTTCGACTTATTTTAGAACATGGTTGAGTCCATAAAATCAGATTTGACTACACCTCCATTTAGAGCACAGTTTACGCTATCTTTTAATTGGAAGAAAATTTATGTTCCTATAACCTATGTTAATTCTGTAACCCTTTAAAATGGAAGATAAGAAAGTTCATTTTTGGCACTTGATGCTTTGGGAACCAGAAAAAAATTGCTGCAGCTCGGCTGGGATGTGTTATCCCACCCTTCATATTCGCCGGATATTGCTCCTTCGGATTTCCACTTATTCAGGTCTCTGCAGAATAGTCTTAATGGTAAACTCTCAATTCCTTGGATGACGTAAAAAGATGATGAATTCTTTGCCATGAAACCACCTCAATTCTAGGAAGAGGGTATTTTCAAGTTAAAGGAAAGATGGAGACGCATTGTGCAACAAAATGGTTCATATTTGGTTGATTAAAAATGTAATGGCAAGTATTTATTGACCTTTTACTTTCCTTTAAAAATCGGCACAAACTTTCCGAACAACCCAATACATTCTTTCATGTACATATGTTTAGTGTTAGAAAGAGCATCTAGCTATAGAAATCAAGCCGAAACAGACTATGGAACATGGTGCAACCCCTGGCCTTACCTGTTCCTGTTCCTGTCAGGCTTCCAACCCATGGCAGGATGGAAAGCAGATATTAAATGATAAGGAAATAAGATGATGACGATGACAATGATGATGATGTACTTAGATATTCAGAAATAAGACATGTAATGTTAATTAGAGATCTGCGGAGGCACATGGCTAAGTGGTTAGAGCAGCAGACACGCGGTTCGAATCTCAGATTGGGCGATGTGTGTGTTTACGAGCGAAAGCACCTAAGCTCCACGCAGCTCTGGCAGAAGGTAATGGCGAACTTCTGCTGACTCTTTCGCCACAACTTTCTCTCACTCTTTCCTCCTGCATCTTGCAGATCACCTTCGACGGATCGGCGTCCCATCCAGGTGGGGAACCTATATGCCAAGAAACCGGGAAACCAGCCCTTATGAGCCAGGCATGGCTCGAGAAGGAACAAACAACAACGAATTAGAGATCTAACTGAATTGTAATAAGCACGTAAATATGAGGATAGTTTCACCTGTAAAGGTGAGGTTAATAAACTGAGAAAATGATAATGTTATTAACAATACTTAATCTCAGATAGTTAATAAATCATAGTCATAGCAGTGAAGTGGCAAAACCGTTAGAGTGTAAGATGGTAAAATTATTATACAAGACTTATAGTATTTAATTACATCCCAAGTTCGAATCAGACATAAGTAAAATTTACCTTTCTTTCTCTTGGGGGTCAATGATATAAGTATCAATCAAGAAATGGGTTTGAATGAATTGACTAATCCCGTTCACTGTAAATTATTATCTTCTTTATCCTTATCTTTCTCTTCAGTACTAATACCACTTCATCGCTAGATTTGTTTGTATCATAAGCTAATTTCATGCAAGTTTCTCTTTAATAAGTCAGCCAATGGAATAATTGGTAGCTTACCTCACTGCAGTATCAAGTAATGCCTGTGAGGGTGCATGGCTGTTCCAAAGCCTTAACCCTTACCATCGCCCATGTTAATGCTGTCAGCATATTGGCTTGTCAGTAGGTTCCATTGAACCTTCTGGTGCTTGACTAATTGAGGCACTTTGTATTGAATTGATATTGTTCTTTCTTTTTATTTCCTCCCCCTTTTCAATTTCTCTTTTTTTTCTTTCTATGTTCATGTTTGTGTTTTCTTTGGTGTGGAATTCTTATTTTAATATGGTTTTGTATTCTCTTTTCTCTTTTACTTGTTTCAGTCATTTGACTGCGGCCATGCTGGAGCACCACTTTTAGCTGAGCAAATCGACCCCAGGACTTATTCTTTGTAAGCCTAGTACTTATTCTATCGGCCTCTTTTGCCGAACCGCTAAGTTACGGGGACGTAAACACACCGGCATCGGTTGACAAGCAATGTTGGGGGGACAAACACAGACACATAAACACACGCACACATATATACACATATACATATATACAACGGGCTTTTTTCAGTTTCTGTCTACCAAATCCACTCACAAGGCTTTGGTCGGCCCGAGGGTATAGTAGAAGATACTTGCCCAAGGTGCCATGCAGTGGGACTGAACCCGGAACCATGTGGTCGGGAAGCAAGCTACTTATCACACAGCCACTCCTGATACATATATATATTATATATATGTATCATATAAGTACATGTTGTATATGTAATTGTTATCTCTGTTGGTAATAACACTTTTTCACACAGTTTAATTATGTTCTTTTGAAGTATGAAGTAGAAATACCTATAGCCCTTTAATTGCAAAATTAAATTTCATGGTTTTCATAGTAAGAATGTTAAGTGTCTACCAAAAAACAGAAGTGGTATTTTCTGCCTGCCACGTTGCCTCAATAAATTTGACATATCCAACTAAACTATTTCACAAAATATTCTTTGCCCTTGAACCTATGTTAGAAACAACTATTATTATAATGAAGAGCTGGCAGAAAAATTAGCACGCTGGGCGAAATGCCTAGCGGTATTTCATCTGCGTTACGTTGTGAGTTCAAATTCCGCCGAGGTCGACTTTGCCTTTCATCCTTTCGGGGTCGATAAATTAAGTACCAGTTACGCACTGGGGTCGATTTAATCGACTTAATACCTATGTTTGTCCTTGTTTGTCCCCTCTGTGTTTAGCCCCTTGTGGGTAGTAAAGAAATAGGTATTTTGTCTGCCGTTACGATCTGAGTATAAATTCCGCTGAGGTTTGCCTTTCATCCTTTTGGTGTCGATAAATTAAGTACCAGTTACGCATTGGGGTCGATGTAATCGACTTAATACCTATGTCTGTCCTTGTTTGTCCGCTCTGTGTTTAGCCCCTTGTGGGTAATAAAGAAATAGGTATTTCATCTGCCATTACGTTCTGAGTTCAAATTCCGCCGAGGTTGACTTTACCTTTCATCCTTTCGGGGTTGATAAATTAAATACCAGTTACATACTGGGGTCGACCTAATAGACTGGCTTCCTCCCCCAAATTTCGGGCCTTGTGCCTATAGTAGAAAAGAAACTTGGCATATCCTAACAGAAAATAGTTTCAAACATGACATTCCTCAACAACAACAACAGCAAAAAATTTTTTAAAAATCAATAAAAAAAGAAATAGATTGGTATATAAAAATGCTTTTGAAGTTAAGGGTAATGAAATTTCGAATGGATTTATCTGATTTTCACAGTAAAACAGCAAAAAGTATGTTGACACTGACATACGACCAGTCAATAACTTTGTAGCTTCTACAAAATACGACAATATTTTTAAAATATCGTTTCAATAAAGATTAATCTTTATTCTCTGTTTTCATCAATAAGAAAGATAAAAAAGATTTATTCATTGAATAATCTTCTGAAAGGGTATAATTATTCACATCATTCAGCTTTTATCCTAATCTATCATCTTCAGAGTAAAAGCAGTCATTGCTGATCTGTATACAGTCTCATGAAAAATAATCCTTACTGTTACAAAGTCTGTCTGACCTTGTATATTATATATATATATATAATAAGGCAATGAATTGGCAGATATGAAGAAATGATAGTGTACCTTACAGTGTTTAGTTAATCCCTGATCTTCTGCATACTGCTCATTAGAATTGAATTTTTTTTTTTTTTTTGTGATTCATCCTTTCAAGGTCGATAATATAAACACCAGAAATAGAGTAAATTGGTTAATCATCATCATCATCACTACCACCACCACCACCACTACCACTACCACCACCACCACCACTACCACTACCATCACCATCATCATCATCATCATTTGACATCTGTTTTTTATACTGGCAGCAGTTGGATGGTTTGATGGAAGCTGGTAAGGCCAGGAACCACACCAGTTTCCATTGTCTGTTTTACCATGGTTTCTACTGCTGGATCCTCTTCCTAATGCCAACCACTTAATGGAGTGTTACTGGGTGCTTTTTATGTGACACCAGCACCAGTACTTTTTACATGGCACCATCACTAGTGCTTTTTACATAGCACCAGCACCGGTGCACTAGCTAAAAAAAAATAATAATAATAAAACAGCAGTGCTGGTGTCGTGTAAAAAGCACTGGTGGTGGTACCTCATAAGAACCACAGGTGCTGGTTCCATATGTCATAAAATGCACAGGTGCAGGGGCCACATAAACAGCACTGGTGATGGCATCAAGTAACTATTTATTGATTAAATGTTGGTGCATAGATCTAGGGCAGCTTTGAGCCGACAGATGGGTGTGTCAGATAAAACTATTATCATTTACAATAAAAAGATGATGATGATGATGTTGATATAACTTATATCTTTTCTTTTAGCTTTTGTATGTTTTAGCCATTAGACTGCAGCCATGCTGGGGCATTGCCTTGAAGAATTTTAGTTGTACAAATCAACTCCAGTACTCATGTTTTGAAGCCTGATGCTTATTCTCTCAATCTCTCTCATTGAACTGCTAATTACAGGGATGTAAACACACTAACACTGGATGTCAAGCTGTGGAGAACAAATACACATACACAGACACAAACATGCAAAATAGGCTTCTTTCAGTTTCCTTCAACCAAATTCATTCTCAAGACTTTTGTTGGGCAGACACTATAGTAGAAGACTCTAAGCTCAAGGTGTTATGCAGTGGAACTGAACCTGGATCCATCTGGTCGAGAAGCAAACTTCTTGCCATCACCATCATCATCAACATCATCATCAACATCATCATCGTCAACATCATCATCGTCAACATCATCATCATCATCATCATCATCATCATCATCATCATCATCACCATCATCATCATCATCATCACCACCATCATCATCATCATCATCATTTTAATGCTCTCATCAGTTAGACAATATTTGCTGGGTCAGATGTTCTATGGCTGGATGCCCTTCCTATTACCGACCCACACCTGTTTTCAAGTAAGGTAATATTTCTTCGTTAACAGACATGTCTTCATGGAAGATTGAAAACAAAGGACACCCCTTGCATGGTGGTGACACTCATTTACAACTGTCATGTAATGTCAAGTCTGGAGACAAGTAACACATACACACACACATGCTCATATACACACACATATGCACACACACACACACATACATGTGTGTGTGTGTGTGTGTGTATATAAGCATATATACAAACATATATACAATTGGCTTCTTTTAGTTTCTATCTGCTAAATCCACTCACAATATTTTTAGATGCACTATGGCTAAAATAAAGACATGATGATCAGTACTTTGAATACAAGAGCTGGATTAAGGTCAACCGGTGCCCTAAGCACAGAGTTAAAAAAATATTTCTTCTTTGACTGTTCTATTGTTTAACTGACAACACATGTTGATATGAAATAATGGGTAAAAAATTCAGTCTTTCCAAGTCATGAGAAATTCAGAAACTTGCACTTATTTAAGTTTAAACAAACACAATAAAATAAACCGATAGGTTCAATATGCTTACCATTATTAAATAAAATTGATTGATTTAAAAAAAAAAAATATTGATTAAGTTTCTTCAAATGTATTACTTTAAACCTTTAGCTTTTAAATTGGCCAAACATTTTACTTCTTTTATGTTCAAACCAAACAGATCGAACCTCTCAAAAATGCCCTGCATTATCATTCTGAAATGTGTGGCGGCACAGGAGTGGCTGTGTGGTAAGTAGCTTGTTTACCAACCACATGGTTCCGGGTTCAGTCCCACTGCATGGCGCCTTGGGCAAGTGTCTTCTACTATAGCCTCGGGCTGACTAAAGCCTTGTGAGTGGATTTGGTAGACAGAACTGAAAGAAGCCTGTCGTATATATGTATGTATATATATATATTATATATATATATATATATATATATGCGTGTGTGTATTTGTGTGTCTGTGTTTGTCCCCCTAGCATTGCTTGACAACCGATGCTGGTATGTTTATGTCCCCGTTACTTAGCAGTTCGGCAAAAGAGACCGATAGAATAAGTACTGGGCTTACAAAAGAATAAGTCCCGGGGTCGAGTTGCTCGATTAAATGCGGTGCTCCAGCATGGCCACAGTCAAATGACTGAAACAAGTAAAAGAGTAAGAGAGAGTAATCACATCTTGAAGCTATGAAATAATGCATAATTAATTCAAAACATCGTCATCGTCGTCATCACCACCATCGCCACCGCCATCACCACCAACATCATCATCAACATCATCCTTTAATATCTGTTTTCTATGGACTGGATGGCTTGACCAGAGCTAGCAAGCTGGAGAGCTGCACCAAGCTCCAATCTGATTTGGCTTGGTTTTCTTTGGCTGGATGCCCTTCCTAATGCCAATCACTTTACAGTGTGCTGGGTGCTTATATAACATGCGACCAGCACGAGTGCTATTGAATGGCACCAGCATTTGCGCTTTTTATGTGGTACAGCAGGCCAATCTTTGCCAGGGGATGTGGCCTTGGCACTTCTGTGGAGGATGGGTCTTATTGAGTACAATCTGAATAAATAATCCTTTAAGCTAAAGGCACAAGGCCTGAATTTGGTGGGAGGGGACTAGTCAATTACATCGACTCCAGTGTTTCACATACATACATACATACATACATACATATATATATATATAATATATATATATATATTATATATATATATATATATATATATATTTATAAAAAAGAAGTTTGAAAATGCCACTATATAAGATAAATATTAATTTTCTAAGAAATTTTACATGTTTCGGTTCTTCTTGAAAAAACGAACCTTATCAAAAATATTTTTAAAAGTTAAGTGTAATAAAAGAGTTCATAATTGTTTCTTACTGGTCTCAACAGAATCCATGTGGTGGTGTTTTGTGGGGAGTAAGTATAATAGCTGTCTTATGTGTTCGAATGCATTTTTTCAAGAAGAACTGAAACATGTAAAATTTCTAAGAAAATTAAAATTTATCTTATATAGTGGCGTTTTCAAACTTCTTTTTTATAAATATATACCCACTTGTATACGATCTACACTTATTATAAATATATATATATATATATATATATCATGGACTGTGGCCATGCTAGAGTACCACATTCAAGGGTTTAACTGAACAAACTGGACACAATATTTATTTTTTCCTGTTGATTTCTTTCACTAAACTGCTAAGTTATGGGGACATAAACAAACTCAAGCAAACCCACACACATACACATATTATTTTATAAGCTTAAAGCTTATGAGCAATCACCATGCAATGACTAAAGAAATATAGACTAATATTGCCCCAATTTTAGACTAGTTTCTTTAGTCATTGCACAGTGATCACTTATCAGCTTTAAGCTTATAAAATATTATAATTATTACTTACTTAGGCGCAGGAGTGACTGTGTGGTAAGTAGCTTGTTTACCAACCACATGGTTCCGGGTTCAGTCCCACTGCGTGGCACCTTGGGCAAGTATCTTCTAGTATAGCCTCGGGCCGACCAAAGCCTTGTGAGTGGATTTGGTAGACGGAAACTGAAAGAAGCCCGTCGTCATCATCATCATCATCATTTAACGTCATGTATATATATATATACGTGTGTGTGTTTGTGTGTCTGTGTTTGTCCCCCTAGCATTGTTTGACAACCGATGCTGGTGTGTTTATGTCCCCGTTACTTAGTGGTTCGGCAAAAGAGACCGATAGAATAAGTACTGGGCTTACAAAAGAATAAGTCCCAGGGTCGAGTTGCTCGATTAAAGGTGGTGCTCCAGCATGGCCGCAGTCAAATGACTGAAACAAGTAAAAGAGAGAGAAAAGAGAGAGATATATATATATATATATATATACAGAACTGTAAATAACAACGCTGCTTACCAAAAACTATTGCAGAAGATACATATATATAAATACACGCATACACACAAGAAACTTCCACAAAGTTTTTGTTTTCCAAATTGACCTCACAAGGGATTAGTGAACTTTGGAATTTAGTAAAAGACACTTGTCTATGGTACCATGCAGTGGGACTGAACCTAAAACCCACATATTTACATCTCTACTGTCACTTTCGTCAATAAGCTCATAATGATTTCATTTGATGGTTGGTGAATTTTATTTGTTTATTTATTTTGCTTAGTTGGTTTGAGGACCGGTGAGCCAGAGGCTGCACCAGCTCAATCTGATCTGGTAAAGTTTCTACAGCTGGTTGGCATTAGGAAAGGCATCCATCTGTAGAAACTTTGCCAGATCAGATTGAGCCTGGTGCAGCCTCTGGCCCACCAGTCCTCAGTCAAACTATCCAACCCATGCCAGCATGGAAAGCAGATGTTAAACAATTATGATTATTATTATTATTATTATTATATTATTATTATTTTTTAAGGTGGAAGGCTGTATTTTGGCTTGCAATGAAAATGTCCTTGAGTTAATTTCTTTCTCTTTTTTTTTGGGGGGGGGCATAGTAGTGTTGGGGTAGGTGGGAGGAGGAATTGCATGATAACCAGAATAAACAGTGCATTGAACTTATTCAACAGTAACAAAAATATGAACAACATTTTGATTGCATATCAAAATATCAATACATACATACATAACCTTCCAGAAATTTATCATTTATGTATAATATTTGCTTGTCTAGACTTGCAGTTATATGCATGAAAATACATAAAATATGATATACAAATCTGCATTCACACTGATTACAAATATTGCACATATAGACATACACATGCAAAAATACCTTGTTGATGTTGATGAAATTCCAATGAAGGAGCCTTTGATCTAGGTTAAAAACTGACTCTTTCTTTATTGGTAAGAAATCTTGAAATAAAACTGAATAATGGCATGTACATCATCATCATCATCATCATCGTTTAGCGTCCGTTTTCCATGCTAGCATGGGTTGGACGGTTCTACTGGGGTCTGTGAAGCCAGAAGGCTTCATCAGGCCCAGTCAAATCTGGCAGTGTTTCTACGGCTGGATGCCCTTCCTAACGCCAACCACTCCGTGAGTCTAGGGTGCTTTTTACGTGCCACCCGCACTGGTGCCAGACAGAGCTGGCAAACGGCCATGAACGGATGGTGCTTTTTATGTGCCACCGGCACGAGGGCCAGGCGAGGCTGGCAACGGACACGAAACGGGCGGTGCTGGCAACAGTCGCGAAACGGAAAGTTCTCTTACATGCCACCGGCACTGGTAACACATCTGCAATTTCCATTGATCGATTTCCATCGATCGATTTCGATTCTGATCGTCACTTGCCTCAACGGGTCTTCACAAGCAGAGTTTTGACATGCCACCGGCACTGGTAGCACATCCGCAATTTCCATTGATCGATTTCGATTCTGATCCTCACTTGCCTCATCACGTCTTCACAAGTAGAGTTTTGTGTCCCAAGAAGGGAAGGTATGCATACGTAGGCTGGCTCCATCCCATGTAGAAGGCCACGGGTTATGGACTCACTTGTCCTGCCGGGTCTTCTCGTGCACAGCACACTTCCAGAGGTCTCGGTCTCTAGTCATTTCCTCAGTGAGACCTAAAGTTCGAAGGTCGTGCTTCACCACCTCGTCCCAGGTTTTCCTGGGTCTGCCTCTTCCACAGGTTCCCTCAACCGCTAGGGTGTGGCACTTTTTCACACAACTATCTTCATCCATTCTCGCCACATGACCATACCAGCGCAAACGTCTCTCTTGCACACCACAACTGATGCTTCTTAGGTCCAGCTTTTCTCTCAAGGTACTTACACTCTGCCGAGTGTGAGTACCGGCATTACACATCCATCGGAGCATACTGGCTTCATTTCTAGCGAGCTTACGCATATCCTCAGCAGTCACGGCCCATGTTTCACTGCCATGTAGCATGGCTGTTCGTACACACGCATCATACAGTCTGCCTTTCACTCTGTGCGAGAGGCCTTTTGTCACCAGTAGAGGTAAGAGCTCTCTGAACTTTGCCCAAGCTATTCTTACTCTAGCAGTTACACTTTCAGCACACCCCCCCCCGCTGCTGACTTGGTCACCTAGGTAACGGAAACTATCAACTATTTCTAGTTTTTCTCCCTGGAAAGTGACGGAAGTTGGTCTCAGAGCATTTTCAGTGTTTATTGTTCCTGAGCATCTGCCACATACAAAAACCATCTTCCTAGTTAGCCTTCCTTTGACATTGCTGCATCTCTTATGTGTCCATAGCTTACACTTGGTGCATCTTATAGAGTTTCTACCTACACCTTTTCTACAGATCGAGCAGGGCCATCTACCTGAAGGTGTTTGTGATTTGTCTACCTTCCTACTGATTATGACTTTGGTTTTAGCTAGATTGACTCTGAGGCCCTTCGATTCTAATCCTTGTTTCCACACCTGAAACTTCTCCTCCAGTTCTGATAGCGACTCAGCAATTAGAGCAAGGTCATCAGCATAGAGGAGCTCCCAAGGGCATCCTGTCTTGAATTCCTCCGTTATTGCCTGGAGGACTATGATAAATAGGAGGGGGCTGAGTACTGAGCCTTGGTGGACTCCTACCTCTACCCGGAATTCTTCACTGTACACATTTCCAACCCTCACCCTACTAGCAGCGTCCCTGTACATGGCCCGCACAGCTCTCACTAACCATTCATCTATCCCTAGTTTCCTCATTGCCCACCAGATAAGGATCGGGGGACCCTGTCGAAGGCTTTCTCCATGTCAACAAAAGCCAGGTACAGGGGCTTATCTTTGGCTAGGTATTTCTCCTGCAGCTGCCTTACCAGGAATATAGCATCAGTAGTACTTTTCCCTGGCACAAACCCAAACTGCATCTCATCTAAACAAACTCTCTTCTAATTAGTTGGGCTATGACCCTCTCCGTAACCTTCATCACCTGGTCCAACAGCTTGATACCTCTGTAGTTATTTGTATCTAGGGCATCACCTTTACCTTTGTAGCAGTTGACTATTATACTGCTACACCAGTCATTGGGTATGACCCCTTTGTGTATCACCTGATTAACTATACGGGTGACTAGGCTATAGCCGACACTACCAGACATTTTGAGCATCTCTGCAGTGATTCCTGATGGGCCTGGGGCTTTCCTGTCTGTCTTCATGCTTCTAATTCCTTAGCTACCACGGAACACTCAACTCGGATAGCTGGTCCCTCTGTTGGGTCAACATTCGGCAGACTCTCTTTATCCCATTCATTTTCTTCATTCAGCAACCTTTCATAGTGGCATCTCCAAACCTCTCTCTTTGCATCCTCATTTAGCGCAAGTGAACCATCTTCCATGCGAACACACTTCTCTCCTACCACATCACGATTCTCTCTCACACACTGTCTTGCAACACGAAACACCTCCAGTCTTTGGTCCTCACGGCGCAGAACATTGGCAAATTTTTTCTTATCTGCTTCCCCTCTGGCTAAATAAACCTGTCTCCTAGCTTCTCTTTTGGCAGTCTGATACAATCCCCTGCTACCCCCATTTTTCCAGACCTTCCAAGCCTGTCTCTTTTCTCTAATAGCCCTGTCTACAATATTGTTCCACCACCACGTTATTCTAGGTCGAGAGGGGACTTTGCACCAGCCACAGATCTGGTCAGTGGCTCTCAGCAGGTTGTCCCTTAGAAACGTCCAGCTGTCTTCTACCCCCTGTGATGCTCTATCCCCTTCTACTTCGTCAGAGGCTTCAAGTAATATGTCCCTAAATCTCTGTCCATTTGCAGGATCTTTAAGCTTCCAGATCCTTCTTCTCCATATTTGTCGTCTTCTGGTTGTCCTCCTAGTCCTGATCCTAAAGTCACTAACTACCAGTCTATGTTGTGGGGTACATTCTTCACCTGGGAAGGTTTTGGCATTTATAAGCAGCCATCTCTCCCTTTGCCTTGTAAGGATGTAGTCATTTGGCTGGTATGTTGGCCCGATGGTAAGTGACTAGGTGGCTGGTAGGTTCCTGAAGTTAGTGTTGCAAATCATAAGATTATTTGCATCGCAGAACTCCAGCAGCCTGGTTCCCTCCTCGTTGCGGGAGCCATAGCCATAGCCTCCATGTACGCCATGGAAGCCCCCAGCATGTCGTCCAACGTGACCATTGAAGTCACCAGCCACAAAGATAAGGTCTCTGTCGTTCGTCAACGAGGTAGTCGCAGTAGAGTGTCATAGAATCGGTCTTTCTGTCCATCGGGTAGCCCCGACTGAGGAGCATAGGCTGATATAATGGTTGCTAAACTATGGAAGCACTAATCTAATCTTAAGTATTCTGTCACATACTCTGATTACCTCAATTACTTTATCTACCCATTTCTCAGCGATAAGTATAACACGCCACCAACCCCGTCAGTGTTCCTGCCCAGAAAATCTTGTACCTGCGTTCCTTGCCTGTGAGGAACCTAGCTGATCCTCCTCTCCACCTTATTTCTTGCATGCAACATATATCCACACATCTCCGTTCAAGCATCTCGACTATACATACGTATAAACATACATTCATGCATACATACACACATACATACATACATACATACATACATGCATGCATACATACATACATACATACATAAGCAGTTGTCCGAAAATGTCATCACGGTATCATCTACCGATGAGGCATGATTTTGTAACTGGGACACCCTATAATGAAATCCATCGGAAGGATAACCCTGAGGACAAAGAAAGGAGAACCTACAGTATGGTAGAAGCCATAGCCACTCATAATAAAAAAAGGAATACTGGTGGAATGTGCCAGTGAAGACCTCAATAAAATGTAAGCACAATAGACCTGATATAGTGATTTGGGATTGAGAAGAGGAACTGTGCACAGTTGTAGAAATTAGCTGCCCAGCAGATGTTAATATAAAGCTGCAGATCAGCTAAAAAGAGAACACCTATGCTGAACTATTGGGAAATTTGCAGTTACTCTATCTAGATTACAAGTTCAGATTTATACCTGTAATTATTGGAGCCCTGGAATATGTAACATGCTGCCTAAATACCGATCTTGAGTAATTAGGCTTCTGAAAATCAGAAAGGAGAAAGCTAATTCAAAGACTACAGATCCAATTCATCACTAGAACTGCAAAAATCTGTAAAACTTTCCAGAAGTTTATCATTTAAGTATATATGAGCATGTCTAGATATGTAACTATGAGCATGAGATACATACATAAAACATAAAAATCTGCACATACATATATACATACATAACATGATGGAAAAATTCTATGGGATGTGAATGTTGTGTATATCTATCTATCTATCTATCTATCTATCTATCTATCTATCTATCTATCTATCTATCTATCTATCTATCTATCTAACTGTATATATAAATATGTACATACATACATGTGTGTGTCATCATCATCATCATCATCATCGTTTAACGTCCGTTTTCCGCGCTAGCACGGGTTGGACGGTTCGACCGGTGTCTGGGGAGCCAGGGGCTGCCCCAGGCTCCAGTCTGATCTGGCAGTGTTTCTACAGCTGGATGCCCTTCATAACGCCAACCACTCCGCGAGTGTAGTGGGTGCTTTTTACGTGCCACCTGCACAGGTGCCAGAGGGGTCTGGCATCGGCCATGATCAGTTGGTGCTTTTTTTTTTTTTTTTTTTTTGTGCTACCGGCACAGAAGCCAGTCAAGGCGATGCTGGCATCGGTCACGTTCGGATGGTGCTTTTTATGTGCCACCGCCACAGAAGCCAGTCGGGGCGGTGCTGGCATCGGCCACGTTCGGATGGTGCTTTTTATGTGCCACCGGCACAGAAGCCAGTCGGGGCGGTGCTGGCATCGGCCACGTTCGGATGTTGCTTTTTATGTGCCACTGGCACAGAACCCATTCGAGGCGGAGTTGGCATCGGTCACGTTCGGATGGTGCTTTTTATGTGCCACTGGCACAGAAGCCAGTGGAGGCTGCACTGGCGACGGCCACGTTCGGATGGTGCTTTTTATGTGTCACCGGCACAGGTATCACAACTACTACTGTTTCCATTGATATTTGGTTCGATGTTCATGTACATGTGTGTATATATATATATATTTATGTGTGTGTTTGTGTGCATGTGTGTAGGAGGAGATGTCTTCCTGGGGGTATAAACAACAGTAGCATTGCTCCCTATGGGTCCACATTTAGGTGGCAAATATACTTCACGATTCCATGCTGCTAACAGTAGCAGCATGGAATTATGGTCTCACTCAGAGATTTATTATTGCTTGTCTCTCCTTTCTTGAGATTAGTGAGTTTGTCACTGGAAAAAACATAGTATTTTGTGTTTGGAATGAATTCTCATCACTACCTGGTGATTGTCATATGTTGATGATGGCTATTGTCCAGAAACCTGAGTCTGTGTGTATCACATAAGGCTAGAGATGGGAACGATGATTTCCAATCGCAAATACTAATCAGACACAGACAGTGTGTTGTTAGCCAGCTGGAAGAGATGTCTTCCTGGGGTCATAAACAACAGTAGCATCGTCCCCTATAGGTCCGCAACATTTAGATGGCAAATATACTTTATGATACATACATGCTTCTACAAATATGTATGTACGAATGTGTTTGTGTGTGTATGAAAGTATGCATGTATATATGTATGTATGTACCTATACATATATGTAATAAAAATAAATAAATGTGCCCTTTTAAAGCCTAGCCAGGCTCATGAGCCCAGTTTCCTGGTTTCTATGGCGTATGTGTTCCCCAGCTGGATGGGACGCCAGTCCATCGCAGCGTTACTCATTTTTGCCAGCTGAGTGGACTGGAACAATGGGAAATGAAATGTTTTGCTCAAGAACACAATGCATTGCCCAGTCCAGGAATTGAAACCACAATCTTACAACCATGATGCTGACACCCTAACCACTAAGCCATGCACCTCCACACATATATATAATAGTGTATATATATATATGTGTGTGCATATATATATATACACTAGCAGTATCGCCCGGCGTTGCTCGGGTTTGTAAGGGAAATAATTATATAAGCATTTTTAGAGATGTAAAGTATAATAGCCATCTCAATATGGCTAACCACAAAGGGGGAGGGGTGTTACTGTAGCTTTTTACGTTCTGAGATTTAATAATAAATTTTAGAGAGTTACTTCCCTTATATATGTCAAAAATGGATTAAAAATGGGAAAAATTGATGGTAAATTTTTTTTTAAATCGTAGACTCATCGTAGACGCGCGCTAATACCCAGACGGTCTCGATATGATCACCGACTATAAGATACCCGGTTTTGGTTAAACTGCACCGCAAATGTGTGGAGTAGTTAGGAATCTAAATCGTAGGAGACAGACACACAACCTCACTTTTTTATATAAAGATTTCCTCTATTTACATAATATTGAGGTCTCTTTCTTTCTTTTGTTATCTTACTGTTTTTACCAATATACATATATATATATATATATAAATATATATATAGTTACAGAGATGTACTTGCATAGCAAGTGACTTGATCTGAGATCGTGTGCTGGAACGAAAACAGTTGCAGCGTTGAAGGTGTTTATAAGCCATTTAAGAAACACACAAAAACCGTTAGATTCACTTCAACATTTAAATTTAATTTGTCAAAATATTTTCGTCGCTTTGAGACCGCGACCTGTTAGCACGATATTTTTGTCAGTGAACAGGTCGCGGTCTCAAAGCGAGGAAAATATTTTGGCAAATTAAATTTAAATGTTGAAGTGAATCTAACGGTTTTTGTGTGTTTCTTAAATGGCTTACAAACACCTTCCACGATGCAATATATATACACAATATATATATATGTATGTATGTATGTATGTGTGTATATGTGTATGCATCTATGTGTGTGTGTGTGTGTGTGTCTGTGCTTGTGATTGTCCTCCACAACTGCTTGACAACGAATGTTGGTTTGTTACATCCCTGTCACCTAGTGGTTTGACAAGGAAACAGATAGAATAAGTACAATGCTTACAAAAATAAAACTGGAGTTGATTCATTAACTACAATTCTTCAAGGCATTGCCCCAGCATGGCCACAGACCAATGGCTGGAAAAAGCAGAAGAATAAAAGAATACATTCTCTGCTTTGGTCTATGTTCAAGGCATGAGAAAGCTTGAGTTTAGATGAGAAGGCCTAACAGACCTGGTAGAAACAGCAGCCAAATCTCCCTCAAATCACACCTTACTGTCTTATGTATGTATATATATATGAGCCAATGAGGGGGACCTCTACATGGTAGCTAGACCTGGTAGAAATAGCAGCCAAATTTCCCCCAAATCACACCTTACTGTCTTATCTATGTATATATGTATGTATGAGCCTATGAGGGAGACCCCTACATGGCAGCTAGACATGGTAGAAATAGCAGCCAAATCTCCCTCAAATCACGCCTTACTGTCTTATGTATGTATATATATATATATACAAGCCACTACGGTTATTTAATGTAAAGTCTTCCTCAAATCACTCTCGCTATTTACTCTCTTCCAAGAACATTTTCACTCACTCTTATCTCTAGCTTCCCATACATTTTACTCATGTATCTATCAGCGTCATAGAAAGAAACAAATATTACATCGCATCGCATTCTATTTTCTACCTGTCAACACACTGTGAATTAGTTTCACTTTATTCGTTGCACACATGTGTGTGTGCGTTTGCGTGTGCTGTAAACCAGACTAAGAAAAGCATTTGACATAACACACCAGAATGTGAGTTTTCTGTAAATTTTGCTTAATTGGAGTTTAAATTAAAAAACTGGACCTGGCATGACCCGATGCATTCTTCTCTTAAAAATGCTAGGTAAATTGTAATTGAAGAAATCCTATATTGTAGATTTCTATAAATGACAAAGGGAGGCAGATAAAATCTGCCTTTTATAATAAGAGATATATATATATATATATATATATATATATATATACATACATACATATATGTATGTAAGACGTATGAGATGGCTTGGGCATGTTAGCCATATGAAAGATGGCAGAATCCCCAAAGGCATACTCTACGGAGAGCTTACTAGGGGTACTAGGTTTTGTGGGTAGACCGATCTTACGTTACAAGGATGTTTGCAAAAGGGACATGAAGGCCTGCAACATCAATATTAGCGGTTGGGAGGCAGTTGCCGGCAAGCGTGGAGAATGGCGACGTACCGTAAAAGAGGGAATACAAAAGAGTGACAGAGAGAGAGAGAGAGGAGAAATGGAAAGAAAAGAAGAGACGTCAGCAAGAGACTATGACATTACAACCAGCCAGGAACAGTCTTCGCTACATTTGCGGTACCTGCCAGAGGGAGTGTTTGTCCAGGATAGGACTACACAGCCAGAGCAGGAAATGTATCAGGACATGAAATATAAAAGCCGGACTAGACTACTTTATGCGCAACTCCATTGTCTCCCGAGACAGAAAGGATGCCAACAACATACATATATATACATACATACAGGGTGGGGAAGGAAAATTTACAATGAACGTTAAGTTGTGTTTTCTCAGCAGGCACTAAATCAATTGCTTTGAAACCTAGCATAAATTGATGTCATAATCATACCTGACACTATTATCCTTACCTTTTCAGAAACTTTTGCCCATATGAGTAATCGGGAAAGTAAACATCAAAGAGTGTGTGATTTGCTGAATGCACTCGTCACACCAAAGGAGATTTCAAGAATAGTTAGAGTGTCGAAAAAAGACTGTTTATAATGTAAAGAATAGAATGACTATGAGCAAAACTATTACAAGGAAGTCTGGAAGTGGAGGATTCAACAAAAGCGTACCAAAGCTTTAACCAAAGTTCTCAAATCCAAAATCCTAAAGGATCCAACCAAATCCATGATAAAAATGGCAATTGAACTTGAGGTAGACAACAAGACCATTAGAAATGCAGTAAAATATGATTTGAGGTTAAAATCTTACACAAGAACACCAAAATACTTGTTGACAACAGCTCTGAAAGAAAAGAGATTGGAAAGGTGCAAGAAAATTATTACATGGTTCAAGAAAAAGTCCTCCATTGTAACGATCTTTTCAGATGAAAAGATCATTCACTGTCAATGCTGTTCTGAACTGCAGAAATGACAGATTTATCGCAAAATCGACAGCTGAGGTTAAGGGGACATTCAAAACAAAACATCCTGCTCAAGTTATTGCTTTTGGTGTTCTGGCTTCCAATGGAAAGAAAATGCCTATAAAATTCTACAAAGCTGATGAAAAGATCAATGTTAATACTTACTACAAGACTCTGAGATACCAGTTATTGCCATGGCTTAAAGCAAACTACCCAGATGGTAATTATGTATAGACACAGGATGGTGCTCCAACCCACACAGCTAGAAAAGTACAAGATTTCTGCAAATCCAACTTTAGCGATTTTTTGGAATCATGCTTATGGCCGCATTCTAGCCCAAATCTAAACCCTCTGGATTATGCTATTTAGGGTGTTTTAGAACATGCTACCAATGGAACATCACACAGCAATATCGACTCTCTTAAAGATACTATTAAAGAAGAATGGGAGAAGTTGTCTCTCCAATATTTGAGCAACACTTGTACAGGTTTCAGGAAGCGTGTGAAGGCAGTTATTGAGAAATAAGGTGGACACATAGAATAAAAACATTTTCTATTATATGAAATTTCTTGTAGCAAATAAATCTCATGACTTTCAATAAACTAATTAGTCATACACTGTCTTTCAATCCCTGCCTCAAAATATTGCAAATTTTGCTTCCCCACCCACATACATACACACACACACACACATATATATATATACATATACATACATATACATACATACATACATATACATACATATACATACATACATATACATACATACTATATATATATATATATATAGATATATATTATATATATATAGACATACCATATATATATATATACATACATATATATACATATATATACGTACAATACATACATATACATACATATATATGTACATATACATACCACACACACATATATATATGTACATATACATACCCCCACACACATATATATATATATATATATATACATACATATATATATATATGTACATATATATACATATACATAAATACATACATATACATACATATACATAAATATGTACATATATATATATATATATATATTTAAATACAGGTTTAAAAAGCCACCTTAAGGGATGGAAAATATCCAATGAATTACTGGTTTGTTACCTATTATTTTATTGTGAATAGTAATATTCCTAAAGTAACAGGTTTAAGTATAAAACTTTGTTTATAAATATTCAAATTAAATAACACTACTTCTTAATTTTCTGAATTTTAATTTGTATATATATATATATTATATATATAATATATATATATATATATCATCATCATCATCATCATCATCGTTTAACGTCCGTTTTCCGCGCTAGCACGGGTTGGACGGTTTCGACCGGGGTCTGGGGAGCTCGGGACTGCCCCAGGCTCCAGTCTAGTCTGGCAGTGTTTCTACAGCTGGATGCCTTCCTAACGCCAACCACTCCGCGAGTGTAGTGGGTGTTTTTTACGTGCCACCTGCACAGGTGCCAGAGGGGTCTGGCATCGGCCACGTTCGGATGGTACTTTTTATGGGGGGGGGGGGGTGCAGAAATATAGGGGAGCACCAGTGGGAGGGGTGGTTCAGAGGACAGGTACTAGGCAAGTAGAACGTAGGATATCGAGAGAGGGGTAATGCATGGTGAAATAGCGTATTGAAGAGGGGGGTTCAAAGAGTAGACACCTATAATGGTGGTGGTGGGGGTGCAGAAATATAGGGGAGCACCAGTGGGAAGGGTGAGCACCAGTGGGAGGGGTGGTTCAGAGGACAGGTTCTAGGCAAGTAGAACGTAGGATATCGAGAGAGGGGTAATGCATGGTGAAATAGCGTATTGAAGAGGGGGGTTCAAAGAGTAGACACCTACAATGGTGGTGGGGGGGTGCAGAAATATAGGGGAGCACCAGTGGGAGGGGTGGTTCAGAGGACAGGTTCTAGGCAAGTAGAACGTAGGATATCGAGAGAGGGGTAAGGCATGGTGAAATAGCGTATTGAAGAGGGGGGTTCAAAGAGTAGACACCTATAATGGTGGTGGGAGAAACGACATCCGGTATAGTTGGAGCAAAATAGAGATATCCGGTATTGGGGGGGGGGTGGGCAGGGCGGGCCGCCGCGAAGAATCGGCAGCCAATTTTATCAGCCCTGTAAGGGAGATAGATCTTAAATATCTATAACGATAACTAGTGAATTATACAGAATATGCAAAAACGAGGCGAGGCTGAAATAGTAACAGAGTGGCGACTAGGGGGATCAGAATAATAATAATTAATATAATATACCATGCCAAAGAAGACATCAGAGACTGGTGCTGTCTTCTGACTTGCCAGTTGCTGTTGAACCACCCAACCCATGCCAGCATAGAAAATAGGCATTAAATGATGATAATGTTGATGATGAGGATGAAGATGTGGTCATAAAACATAATAAAAATAGCTGGTGGCTAACATGGATCACCGAGAAAGAGTTTTGATAGATTTGATTCAGACTATCTTATGCTTGGGACACACAGTCTTGATTGACAAATGTGAAAGTGATATTCTAAACTTGAGGATAACCAGAAAGACATATAAGCATATCTTAAAAGTGCTGAAAAATTACCAAATTTTAAAGGGTCACGTTTATTTAAGAATCACTTTGGTATAAATTTGTTTCTTACATAGGAAAAATCAAAGTTGATAACAGTGAAATTTGAACTGAGTAACTATGCACTGTGCCTGGTGAAGGACCTGATTACCTCAATACAAGACTTTTAGTTTAACACTCTATCAGACAATTGATAGACCACCCCACATAGAGCAAGTGTATATCAGTGATGTAGGAGATTCAATCAGGGCTAGATATTCAAATCCCATTGAGGTTAACTTTACCTGTCATCATTTTGTAGCTGATAAAATAAAGTACATTTAGTCTAGTTTATTTCTGGATTCATTCATCAGTGATCTGGGATAACACATTTTGCTCAATTATGAACCATGTTATACATGGGTTTATCTGTGATTACATATTCTTTTATTCTTTGTTTCAGTCATTTGACTGTGGCCATGCTGAAGCATTGGCGATCAGTTGAAGAAACTCCCTGTACTGCAAAAACAGTAACCCAGTAACCTCTCACACTGCTCAGCTACTCAGATTGTTATCACTGGATTTATTCATCACTGATCTGGGATAACACAGTTTGCTCAATTATGAGCCATGTTATGCTTATCATGGGCTGATCTGTGATTAGACAAATTGGGGATCAGTTGAAGATACTGCCTGTTCCACTAAAATGTGCCCCAGCAACCTCTCACAGTGCTCAGTTACTCAGATTGTTTATCACTGGATTCATTCATCACTGATCTATGAATTGTGAACCATATTTCCTTTATCATGGTTTGACCTGTGATTAAACATGTTAGTTATCAGTTGAAAATACTGCTTGCACCACAAAAAAAAAAAACATGCCTCATTAACCTCTTACAGTGCATAGTTACTCAGAATGCACTGACTACCACTAATGTTTGTATAACAATATCTGGAGCTTGCAGATTTTTATATGGATTTATATACTTATACACATGGACTTGGAACCAGGGAAAAGAAAAAATATGAAGGTGCCTGATTCCAAAAACAAAATGCAGATGAGTGCATTTGCTACATTAACCTCTTAACATACACATTTTTTTTCAATTTCCATGCAAAAAATATATTTTTTTATAATTTGTTTTGAATCTGTGTATAAGGAAGAATATGTACACAAATTGTTTTGGATCAGTTATGATTTATTATGAAATTACTAATAGAAATGATAGTTACTGATAGTTAATGATAGAAAATGGGAATAACATTATGAACGGAATATTTCAGGTTAGAAATAAGCGATAGATACCTCAGAGTACAGTGAATGAATATTTTCATTCAAATATGTATTTACTAGATATCTCTGAATGAAAATATATGGGATAAAATGTTAAGAGGGTAAAATGATAGAGCAGATGAAGAAAATACACAACGGTGTTGTCAGCTGAACATGTTATATCTATGAGCCAGTATCGTTTGCTTTCTTTCTCAATTAACACTATGTCTGGTTTCCTATTCTCTATCTCATGGTCTCACTGAATCATAAAATCCCATAGGATCTTTGCATTATCATTTTCAATGATGCCTTTAGGTTTATGTCTGCACCACTTTTTTGCTCTCTCAAGTCCATACTTATTGCAAAGTGTCCAATGGACAATCCTTGTTATATTATCCTGATGTCTCATATTCTTTCTGGGCTAGTGGCATACATTAACTAGTAATTCGCCATAAGGCTTCACCATTTTGTCCACAAATTCTGCACTTATCACTGTTATTTTTGTTGTTGTTGTTATTATTATTATTATTATTATTATTATTATTATTATCATTATTATTATTAAGGTGGCAAGTTAGCAGAATCGTTAGTATGCCAGGCCAAAAGCTTAGTGGCATTTTATCTGTCTTTACATTCATAATTCAAAGTCTGCCAAGGTCGACTTTGCCTTTCATTCTTTTGGGGTCAATAAAATAAGTACCAGTTGACAACTTGGGTAAGTGAAATTGACTTGACCCTCTCCCCAGACTTGCTGACCTTGTGCCAAAATTTGAAACCATTATCATTGCCATTAAGGTGGAAAGCGGGTACAACTGTGAACACACTGGACAAAATGCTTAGAGGCATTTCATTTGTCTATATGTTCTGAGCTCAAATTCTACCAAAGTTGACTTTGCCTTTCACACTCTTAGGGTCCATAAAATAAATACCAGTCAAGCACTGTGATCAATGTACTTGATATTTGTAATGATTGGATGACAACCAAGTCACAGTGCTGGGCAGTATGTTTGACAGAATAATCTGAATGCTAGTGAGGTACTGAGATGATGTAATTTCCCCACATAACTGCCAATATTCCCTCAGCAATTGTCACATTTCTGCTAACGGACTGCAATACTTTGACCTCCTTCCGATATTTTACTATTAGTACAATTATTGTATCTAGCAGACTTACACTCATCTGGTTCTCTTGCCTACAACACTCAGTCTTGCATTTCTAATACAGCGGCATTAGATGCTAGACAAGTTTTTGATAAAAAAAAAAAAGGTGTCTTATACGCTAGCAAATGTGGTAATCTGGATTTAGACTGAAAGTCTTATAATATTCATCATCATTAAACATCTGCTTTCCATGCTGGCATGGGTTGGATGGTTTGACTGAAAACTAGTAAGCTGGAGAGCTATACCAGGTTCCACTCTGATTTGGCAAGATTTCTATGGCTGGATGCCTTTCCTGATGCCAATCACTCCAAGATTTCTATGGCTGGATGCCTTTCCTAATGCCAATTACTCCAAGAGTATAGTGGGTGTATTTTGCGTACTATCAACACAGGTGCCATTGATATGACATCGGCACTTGATTTGACAGATCTACATAAGCACGGTGTATTGCCAAAGGTCTCAGTCACCTGTCACTGCCTCCATGAGGCCTAATGCTCAAGTATGAAAATTAATTTAAAATTTTAGGCAGTGAGCTGGCAGAAACGTTAGCACGCCAGGTGAAATGCTTAGTGGTATTTTGTCTGCCGCTATGTTCTGAGTTCAAATTCCGCCGAGGTCCACTTTGCCTTTCATCCTTTCGGGGTCGATTAAATAAGGACCAGTTACGAACTGGGTCGATATAATCGACTTAATCCGTTTGTCTATCCTTGTTTGTCCTCTCTGTGTTTAGCCCCTTGTGGGTAGTAAAGAAATAGGTATTAATTTCAAATTTTGGCACAAGGTTACAGATAAGTTCACTGCCATCAATTCACTGAAGGGGAAGTTCACCACCATAAATTCATCATGAATAAAGTTCACCATGAGGAAAGTTTATGGAGAAAATATATCTATAGTATCTCACATATAAAAACTATTTTATTAAAAAAAAAATGGTGAACTTTCCCTGTGGTAAATTGATGATAGTAAACTTACCAGACATGTTGGCACAAGGCCAGCAGGTTTGTGGGATGGGGTTAAGATGGTTAAATCGACCCCACAGTTCAGCTCATACATATCTTAACAATCCTGAGAGGATGAAAGACAAAACTGACCTCGGTGGAATTTCAGCTCAGAACGTCTTATAATCTTATTACCCTTACACTTTGAGTCACTTTTGGGCAAGTTCAATACAATAGCAGTTTAATCTTTGATTATGACTTGCCATATTCACTTTGTCAAACAAAGTGGTTATTTGAAGGTCACAAAAGCATTTTTCAGTTGCTTTCTTAGATACCATGTTGCAGTTGGTTTGTTTATCATGGGGAATATTTGGGTGCACTTAAATATTATAGGCATAACAATGGTTTAGTCTTCCTCCACTGACTTAGATTTCTCATAATTTTCATAAAGCAAATTTTGTGTTTAAAGAAAATTTTCAAAGTGTACATTATAATTATCTTGGTGAAATTTTTTAAAGAAAATTACAAAGTTATTTCATTATTTATTCTAAAAGATATGGTCATGAACTGGAGAAATTGTTAGCAAGCCAGGCAAAATGTTTAGTGGCATTTTATGTCTTTACGTTCTGAGTTCAAATTCTGCCGAGATCACTTTGCCTTTTGTCCTTTTGGGGTCAATTAAATAAGTACCAGTTGAACACTGGGGTTGATGTAATTGACTAGCTCCCTCCCCTCAAATTTCAGGCCTTGTTCCTATTGCGGAAAGGATTATTTATTCTAAAAGGAAGGAAGTCCATGTTTTCAACCAGATGATCATTATAAAAAAGAGGATCATAGAAGGATATCACATTAAATGCTTTTTATCTTAAGTAATAGCTTAAAGTAATAGGCTAAAATGTAAACTGGGAAATTTTGTGTATCATACTTCTTAGATTCAATGTTGATAAGGAACACAATCAACCAGGATGTGTCAAATTTCTTTTCATCGCAGGCATAGCTGTGTGGTTGGGGAGATTGCTTCCTAGCTACATGGTTTCGGGTTCCGTCCCACTGCATGGCACTTTGGGTAGGTGTCTTCCACTATAGCCCTGAGCCAACCGAAGCTTTGTGATTGAATTCGGTAGGCGGAAGTTACTGCCGTGTGTGTATGTGTGCGTATTGCTGCTCAGTGCCTCTCCGAAAGAGAGAGAGGGGATATATACACAGGAGGATGTGATGGTTAAATTGTTGCCATTTTATAGCCTTAATTTCATGCATGTGCATTGTTTGTTTTTGATTTTGTCGACTACACAGTATAGTAGGGTCAGTTGGGTACTGTTTGTGAGAAAACCAGCACCATGACACAATTCACTCTGCCAAAAATATGGAAACAACATGCTGTACTGCTTGGCATTCATGCTGGAAGCTCCAATACAAATATTTCAGAGTGTTTAGGTGTCAATTTGAGACCGTGCAGTGGATTCAGAAAGAGTTGGATGAGTCTAATGATGATTACAAAGACACAGCAGCTTGGAAAACTCACTCTGATCATTCTGATAAGAAAACAACACCTGAATTTGTTGGTGAGATCCAGGCCATGATTGACAAAAATGCCTCCAAGTCAATCAGGTCCTTCACCAGGCACATGGGAGTGTCGGAATTTTTAATTAGGGAGGTAATGCATAAAGATATTTGGTACTCCTCATACAAGATGAGAAAGTGCCAATTTTGTATAAAATGAAATGTCAGTGTTATTTTCATATTTGCGTAATTTAGATGACAATTTACTCACCACACCTTGTATATATATGCATATACTTTTACTGTTTATAATTTGTACTGTCGTTACTGTCCTGTTTTTGTTACAATTTTTTACTCCTCTGCGAAAAGATCTCAGAATTTTAATTGATTTGCTTTTCACAGGAAGGAAAGTTTCTTGTCGAAGATACATCTCGCTTTCACCTTCGAAACGTAGAGTAGATGAAACCAAAGCGACTGAAGAAGGGGTTTTTTCTTTGTGTTAATTGTCCTGTACTCTATTTTTTGTTGTTTAAAAAAGGAAAAATGTCCAGTTCCTTTGGTTTGTGTCTATGTTTTCATTTCTCATTGTGTTCGACGTCTTTTTGGTGTCCTGTACTCATATATGCGTGTATATGTACATGTAGAGGTAGGTACGTACATATATGTTTATATATATGCTTATATTCTATTTATTAATATATATATATATATATATATACCACTTATGGTCTTATCACTAAGAAAGGAATGTTCTCAAGAACATTCCTTTCTTAGTGGTAAAACCACAGTGGATCTACTTCTAGCATAATGGATGTCCACATAGTGGTCATCCCTCTTATATATATGTAATATAATTTTTCTGAATCTTCAGATTTTAATATGCTAGACCACTGGTTTTAAATTGATATTAATCAAATTAATATTCAATTTTTCACCCTTATTATTATTATTATTATATATATATATACATACACACATACATACATACATACATATACATATCAACATCATCATCATCATCATCATTTAACATCCATCTTTCATGCCAGTATGGAGCTGGCCAGGCAGAAAACTGCATCAAACTTCTGTGTCTGTTTTGGCATGGTTTTTATGGCTGTATATGTTTGTGTGTGTGTGCGTGTGTGTGTGTGTATATGTGTGTGTGTATGTGTGTGTGTGCACATAACATATATGCACGCACACATATATATGTATGTACTATATATATATATATATATATATATATATATATATATATATATATATACATGTATGTATATATAGGTGTGTATCATCATCGTTTAACGTCCGTTTTTCCATGCTAGCATGGGCTGGACGGTTCGACCGGGGTCTGGGAAGCCAGGAGGCTGCACTAGGCTCCAGTCTGATCTGGCAGTGTTTCTACGGCTGGATGCCCTTTCTAACACCAACCACTCTGTGAGTGTAGTGAGTGCTCTTTACGTGCCAGGGGAGGCTGACAATGGCCACAATCGGTTGGTTGCTTTTTACATGCCACCGGTACGGAAGCCAGTCAAGGCGGCACTGGCATCAGCCATGTTCGGATGGTGCCTTTTACGTGCCCCCGGCACAGGTATCCAACTATAATTTCCATTTGATTTTTATTTGATGTTGATATACTTGACTCAATATGTCTCAAGCACAGCAGGTCACCCTACAATCCAAGTTAAGCACAGCAGGTCATCCTACAATCCAAGTTAAGCACAGCAGGCTGTTCTGCAATCCAAGGTACTTTGGATGGGCTGGGACTGTATGTATGTACGTATATATATATTATTATATTATATATATTATATATATATATATTATATATATACACTTAACTCTTTAACTTGTTTCAGTCATTTGACTGCGGCCATGCTGGAGCACTGCCTTTATTCGAGCAACTCGACCCTGGGACTATTCTTTGTAAGCCCAGTACTTATTCTATCGGTCTCTTTTGCCGAACTGCTAAGTGACGGGGACATAACACACCAGCATCGGTTCTCAAGCATGTGGATGGACAAACACAGACACACAAACACATATATATATATATATATTATCTATATATATATATATATTATATATATACATATACACGATGGTCTTCTTTCAGTTTCCGTCTACCAAATCCACTCAAGGCTTTGGTCGGCCCGAGGCTACAGAAGAAGACACTTGCCCAAGGTGCCACACAGTGGGACTTAACCCGGAACCATGTATATATATGTATATGTTGATTCATTTTAGCCATTTGGCTGTGTTCATGCTTGAGTGCCACTGTGATTTTCTACTTTTACATATCATTCTTCAATGACTGATTTCTTCAGGGTGGTGGGATTTCATATCACCAGTCCTGTATGTGGTTTTCTCTTGGTTGTTTGCCCATTTGGTACATGAGGGAGGTTGACAATGTTACCCATTGATTGTCGGAAAGAAAAGTACTCAATACCATAGTAGGGATTAATAGCAATATTGAATTTCAGCACAAGGCCAGCAATTTGAGGGAGGGGACAGGTCAATTACATTGACCTCAGCACTCAACTGGTACTTATTTTATCAACCCTGAAAGAATGAAAGGCAAAGTCAGCCTCAGCAGAATTTGAATTCAGGATGTAATGATGGATGAAATGCCGCTAAGCATTTTTTGTCCGTCACACTAATGATACCACCAGCTTTAGTAGAGATTAATAATATATTCTATTGTGGCTGAGTCTGTCTCCTGTAACTCTGAAATGTTTCTTGTGGGTACACAGGGTCTTTGAGTAAGTTACATCTGAAGAAGTAATCTTTTCTACTGTATGCATAAGGCCCGAAATGTTTTAGGGGAGGGGGGGGCTAGTCGATTAGATTGACCTCAGTACGCAACTGGTACTTAATTTATCAACCCCAAAAGGATGAAAGGCAAAGTCAACCTTGGCGGAATTTGAACTCAGCACACAAACGTAGACGAAATACCGCTAAGCATTTTGCCTCGTGTGCTAACATTTCTGCCAGCGCACCACCTTACGTCTGAAGAAATAATGGAATTTGTAGATCTCTAAATAGGATTTCTGTGTAAGTGCTGGAACAAAATTTGCTTATGTGGAGCAAACACAGATCCAACCCAGGATATTCAAAGTATTCAAAGTTGGGAGTTCACTCTGAACTCCCAACCCACCAAAATATTGTAAGGTGTTCTTTTGCACCCATTGCACCCACTGTTACCAAACCTATGGATTCCTGTTGTAGGGTATGATGGTTGAGGGGGAATTAAGAGAAAAGGGGAAAAAAAAAGAGAAGAAAATAGAGGAAAAGGAAAAGAAAATAGAAAGGAGTAAGAAGAAGAGGAAAGGATGGGTGTGTTTTGATGGAGGGAATAAAGTAGGATGGGTGGGTGGGTGGTGCTAGAAGGGTCAAAGAATTCAGTCCACAAATTCAATAGAAAAACTCATGTCCAGTAAGTTCCCTATCATCAATTAACCACAGGGAAAGGGAACTATCATCAATTCATTTTTTTTTTTTTCAATAAAATAGTTTCTAATTATTAATGGTGAGTTGCTATGGTTATATTTTCTTGGTAAACTTTCCTCACTGTGAATTTAATGGTGGTGAATTCACCAGCAGCAAATTGATGGCAGTGAACTTAACTTGTAAACAGAAAAAACTAGCAGACAATTAGATACAGATGAACTTTGGATAAAATGTGGACTTTAAATGAAAGAAATAGAGATGTGAATAAATAAAAAGAGAAACGATAAAGATATCATCATGTGATTATATTTTGGGGCACACACAAACACACACACACACACACAGACATATACACACACACAAATATAGACACACACATACACACTTACACACATACACTCTTTCGCTCACAGAACACACACACATCCAAACAATTCTCATTACTTCTTGCAGCTTTGTTTTTTTTTTCCTTTTTCTAAGGGATACAACAGTTATAACTAAAAAAACTTTCTGACCTGCCTCAGCAGATGGTGAAGAAGCACTGGGATAGTTGCCTCAGTTCAAGGTCCTTGCATTTGTGAATAACCATTCAAAATGTGACCGCGTGTGTACCGTTGGCACTTTTTTTCCTCTGTCTTCTCTTCTCTGGATCTTTCCTTCTCCTATGTTTCTGACGAAGAGCTCCGCTCGAAACGTTAAACCCTCCTTCTTTCCTGACCATCCAGTAATACTATATTTGTTCCACGTCCTCGCGTTGTTGTGTTTTTTTGTGCTTTCTTGTTTGGATTAACTATATATATATAATATATATATATATATATATATATATATATATATGCCAGAGTAAGCACATAAATGCAAAACAAGGTGGAAAAAATAATACTCGAATACCACCAGAGGTAGAGTACTATACTTTATTATAAAGCTGCACAGACATCACAAAAACTGTTACTCAGAGTTTCACATTCCCGTTCATCAGACAGCTTTGGTTTAAAAACCAAAATTGTCCAACAAACGGGAATGTGACACTCTGGGCAACAATTTTTTTTTTTCTGAGCTTTATTAATAAAGTATATATATATGTATATATATATATATATATATATATATATATATATATATATATACATTAATTGTTATCGCCATATTAATATGGCAGTCTTATAGATATAAGACTAAAGCTGTCGCTGATTAGCTCCATGAGGCCATCGCCTTAAGCTAGCTATTTGACACACAAACTGTGTCCATTATAACCTTCGAACAAGGGAGGTCAGCTGCTTCCCACTGCCAGTCAGACAGCTACAGATGCGTTTCAGGGTATTTGCCCTTTGTCAATGTAGCGTAGTCAGACCCAGCAGGTGTTGCCACTGATCGTCTCTGTTCGAAGGTTTTATTTACCTAGTTTCGGTGGAATACATCCACTTGTTTTCAATAATAGAAATATTAAAATTAAATAAAACTTTCGAACAGAGATGATCAGTGGCGACACCTGCTGGGTCTGACTACACTACATTGACAAAGGGCAAATACCCTGAAACGTGTCTGTAGCTGTCTGACTGGCAGTGAAGCGGCTGACCTCCCTTGTTCGAAGGTTATAATGGACACAGTTTGTGTGTCAGATAGCTAGCTTAAGGCGATGGCCTCATGGAGCTAATCAGCGACAGCTTTAGTCTTATATCTATAAGACTGCCATATTAATATGGCGATAACAATTAATTTCCAGTAACGCTGCCGTAATCTCTTTTAGAGAGACTTAGTAATTTTAATATTTCTATTATATATATATATATATATGTGTGTATATATTATTATTATTATTATTATTATTAAAATTATAATTTAGGGTATCTAAGAGATACCACCACGTTTGAAATAGCAGCCAAAACTTAACTTGAAAAAAGTTCAAATTTTAATAATAATTATTACCTTTGAAGGTTTTTATTCCAATGCTGGCCACTTCATAAGTTCGATATTTAAAATAATGATCTTATCTTTATATATATAGGGTGGGGAAGGAAAATCTACAATGGACGTTAAGTTGTTTTTCTCAACAGGCACTGAGTCAATTGCTTTGAAACCTAGCATAAATTGATGTCATAATCATACCTGACACTATTATCCTTACCTTTTCAGAAACTTTTGCCCATATGAGTAATCGGGAAAGTAAACATCAAAGAGTGTGTGATTTGCTGAATGCACTCGTCACACCAAAGGAGATTTCAAGAATAGTTAGAGTGTCGAAAAAAGACTGTTTATAATGTAAAGAATAGAATGACTATGAGCAAAACTATTACGAGAAAGTCTGGAAGTGGAGGGATCAACAAAAAGCGTACCAAAGCTTTTATTAAAGCTCTCAAATCCAAATCCTAAAGGATCCAACCAAATCCATGATAAAAATGGCAATTGAACTTGAGGTAGACAACAAGACCATTAGAAATGCAGTAAAATATGATTTGAGGTTAAAATCTTACACAAGAACATCAAAACACTTGTTGACAACAGCTATGAAGGAAAAGAGATTGGAAAGGTGCAAGAAAATTATTACATGGTTCAAGAAAAAGTCCTCCATTGTAATGATCTTTTCAGATGAAAAGATCATTCACTGTCGATGCTGTTTTGAACCACAGAAATGACAGATTTATTGCAAAATCAACAGCTGAGGTTAAGGGGACATTCAAAACAAAACATCCTGCTCAAGTTATTGCTTTTGGTGTTCTGGCTTCCGATGGAAAGAAAATGCCTATAAAATTCTACAAAGCTGATGAAAAGATCAATGTTCATACTTACTACAAGACTCTGAGATACCAGGTATTGCCATGGCTTAAAGCAAACTACCCAGATGGTAATTATGTATAGACACAGGATGGTGCTCCAGCCCACACAGCTAGAAAAGTACAAGATTTCTGCAAATCTAACTTTAGCAATTTTTTGGAATCATGTTTATGGCCGTCTTTTAGCCCAGACCTAAACCCTCTGGATTATGCTATTGGGGGCGTTTTAGAACATGCTACCAATAGAACATCACAGTTATATCAACTCTCTTAAAGATACTATTAAAGAAGAATGGGAGAAGTTATCTCCCGAATATTTGAGGAACACTTGTGCAAGTTTCAGGAAGCGTGTGAAGGCAGTTATTGAGAAAGAAGGAGGACACATAGAATAAAAACATTTTCTATTATATGAAATTTCTTGTGGCAAATAAATTCTCATGACTTTCAATAAACTAATTGGTCATACACTGTCTTTCAATCCCTACCTCAAAATATTGTAAATTTTGCTACCCCACCATATATATATATATATATATATATACAAAAAAGGGTGAAATATAATTAATTTAATAAAATTAATAAATTTCACCTAGTAGATTTTTCGGTATGGAAAAGACCATATTTGGTAAGAATTATATTAATTATAATAAAGGGTTAATTGCAACAAGTTGCTCAAAACCACATACCGAAGATATTAGAAATAGCAGCCAAATTGATCACTATTTCTCCTTTTTTATTAGTAGGAGAAATCGTGATCAATTTGGCTGCTATTTCTAATATTTTCGGCATGTGGTTTTGAGCAACTTGTTGCAATTAACCCTTTATTATAATTAAGATATATATATAGGCGCAGGAGTGGCTGTGTGGTAAGTAGCTTGCTAACCAATCACATGGTTCCGGGTTCAGTCCCACTGCGTGGCATCTTGGGCGAGTGTCTTCTGCTATAGCCCCGGGCCGACCAATGCCTTGTGAGTGGATTTGGTAGACGGAAACTGAAGGAAGCCTGTCGTGTATATGTATATATATATATGTGTATGTATGTGTGTGTGTCTGTGTTTGTCCCCCTAGCATTGCTTGACAACCAATGCTGCTGTATTTACGTCCCCGTCACTTAGCGGTTCAGCAAAAGAGACCGATAGAATAAGTACTGGGCTTACAAAGAATAAGTCCCGGGGTCGATTTGCTCGACTAAAGGCAGTGCTCCAGCATGGCCGCAGTCAAATGACTGAAACAAGTAAAAGAGTAAAAGAGTATATATATATATATATATAAGTTTGTTTTTATGTTATAATAAACCGAAGGATTACTCAATATTTTTGGTAGAGTATGAGGTGGTATCAAAAAGTTCCTGAGCTAGTTGTGTAATAGAAAATAACTTATCTACCTAATTTTAAACATCATCTCCTTCAAAATAGTCGCCTTGCGCAGCCATACATGGGTCCCAGTGTTTCTACCAATTTCGAATCTGGTCTGGAAATTGTTTTCCATTAGCAAATCAGGGACCTTTTGCAATTCAGTCTGGGTCTCAGCAGAAGAGTTAAAACAGCAACTTTTGAGCTGCATCTTTATCTTGTGGGAAGAGATGGAAGTTCACAGGTGCTAAATCTGGTAAACAGGGGATGTGTGGACATGATACCACATTGTTTATGGCAAGAAATGAAATTGAAGAGTGAAGAGAACTTGGTAACAGAGTGGATTGTTTTTGTGAAGAATGTAATTGTTCGCGCTCCACAGATCTGGTTGCTTTTACCAAATGTGTTCCCTCAAACACTTCAAAACGTTACATTAGAACTCCTGACTGATGGTCTGGCCCTGGGCATTAATTCTCGATGCACAATAGCACATGATGATCGTGGCAGGTATTTCAGATCACCTATTGTCTTTCAGGAATGTTCTTCTGCTTTTGAAGTGCCCATGTCACTCAAACCATTGTTTGCAACCAATTGCCTCATCGCTGTAAGCTTGCCGAAGCATGCTCAATGTTTCTATAGCAGACTTCCCAAGTTTAACACAAAATTTCACATTAGCTATTGTTCCAACTTCCTGATTACAGCATACATGTTGTGGTGTTATGGGCTGTGATGAGCTATGTGGCGTTGGTGGAGAGGATTGCAGATGAGGTAGATGGAAGTGAAGACTGTAGGGGCCTGTGGGACAGCCACGGGGCATGTGTGGGCAGGAAGCACATGTGGTCAATTCGAGCAGAGACGGCAGCGTGCGAGGACGTGTTTATTTCTTGACATTGATCACTCATCCCGCCGAGGTCAACAAGTAAGGTCTTTGTATTTCTTTCTCCCGTTTGCTTTTTCTGTTGTCCTTTTCTTCCATCACACTACACATGTGATCATAAAAACACAAATTTCACAACTTGGGAAATAAACACAGCAATGTCATGAAACATATATATTTCTTTACTGCCCACAGAACGTAACGACACACGAAATACCGCTAAGCATTTCGCCCGGCACACTAACGTTTCTGCCAGTCGCTGCTAGCTCTCACTGTGCCATCTGTTGGTGCACTCCAAAACTAGTCTGGGAACATTTTGATACCACTTTGTATGAATCTTTTTATTCTTCAACAAGAATAGTATTGACAATGGCTTTGAAGTTTTGGCCAGCTAATCCATCATTGGACTGGCCACACACATGCATATACTGACATGCATCACACACACAAACACATATACATAGAGAGAGAGGATATGAGGAGTTTTCGACAGGATAACTCAAACTAATAGATGTGTGTTCTGAATGCTAAGATGGCATTTTTTTCCTCCTTTTCACAATGAATTCTGATATAATCATAATGTCAAGGGCAGATTGAGTCATCATCAATTGGGCATTGCCTGAGGGCCCATACTCTACATGTTAATTCTACTAAAACACACATTCAAAGGGGCCCGGTAAACAGTTATGCCCAAGGGCCCTTAATACTCTCAGTTCATCCCCCTGCATAATGTACACCATTTGAAAAGTATCTGTATAAAATTTCATTATAAAAAAAAACACCTGCTTTCAACCACATGGTTCCGGGTTCATTCTCACTGCGTGGTACCTTGGGCAAGCGTCTTCTACTATAGCCTCGGGCCGACCAAAGCCTTGTGAGTGGATTTGGTAGATGGAAACTGGAAGAAGCCCGTCGTATATATGTATATATATATGTATGCATGTATATATGTTTGTGTGTCTGTGTTTGTACCCCAACCATTGCTTGACAACCGATGGTGGTGTGTTTACGTCCCGTAACTTAGCGATTCAGCAAAAGAGACTGATAGAATAGGTACTAGGCTTACAAAGAATAAGTCCTGGGGTCGATTTACTCGACTAGAATGCGGTGCTCCAGCATGGCCGCAGTCAAATGACTGAAACAAGTAAAAGAGTAAAAGAGAGTAAAGAGTAATACAAAGTTGATTTGTGTGAATTATCTGAAACTCCACTCTCATCCTGCTCATAACATTTTGTTTCAATACAAATTATGATATAATTGTAATCTACGTAATCTACACTATCTGAAAGGTATTTGTAGAAAATTTCATTACGAAATACCAATTTATCTGAAAGTTATAAGGAAACGAAGTCCTGACGGGCGAGCACACTTACGTGGGTCTGCCTTCATTTAGACCTTATCCTAGTGTATCTGTCTACATCTGAAGTATTACGAACTTCTCACACATCCCAGACTACTCCCCCACCGAACTTTGTTTCCTTTCTTTCTTTCCTTCTTTCTTTCTCTCTCTCTCTCCTTCTTTCTTTCTTTCTTTCTTTCTTTCTTTCTTCTCTCTCCTTCTCTCTTTCTTTCTTTCTCTTCTTTCTTTCTTTCTTTCTCTCTCCTTCTCTTTCTTTCTTTCTCTCTCTCCTTTCTTTCTTTCTCTCTCCTCTTTCTTTCTTTCTTTCTCTCTCTCCTTCTTTCTTTCTTTCTCTCTCCTTCTCTTTCTTTCTTTCTCTCTTTCTTTTTTCTTTCTTTCTTTCTTTCCTTTTGTTTCTTTGTTGAAGATTCTTGAAGGGATTCTATTTTTTTCTCTCGATATTTTTATCTTTTCTACTTTTAACTTTTTTCTCTTTTTTTTTCTTGTTCCTGTAAAAATATGTTAAGTAAAAGTTCAGCTTAAAAATGATGGCTGGCTTGCTGTGTGCCACCTTGGGCAAGTGTCTCCTGCTATAGCCTCTGGCCGACCAAAGCCTTGTGAGTGGATTTAACAGACGGAAACTGAAAGAAGCCAGTCGTATGTGTGTCTGTGAGTGTGTGTGTGTGTGTGTGTTTGTATGTCTATGTTTGTCCCCACCATCATCGCTTGATAACCGATGTTGATGTATTTACGTCCCCGTAACTTAGCGGTTTCGGCAAACGAGACCGATAGAATAAGTACTAGGCTTACAAAGAATAAATCCTGGGGTCAATTTGCTCAACTAAAGGTGGTGCTCCAGCATGGCCGCAGTCAAATGACTGAAACAAGTAAAAAAAAAGAAAAAAAAGACTATTCTTTTACTTGTTTCAGTCATTTGACTGCAGGGGGCCATGCTGGAGCACCGTCTTTGCTTCGTGTGCTAACATTATGTCTGCGTTTGACACCCACCAACAACCGAAACCGGTGTTGGTGTGTTTACGTCCTCGTAACACAGAGGTTCGGCAAAAGAGACTGACAGATAAGTACCAGGCTTAAACAAGATGTACTGGGGTCGATTCGTTCGACAAAAAATTCTTCAAAGCGGTGCCCAAGTATTGCGCAGTCTAACGATTAAGAAGTAAAACACATACATCCATACATACATACATACATACACACACACACATACATACATACATACATACATACATAAATACATACATACATACATACATACATACATACATACATACATACATAAATACATACATACATATATACATACATACATACATACATACATACACACATACATACATACATACATACTCTTTTACTCTTTAACTTGTTTCAGTCATTTGATTGCGACCATGCCGGAGCACCGCCTTTAGTCGGACAAATCGACCCCGGGACTTATTCTTTGTAAGCCCAATACTTATTCTATCGGTCTCATTTGCCGAACCATTAAGTGACGGGGACGTAAATACACCAGCATCGGTTGTCAAGCAATGCTAGGGGGACAAACACAGACACACAAACATACACACACACACACACACACACACACACACACACACCACACACACACACATATATATACGGCGGGCTTCTTTCAGTTTCCATCTACCAAATCCACTCACAAGGCTTTGGTTGGCCCGAGGCTTTAGTAGAAGACACTTGCCCAAGATGTCACGCAGTGGAAATGAACCATGTGGTTGGTAAGCAAGCTACTTACCACACAGCCACTCCTGCGCCTATACATACGTACAATTTATCAATAATTAATAATAGATGGTAAATGTTTTTATTTTTCATTCTATTCGAAATTTTATCCCTAGTAGTGGTTCGAAATTTAACTGTCCTCTCTTTTGTATTTAAATGTACTGCAGGAGTGGCCGTGTGGTAAGTAGCTTGCTAACCAACCACATGGTTCCGGGTTCAGTCCCACTGCGTGGCATCTTGGGCAAGTGTCTTCTGCTATAGCCCCGGGCCGACCAATGCCTTGTGAGTGGATTTGGTAGACGGAAACTGAAAGAAGCCTGTCGTATATATGTACATATATGTATATATGTATGTATGTGTGTGTGTGTGTTTGTCTCCCCTAGCATTGCTTGACAACCGATGCTGGTGTGTTTACGTCCCCGTCACTTAGCGGTTCGGCAAAAAGAGACCGATAGAATAAGTACTGGGCTTACAAAGAATAAGTCCCGGGGTCGATTTACTCGACTAAAGGCGGTGCTCCAGCATGGCCGCAATCAAATGACTGAAACAAGTAAAAGAGTAAAAGAGTAATACATATATACATGTAGATATACATACATGCATACATCACAGAAAGAGAGAGAAGGTGAGCGAGGGAGATAAAGAGAGAGAAGGGTAGAGATAAACAAACAAACAAACAACGAGAGATATACACTTGTAGTTTAATACACACACACTTGCACGCACACACACATACACACACAGAAATGGATGAATTACAGCTGTCTTGAATGTTATTTATAAATAAATAAATACTCACGGTCACTCCGCCACAGTAAAGTTCGTTGTCCTGGTAATTTGTAGGGGTCCCGTAGTGTTTCCGCCACATACTAGAGCGAGCAACGGGTTCCCATAAGCGTCCGTGGGCTTGAACATAATGAAACGTTCGTGAAATACACAGAAAATAAAAAATTAATATCAACGTTCGCAGCGAAGCTAAAACCCGCTGCTTATCCATGAGGATAAAAATACTAAATGTGGGGAAGAGAGAAAACTTGACAGAAAACAGTTAAGATAGGCTGAGTGTGTGTATATGTGCGTGTGCGTGCGTGTGTGTGTGTTTATGTGTAAGAGAGAGATAGAGAAAGGGAGAAAGAAAGTGGGAGAGGAAAACAATTAAAAATGTTTCAATGAGTAACAGTTTTTGATTGGTCACAGTAGACCGGACTGAAAATTGTTTTTCAAACAGTTTAATTGAACAAGCGAACTTCATTTGTGTGTCATATAGATTATTTACATATACTTTATTTACCTCCTCTCATAGCATGTTGTTGTATACATACACATACGAGGGAGGGAGGTGTACTGAAATGTTCCTGGCGTCAAATGCCTGGCTGGAGGTTCCAGCCTTCCAAGTTCTTTTTACAGGGCTTACAAAAAACTGAAGGACCGCTGCGATAAGTGTGTGAATATGGGAGGGGAATAAGTTAACCGATCCTCTTGTATTTTCTTTTACTTGTTTCAGTCATTTGACTGCGGCCATGCTGGAGCACCGCCTTTCAGTCGAGCAAATCGACCCCGGGACTTATTCTTTGTAAGCCCAGTACTTATTCTATCGGTCTCTTTTGCCCTTGCTGGACGTAAACACACCAGCATCGGTTGTCAAGCAATGCTAGGGAGACAAACACAGACACAAACAAACATTACATACATACATATATATAATATATATATATTATATAATATATATATATATATATACATATATACGACAGGCTTCTTTCAGTTTCCGTCTACCAAATCCACTCACAAGGCATTGGTTGGCCCGGGGCTATAGTAGAAGACACTTGCCCAAGATGCCACGCAGTGGGACTGAACCCGGAACTTACCACACAGCCACTCCTGCGCCTCTTGTATTTTCTATTACCCCAAGCCAGTTACTTTTCAGTACCCCCTCGTATATCTATAATTTTCATCGTGAGCTTATCTCCTGTTAATTATTTTTATAATTCACGATACATACGGGAATGTATTGTAAAAAAAACACATATACACACGCATTCGTTCGTTCGTCTACACATCCATGATGATGGTTGCCCACTCGTACCACAGGTTGACATACTCAGAACGCGCTTTGACACGGCTGGCTTTCCGTCTCATCTTGAGTAAGCAGGTCTAAACTGCGTCGTCGGTAAGCACTCCAACGGGATAACCCTCTTCCCATTCGAGGGAAGCAGATCTCTGGTCTGGGACGCGATGTGCCTTCTCCGGCTCCAACTTCGCAGCATCTGCTGCAAACCCTGCTGTTGCCGCCAGTAACGTGCAGGAGGGAAAAATCAATATACATAGCTCGAAGGCGGCGGGCTGGCAGAAACGTTAGCACGCCGGGCGAAAAGCGTAGCCGTATTTCGACTGCCGTTACGTTCTGAGTTCAAATTCCGCCGAGGTCGACTTTGCTTTTCATCCTTTCGGGGTCGATAAATTAAGTACCAGTTACGCACTGGGGTCGGTATAATCGACTTAATCCGTTTGTTTGTCCTTGTTTGTCCCCTCTATGTTTAGCCCCTTGTGGTTAATAATGAAACAAAATATACACAGGACCCTAAACAGTTTGTGCCGGTCATCACCAAAATGTTAAGTGCTCTGAAATACTACCGATTTCTTCCTTCTGGGACACTACTGATTTTCTCCGCAGAATAAGTATAGCGGGAGACTGTCGGAGAAATGAGCTGCGCGAGGTGATGTAGTTGCTGCAGCGAGTGTTACTGACCATTCTGTAGGACAACGCCATCGCGGTCATTACTGCGGTGCACTGCTGAACATCCCCATTTGTTCTGGGATATGTGATCCATCGTCCCCACTCCGTCTTCCGCTGCTTTGTGAACCCTCTTTTTTTTTCCCCTTTCTCGTCTCTCTTCTTTCTTGTTTCATTGTACCTGTGTGAATCTTTCAAATTAATCACTGACCTCTTTATATCTGCAGCGTCGCTGATGATAAACGAGCCCAGCCCTTGATAAACATACAGCATCAGCAGATATTGCAATACCAAGCTTCCTTCATTCATTGAGCGGGCAGTGCGTTTCGAGCAACCAGCTGAAGTTCAGAATGCGTTCAGAATGCGTGTTTCTTAAAAAATATCCATCTCCTTCCTTTATCTGTTTCCGCCATTTTTTTTCCAATTGACCTCTCATATTTCACGTTCTTTCAACGAAGACTTTACACAGTCCTTAAATCAAAGTCTTGGTTTCTGTTGGGGGCGCTTTCCATAAACAAGTTTGCCATGTAACATCTATTTCAGGATCCAGCGATAAGTCACCCGAACAATATGTCTAGTCCAAATGAAACATACTTGTGCATGATCACCTTAGTGCTCATGACGTCGGCTCCTTCCAAGAGCTCTATCTGGAGCCTACAGAAATCAACCGACATTCAGAGTGTATCTCGATGTCTTTGATGGAAGCTTTCAAGGATCCTACATGATACCTGTAAAGAGTACATGTCTCACATCAGTAAGAGAGCAACGTCGCCATACACGCATGGTATCCGAAAACATTTGTTCGCTTTGTAATGCAATATTGGGACTAGACACAAGACAAGATCCTGAAGGAATATGATGCCTTCTGAAGCCTTTTAAAGACGTTTCCTCATTTAAGGAGCAAGAACGGATGAGTGTGCTGTCCAAATAGACAAACTTGTCGACTACTTTCAGTACTGTTCCTTTAACTAAAATAGGGAATATCACATATGTTTCTTAGCGTAGGCTGGAATATTAATATAGTCTTGTTCAGGCTAATGCTGAGTAAAAATGCCTGGCAATATGCAGAGTTATGGTTCTGAAAATTTGTACATTTTCAACAGTATGAGCGACTAAGTTGCAATCATCCGCATAAAAGAGGTCACGAGTAAGAGATTGAAAAACTTAGGTATTGACAGCAAACCCGACGTGTTCAAGAGACGAGTAGAAGTGAGAGTAACAAGAAAATGCAAAGGAAAGAGAGCTGGAGTAAAAATGGCACATTGCTTAACGTCTTTCTCTTCGGGAAATATTGATCCATGCTACCATCTCATCCTGATATGATTTAATTATCTAAACAAAATAACCCGGACAACCAAGTTTGACGAGTATTTTCCACAATAAAATCCATGGAAACCTGAACAAGATCGTTATCCGCTCTTAGCACTTTTCATGCATCTGTACAATGTTCGGCATTCAGAACTGAAGCCTAATTGAGATTCGGATAGGACACCATTTTCAAGGTATTTATTCGGGCCGGTAAGAAAAATACTTAACAGAACCTTGCCAGCTGTTGAAAGAAGAGCAATACCTCTATAGTTGCCGCATTTTAGTCTGACTCCTTTTCCTTTATAGAGAGGAAGGATAATTGCATGTTTCAAGTCCTTGGAAAGCAGTACCATCCCTCTACACCACACAAATAAGCTCTCGTGAAGATTCTGTACGATACGACTACCGTCAAACCACTAGACCTCAGCATAAATTCTGTTTTTACGCATTCAATTTACTTATTGCCGTTACTACTCCGTCTATTGAAGATACTGACTCCAGTGAGCTGATGACAGTCTTTGGTGAACTGTGTCAATCACTGCATCATCTGCATCCAACTCACAGTCTGAACACCCATCCATCCATCCATCCATCCATCCATCCATTATTATGGCTGCCCCCTCGTTATCGAGTATGGCCATTGCATGAAGCTTAACTGTTACTGGCGCTGTGATCGAATGTGACTTTTTAGCCCAGCCAAAGATCTACAATGTCTTGTACAAAATTGGCAACTAAAACCTTTACCGGTAATAGCCGGCTGTAGTTGTAACTGGGCTTCATGTACCTTTGCATGTCGTTTAAGTCCTGCCGAATTACACTTTCTTCCACATGCCCGACAGATATGATTATCCATCCATCCATCCATCCATCCATCCATGCATACATACATAACGATGATTATTCAACTTTCTGCAATGAATACTATCTCCTAGAACTTTTGCCATTGATACAAATCTGGCAAATAAAATTGGCTATCTTCGGATAAATGCGAAGAGGCATTTTTTTTAAAGGAAGATCAGAGCAGTAATTAAGCGGGAAAAATTTACTGAAATTCACCAAGTACACACACACACCCTGTTTGGATAGGAGATAGGGGTCAGCTATCGCCAGTCACAGAACTATGGAGAGGGATTTCAGATGACCTTTGAATAGACGCAATACTTGTACCAACTCTATAAAAAATTGAAGAACAGCTGGGTCAGATCCTTCAACTGACCACATGAAAAGGATGAAAAGTTGTGGCTGGAGAGAGATGCTGAGTATCACTTGTAGTTGAAGCTGATAAGCTAACCGCTAGGAGCTGTTGCTAATCTGACTGCTGATACTAAGAGCTAACTATTCTACCGAGGTCGACTTTGCCTCTCATCCCTTTCAAGGTCGATAAAATAAGTACCAGTAAAGCAGTGGGGTCGGTGTAATCGGCATACCCCTTCCCCCGAAATTGCTGGCCTTATACCTAAAGGCGAAACCGATATCAGGAGCTGACTGTTATTTCTAGCGTAGGAGTCAGCAGTTGTACATAGAAGAAAATGACGAAATCTGTTGGTTTTCACGAACAACTTTATTTCTTGTGCGAGAGTTGGGTCTTATAGCAATTGGGTGTAATTGAAATAGTGTTACGATAAATGTTGAGAGAGTTTAAATGTTATTTTAATTGAAATAGTATAGAAAAGTTACTGCTGATCACTGTGTTGGGAATAGTTCGTAAGTTGAAAGTTAGCTCTGTGTTGGTGTCGGGAGATCTTCATGATGATATTAGCTCGACTCAGTCGCTGCCCGTGTCTATTCGTCATGTTGACTGTCAGCCGTCTTTGCTGCGACCCAAGACTTCCTCTCTGTACCCTTTCAAAGCTCTCTGGTCGCGTGTGTATGCCATTTTTCACTTATTGAGAGGCCCAGGAAAGAAGGTGTCGTATGTGAAAATTAGTCTTTGGAACCCTATTCCACATGAGGTCGTGATTAGCCAGATCCTGTTGATCACGTAAGCTATATTCTTCCCAGGCGAAATCGCGATTGGACAGATTCGCTGATCATGTGAGCAACATTTCAGCAAATCGCACCAATCAGGTTGTAACAAGTCTATCACTGGGGTTGATGTAATTGACTTACCCCAATCCATTAAAATTGCTGACTTTGTGCCAAAATTGTTAGTATCTTCCCTAACCTTGATGTTCAAGTTGCGAATTTCTTCGAATATCCAGTCTTGCATCGCTAATGTTGGTACTGGCACCGCCACCGCGAAAGTGTCTTGGGATATGATTTTAATGAATGCAGACAATTCTGACTTCCATACCTTCAGAAGTCTGTTGATGTATTCCTTTGTCGTTTTAGGAATATTATTGTCGTATGCAATATTCACGTCGATTCCAAGATATTTTTTGACGTTCATCACCGGAGCGAGGAGAAACAAACAAGATCATTGGAATCCATATTTTTTTTTTTTATCTTGTCGAATGTCTTATCTCGTTTGATTATAAGATATGAACATTTACACTGATCACGGAATGAAACGATCGGAGACCACTGTTAGGACTCTGGCGATTTGCCACGGCTGACTGGACATTGAATGTTCGGGCGACAGTACTTTTTGCCGCGGGAGGCAAACACACACACACACACACACACACACACACACACACACACACACGCACACACACAGACGCACGCACGCACACACACACTCGCGCAAAGAAATATACACATAAAAGCATGCGTGTGTGTATATATATATATATATATATATATATATATATGTATATATATATACTCTTACTCGTTTCAGTCATTTGACTACGGCCATGCTGGAGCACCGCCTTTAGTCGAGCAAATCAACCCCAGGACTTATTCTTTGTAAGCCTAGTACTAATTATATCGGTCTCTTTTTCCGAACCGCTAGGTTACGGGGACGTAAACACACCAGCATCGGTTGTCAAGCGATGTTGGGGGACAAACACAGACACACAAACACACACACATATATACACATATACGACGGGCTTCTTTCAGTTTCCGTCTACCAAATCCATTCACAATTCTTTGGTCGGCCCGCGGCTATAGTAGAAGACACTTGCCGAAGGTGCCACGCAGTGGGACTGAATCTGGAACCTTGTAGTTGGTACTTACCACAAAGAGAGAGAGAGAGAGAAAGAGGAAGAGAGAGAGAAAAAGAAAAAAGAGAGAGATTACAATTTATTAATTGAAACCAATCGACGTAAACGTCAGAAAGCAGTAAGTTAAACGATGTTTAGTAGCTGAGTAGTTTAGTAGTTGTAATAAATTAGTTAACTAGAACAGGAACAAAATTTTCCATTACCAAAAGATTCTGAGTACAAAACGTTTGATATTAAATTGTCAGGGACAAACTGCTGTACCAAATCGTTTCATACTCTCCTGATCGAATCTCATTCCTATATCTCCCAAGAAAGTTGTAATCTAACTTGCTCTTGGTATTGTAAATATGATTCGCGTACAGTTTATCTTAAACAAAAAAGGTAGAGTTGATATTAATTTGATTTTCATCCGCAGATCTTAACAAGTAACCTTTATATTTCCTTAACAGAGTTGATAAGGAGTTCGTTACTAGAACTTAGCGTATTACAGATAAGCTATTAGCTCGAAATATTCCTGTTGGTAGCTTAGTTCTGTTTGTGACTATAGCAGTAACTTTAGTTCTTATTGACAGCTCTGTTGACAATATTGTTTGCCTCTTAATCTCTTGGATTATAGCAGTCGGAACCTCAGCAAGACAGTGACTTTACTATTCTGAGCAAGGAATACTCAAACGCCTTCTTTATAGTCTAGCTATACAGGTTTCGGCGAAGCTGTTTCTCTTTAAGGACAGCTTTGTAGATGAGGAGTTCGGCACAGCTCCAGGCTCCTTTCTTTTCACCCAGATCCTATATGAATGCATTCGATCAACCTCTATATAAGTCATCGGTTCTCAATAATTTTTACTTTTGGATTCCTTTGGTTCCTCTTTGATTGATTGGACCCTCATTGCCATTCGATATCTAAAAAAATCCTATTTTTAGAATTAAATATTATTAATACTTGTATAAAAAAACAATTTATTTTAGAAATATAACCAGTTTATTGCACATAAGTTTTAGCAACAAAAGCTTACGTGGACACCCAAAGGTCATGTGAACCCTGATTGAGAACTACCGGTATAAGTGGTACATCATATTGAAACAGGCTATGAGCTTGCACATTTTGGTCGCAAGCGTTTCTTGATTACGTGTTACCAGTAGTTTTACCTAAAAGTATTGTACGTTCAACTACAAGCTGGACTGGTACATAATCTCAGTAATCATAGTTCTTTGGGTCATGCACGCTGAGGGTTTTCCTGCTGAACTTGAACTTTCGCTGTCAATAACCGTCTATCAGGCTTCTCCCAGGATATTTTTCTCTTTAGTAGTTTTGCAAAAGCGGTCAAGAGGGTCTTACTGTTGATTTAAGCTTTGAGAGAAACAGTACTCACTCTGTATGTTCCTCTAAATACTCACGCATATTTAATGTGCATATAATATATATATATATATATATCTATATATATATATATATATATATATATATATATATATATATATTATATATATATATATATATATATATATAATAAATGCGCCCTTTTAAAGTCTAGCCAGGCTCATGGGCCCGGTTTCAATGGCGTATGTGTTCCTCAGCTGGACGGGACGTTAGTCCATCGCAGCGTTACTCATTTTTGCTAGCTGAGTGGACTGGAGCAGCGTGAAATGAAGTGTTTTGCTCAAGAACACAACGCGTTGCCCGGTCCAGGAATCGAAACCACAATTTTATGATCATGATGCTAACCACAAAGCCACGCGCCTCCACACACACACACACACAACACACACACACACACACACACACGCACACACACACACACACATATATATATACATTATTGCATGGCCATTGACTCTCATGATTTCGTCTACCCTTTGATAGCTCTTGTTTATCATCCTGTATAGAGTCCAAATTCACATTCCTGGCGAAGCAAAATTGGCGTGGTTGCCTCTCTAATCACCGACGGCTCGAAAATACGGCTGGTTTTATTGATTACGTGTTACCAGTAGTTGTCTTATGCGATCTGAACATACATGCATGCATACATACATAATACATACATACATACATACATACATACATACTACATACATACATGCATGCATGCATGTATACGTACGTACGTACATACATCTGTAAGTACGAGTAGAATCAGTAGTGTGGATTGTAGAATTAACTCAATTGCTGATTTTCCTGAATTAGTTTTTGATACTTTAGGTAATATTAATTTCGGCTGTGATAATACCTTTAAAATAACGACTAGTAATAATATTAATTATAATACTGAAATAATCCTGCCTTAACATCTACGTCTGAGAGGAGGATTAGTATTAATTCCTTTAACCATGAGTACCACACACAGGTGAATAAATGCCTTTGTGATTTCAAAAACAAAATTATCTGTTCTTTAGAAAATCAGTGTTTAATTAAGAATATAGTGTATCAATGTAAGGTCATAAGAGGAGAACGTTCCTTATTGCCCACAAGGGGCTAAATATAGAAGGGACAAGCAAGGACAGACAAAGGGATTAGGTCGATTACATCGACGCTAGTGCGTGACTGGTACTTAATTTATCGACCCCGAAAGGATAAAAGGCAAAGTCGACCTCTGCGAAATTTGAACTCAGAACGCAAGACAGACAAAAAACTGCCAAGCAAGCATTTCGCCCGGCGTGCTAACGTTTCTGCCTGCTCGCCGCCTGGAGAACGTTCCCGCTACATAATAATTCTCTGTCATTTAAGTATAGAAGAAAATGTTATTCTATGAATTAGTGCATTTGGAATTTAAAAGACAGAAAGATTAACTATTATCTAAAGTGGTCCATTATTAGTATCGCATAATTGTACAATACTAGTATTTTAAAATGTGATCTTTGCCTTGAGAAACTGTATTATATTACTTCTAAATTAGTATTATTAAATTGTAAAGGTAATTTTACATTGAAACGTCCTCATAAATATAGAAAAAGTATTTCAATATTTCATTACTAAATAACTCATTAATTATAAGTGCTTTTCATACAATCTAATATGCATAATTAAAAATATGTTTTAGCATATCTAACAAAGCACTAATTGCTGTGACGTAGAATTCCTATTTTTAATTAACAAATTCCCATGTTTATTTTTTATTCTTTTGTTATCTACTGACATCATAAAAGTTAACTACCAAACTGGCTTTTCATAGAATATCATATGTCTTCATAATTTTTTCTTTTTCTATTTTTTTTTTTTGTATACGTTCGTCTATTTTCTTAGTTCACCTTGACAACGTTGTGTTAGCATATATTTTCAGATATACTAATTTGACTGGTATTTTGTACCTTTTTTTTCTATATCTAAATATTTTGGCACAGGAGAAACGATCGTCAGTAATGTATGGTGTAATCATCATGCGCTTTTTCTCCATTCTTATTGTTGTTGCCGAATTCTTCTAAGCTATATTTGGATTTACATGTCATACATGAAGAATTACTTGCATTTATTGGTATCTGATTGCTAACACTGCGTATTTTATAAATATCTGCCTGGATTTATTAATTCCTGTTACTTATTATTATTATTATTATTATTATTATTATTATTATTATTATTATTATTATTATTATTATTACTTTTAATCTGCCTCTTTGTTGCAGTCACTTGCCAGAACACACCTAGGGTCCTGGGGCGACTGAAGGATAAGAGATGTTTCAATATGACTGAAAGCTTGGGGAGGGGAGGTAGTCAAATATCTTCATGTAATACAACATAGACATTTAAATGGATAGGGTTTTTCTAAGGATGTGGGCAGTACTTGTCAGCACAATCTTTTGAATTTCTCTGAGACATGGTTCTCCTGGGATCTTATATAGATGTTTCTAACACTCCTTTTTTTATCATACCTCGGGCACCTACAATAACAGGAACAGTTCTCATTTTAAGATGTCACATCTTTTGTATTTCAATTTCCAGGTTCTTATATTTCCTTAATTTGTCAAATTCCTTGACAGATATATTTTTATTAGTGGGACACTTACATTTATTAGTCTACAAGTATTTTCTTCCATGTCTTTAATAATTATATCTGGTCGATTAGCCTGGATCGTCCTGTCAGTGTTGACTAGAAAAACCCAGAGGATAGTGGCATTTTTACCTTCAACGATTGGCTCAGGATGTTAGTAAGAGTGCTGATTTTGTTGCGTTTACATATTTTCCAGTGTAAGTACTGTCCTACCCTACCGTGGTAATATTTATATTCGCTTGGTGTCAGCATAGGAATCTTGTGACGGGATGGCCTATTGTTTCGTCAAATGTTATTGCTATTATTACTGAGTGAGAGAGCAATGCATGCCATCAAAGTGACACTGGGGTAAAATATACGAAACCCAGTATACCCATCATGACCACCCGTCTGATAAGGCTACACCAGGCACATGCATCACAACGATATGTGCGCGACATGGTTATCTCATATCAAGATAACCAGTGCATGACCTTGCCTGTGGGGCCCAGTTAGAATTTTCTTCGGGTTGAGTAGCCCATCCTGCTCAAAAGGTCCCTGAATAAGGGTTGTATAAGGATGTTGAACGAAACACCCATGTTTCCAAAGGTGAATTATCCAAACCCCTAAGAATTCCTCTCAACATATGGCTATGATACTCCCCATTACTTCTATTCGTGAACATATTAATGTTGTTGTTGTTGTTATTATTATTATTATTATTATTATTATTATTATTATTGTTGTTATTGTTGTTGTTGTTGTGTGCGTGCGCACGCACACACACATACACGCACGCACACACACCACACACACACACAACACACACACACACACACACACACACACACACACACACCACACACACGAGGGTGTACTGAAAAGTTCGTGACCTTGTTCAGAAGGTTGGGCCACGCAACCAGGCCTTTAGTGACACTCTTAAAGCCAGGAATTTTTCAGCCCCACCACCTCGTATACATACATACATACATACATACATACAACATACATACATACATACATACATACATATATACATACATACATACATACATACATACATACATAATACATACATGGTGGCTGCCCCCTCGTTATCGAGTATGGCCATTGCACGGAGCTTAATCAATGTTGTTATCGTGCAATGCCGATGCAAGAAGACTTTTTTTTAAAGTGAGGAAAGGCTGTGCACTGAGTCAATCCCACTCACTAAGCAACAATTTAGCAAATTAGACCGATAGAATGGCGCAGGAGTGGCTGTGTGGTAAGTAGCTTGTTTACCAACCACATGGTTCCGGGCAGTCCCACTGCGTGACACCTTGGGCAAGTGTCTTCTACTGTAGCCTCGGGCCGACCAAAGCCTTGTGAGTGGATTTGGTAGACGGAAACTGAAAGAAGCCCGTTGTATATATGTATATATATATATATATATATATATATATATATATATATATATATATATATGCGTGTATGTTTGTGCGTCTGTATTTGTCCCATCCAACATCGCTTGACAACCGATGCTGGTGTGTTTATGTCCCCGTTACTTAGCGGTTCGGCAAAAGAGACCGATAGAATAAGTACTGGGGCTTACAAAAGAATAAGTCCCGGGGTTGAGTTGCTCTATTAAAGGCGGTGCTCCAGCATGGCCGCAGTCTAATGATTGAAACAAGTAAAAGAGAGTAAAGAGAGTAAGAGAATACACACCAAACTTTAAAAATAATAAATACTGCGGTTGATTCATTGCGCAAAAACTTTTCGAGGTAGTGCCCCCGCATGATATAACACCAACTGATAAGTCGGAATGGGAATGTCGCGATTATTTGTGAGAAATACTATTTAATGATTACTTAGTGTGTAATCTTAACATCGGAAATATTTGTATTTATATAGTTGTGTCTGGGAGTAAGAGTAGTTTAACCAGGGTGGAAGAGTCGAGTGGTTTCAGTGCAAATGAGGGACAACGTTTTTTTAAATTTCTTTTTGATTCCAAAATTACATAAGGTCCTCTATAAGTGTAGGTTTATTGCGGAAGCTAGAAAGTGTACCTATAAATAGCTATCTGTCTTGATTTATAGTTTATTAAATGTTATTTGATCAGCCTTTATAAGGGACTGCAAACAGGAGTGGCTGTGTGGTAAGTAGCTTGCTTACCAACCACATGGTTCCGGGTTCAGTCTCACTGCGTGGCACCTTGGGCAAGTGTTTTCTACTATAGCCTCGGGCCGACCAAAGCCTTGTGATTGGATTTGGTAGATGGAAACTGAAAGAAGTCCGTCGTATATATGTATATATATATATATGCGTGTGTCTGTGTTTGTCCCCCTAGCATTGCTTTACAACCGATGCTGGTGTGTTTATGTCCCCGTTACTTAGCGGTTCGGCAAAAGAACCCCCGATAGAATAAGTACTGGGCTTACAAAAGAATAAGTCCCGGGGTCGAGTTGCTCGATTAAAGGCGGTGCTCCAGCATGGCCGCAGTCAAATGACTGAAACAAGTAAAAGAGTAAAAGCGTAAAAAGAGGGTTTGTTTGTTTTTTGTTTTTTATCATCTGGATGTGAAATAATTCTGGCATATTAGATCCAGGAAGAAGGTGTTTGATAAGCTCCAACAGGTGACTGTAGTTCAAACAATGTATGTGTGATTTATTCTTTTATTCTATTCTTCTACTTGTTTCAGTCATTTGACTGCGGCCATACTGGAGCACCGCATTTAGTCGAGCAAATCGACCCTAGAGCCTTATTCTTTGTAAGCCTAGTACTTATTCTATCGGTCTCTATTGCCGAACTGCTAAGTTACGGGGACATAAACACACCAGCATCGGTTGTCAAGCGATGTTGGGGGAGACATCACACACACACACACACACACTCACATATGTCGGGCCCCTTCCAGCCTCCGTCCACCAAATCCACTCACAAGGCTTTGGTCGGCCTGAGGCTATAGTAGAAGACACTTGCCTAAGGTGCCACGCAGTGGGACTGAACCCATGACCATGTGGTTGGTAGGCAAGCTACTTACCACACAGCCGCTCCTGCACCAATGTTGATTTCTCTACATTGTATACAAATTTAGATCGGAAAACTGTAGGAGAGTGTTTATTTAGAATAATTGATATAATGTTTTCTAAGTGTTACAAATATGCTTTCATTAAAAATGAGAATTTTTTATTTCATTTTATCGAAGAGCTGGTACAGTAATACTTCATTTTACGAAGACCCGACTTACGAGACCCCTGGTTTACGAGTTTTATTTTTCAAACACAAGATCCAAATTTTCGAATGAAGAGCAAACGTTTCTACTACCATAACAAATGCTTTTGCGTGTTACCGAGAAATTTATTGAGGGCGAAAACTGCTTCTTCTAAGCAAACAACTCTAAGTTTTTTTTTGTTTTTTTTTAACAAGAAATCTACAAGTCCGTCTACGAGTGCTTGTGAATCAGCGATCGCGTCTACAAGTGATGGTGTGCGTGAGTCTAGTGCGAGTGAAAGTGATTCAGAAAACAACTATGGTAATAATATTTTTTTTTATTATAAATGATCTTGACATTCTTTTTACATTACATAGAATATTCTTTACATTGTACTGTTGTTTTATTGCCATTTATTTACAAGTATTATGAATTTTATAGGTAAAATATTTTTCTAGGAACGAATTACGATTTATAATATTGCAACTATGGGAATTATTGCTCTGCTTTACGAGTTTTCGTTTTACAAGCGGTCTCCAGGAACAAATTAACTCGTATATCGCGGCATTACTGTATAATAGTTTTAGTAGTCTAATTGAGGGTAGATTAAAGGAGATAGTTTTATTATTAACAACGCATATATTACTGTTGCTGAGACGATATTTAACCCTGTAAGGTCGGGTATGGTTTATTGACCACATGCTTCTTTCCGCAGAGGATGGGTGTGGCTTATTGACACACTGCTAAATTGTAAAGAAGACAAGCCTATAAAGGCCCACATTATAAGCTAATTTGACAGATTATCATCTTGTATTTTTCTTCCTTGTTTTGGGTGGTGACGGTAATCCTTTATTAGCTGACATATGGGATGGATGGAAGCACTCCGTCGGTTACGACGACGAGGGTTCCGGTTGATCCGAATCAACGGAACAGCCTGCTCGTGAAATTAACGTGTAAGTGGCTGAGCACTCCACAGACACGTGTACCCTTAACGTAGTTCTCGGGGATGTTCAGCGTGACACAGAGAGTGACAAGGTCGGCCCTTTGAAACACGGGTACAACAGAAACAGGAAGTAAGAGTGAAAGAAAGTTGTGGTGAAAGAGTACAGCAGGGATCACCACCATCCCCTGCCGTAGCCTCGTGGAGCTTTAGGTGTTTTCGCTCAATAAACACTCACAACGCCCGGTCTGGGAATCGAAACCTAACCACTGCCCTAACCACTGGGCCATTGCGCCTCCACAGCTGACATATATTTGCCTTCGTATAAGTATATTTTTCTCAGTGATTTGTGCCAACGAAAAGAGATTGGTTTAGTTAAACTGCTTGATGATTACTGCTGATATATTTGATGATATATTTATTCCTAACCACATTTTAAAAAAATATTTGCCTGTAAAAATATATATAGATCTCGTAGCTAATAGGAATGGGAACGCAGTGAATGAGGTAAGTAATTTAGATATTAAGATTGTTAGTAAGAAAAAATAAACCTATGGTTAGCATTTATAATATAAAACTAATAGATTTAATTTTCGTATAGGTTTGTTGATTTTGTTTATTTGTATATAATTTACGTTGTGGAGCTTTTACATGTATGTATACATGCATGCATGTATGTATTTATGTATGTATGCATGCACATACACATGTATATATGGATAAATATATTTATGTGTGTGTGTGTATGCATGAATGAATTCGTTTATATACAAATATATACACATGAGTGTGAGTATTTCACAGGACCTTCGAGGTCAAGGCAGAGCAAAGGCAGAAAGTGACTATCAGACGGAGTTCTCCTTAAAAAGACCACCAACACTAAGCCCAAAGCAACCAATACTACCACCACTACCGACCCACCGACTTTCGAATAGTTAACTGGCCACAACAATGATGGTACCGGCATGATAACAATGTCTGTAGCTACATATGTTGTATGTCAAAACAGTAGAGGAAGTCAAGGGCCCGGTAACAGGGGGTACAAATGCATCCCTTGCACCCTCTAAAATTTTGTGGAGGTACAAAATTCAATATTGCACTCTCTACTTACCTTTTCGAGGCTTAGAAAATAAGAACAAAGAACTAAAATAAATCAGAAGTACCTTGAAAGATATACTACTGTATTAAAGCATTGTCAATTACATAAACAAACACACACATAATAGAAGTAAATAGACACCCTTATAATTTATTTAAATCTAGAATTATACATTCAAATTGTTTATTAATTATTACAATATGAATATCTAATATTTAGTAGACATGCCCTTTGCATTTTTCAGTGCAAGAACCCTATTAAGCATGCTACTGATCAGATGACAAATATTCTCTTGAGGAATTTCTTACCAAGTTTCATGCAGTAATTTCGTTCTTTTTATGCAGTGTCCTGTCCATTATGCCCCAGAGGTGTTCAATAGGGTTCATATCTGGTGACTGGCTTGGTTATGGAAGCTTTTTAATGCCATTCTCTTCCAACCAATCTTGGGTCATATTAGCTGTGTGACAAAGATCCCATCTTATATAAATAAAGAGTCTTCTTTAATTATTTCACAACCAAAGGGGATTGGAAGGAGTCCTTTCTGCAATATAGACACATATTTATCTAAGTTTATGTTTTCGTCACACTCCACCATCTCTGATCGATCATTGCTCCAAATTGCTCCCCAGACAATCACAGAATTGCAGCCGTATTTCACTTTTGGCTGCAATCTTTTCAAGTCAAATTCTTGATCACAGAGTGTCCAGACCCACACTCGACCACTGTCAGGAAATACAGCAAATCTGGACTCATCAGAGAATATGACAGTGTCTCAAAACACTAGTGGCCTATCCACCATCTCACTGGCCCAATCTTTTACCCTTTTGATATTGGCTGGTCGAAAAAGTGGCTTTTTTCTTGCTGCTCTGCCATAGTAGCCAAGTTTGTGGAGATATATGACAGCTGTTCTGGGACTGACATCAACTTGTTCTGCTATGTTAGAGGCCTTGCAACGAGGATTATCCTCCACACTTTTCTTAACAAAGTGAAGGGTCCTATCAGAGGGCAATGGTTGATCTGGGTGAGGTGATGTGGATTCCTTCGCTTCTCTGGCGAGGTCAATCACTCTATTTACTGTAGAAAGCAGGATCCCAGGGTTTTCTGCCGTTTTACACTGACTATTCTACCTTCAGGTTCACCCCCCAAAGGCCTCTTTGAAATTTAGACAGTTCCAAGGCTTCTTTTGTACATGGCAGGATTAAATAGTCACATAGAACCTGGAACATAAAAATGTCAATTAATAAAGAATATAAACCTTTTATATTATATATATATATTATATATATATATATATATATATATATATATATATATATATATATATATATATATAATATATATATATATATATATACATATATATATATATATATATATGTATATATATTTGAAAAAAGATTAGAGCTCTATACAAATCAAATTTTTATATATAAAAGATGAAAGTGGAAATGGCACAGAAGTAAATTTAAGGCATTTATTTATTTAAGAAGGAGTTTAATAAAAACAATTTGAAAAATTGTATAAAGAAAAAATTACTGGTTTCGATGATGAATCTAATCTTATCAAATATCAGTAAAAATTTATAAAAATTTGAACAGTTTATCTTCTGTCTGGGGTCAATAACATATATAAACATTTTAAGTAAAAACAGTTTATCTTCTGTCTGGGGGTCAAAAACAGAAGATAAACTGTTTTTACTTCAAACTTTTATAAATTTTTACTGATATTTGATGAGATGATAATATTTTCTTTACTCTTTTACTCTTTACACTACTCTTTTACTCTTTTACTCTTTTACTTGTTTCAGCCATCCGGCTGAGGCCATATAATTTTTAAAATTATTTTTAAAAATTCTTTCTTAAATTGAAATGTCTTACCTCCATCATGTTCACCTCCATCTTATATATATAATATATGATATACTATATATATATATATATATATATATACTGTATATAATAAATATTAGGGAATAAATCCAAACTTACAGGGAAAGATCAGATTTAGGATTGAATCCAATTTTATAGTAAAATATTATATTATATTAAATTAGAGATAAAACCACTATTAGGCAAATCAAACAATGAAAAACTTAGCCAATACATAAAATTAATTAATTTATATATTTTAAATAATTTTATGTATTGGCTTAAGTTTTTCATTGTTTGATTTGCCTAATAGTGGTTTTATCTCTAATTTTTATAATATATATATATATATATATATAATTATATATATATATATATATAATATATATTATATATATATATATATATATATATATATATGTTATCGTGATCACCGTGACCGACCAGGCTATCAGATGTTGCTACACATGGCTGGTCACAATGCGCTTTTGTGGCGAAAGTTACAGCAGGGATCGCCACCGCCCCCTGCCGGAGTCTCGTGGAGCTTTAGTGGTCTTTCGTCTCATAAACACCTACAACGCCCCGTTCTGGGAATCGAAAACCGCGAGTCCGCTGCCCCTAACCACTGGCCATTGCGCCTCACTTACACACACACACACACACAGATATATATGTATGTTATATATTATGCATATATATATATATATATTATATATATATATATATATAATATATATATATATATAAATAATTAAAATTACTAAGTCTCTATAAAAGAGATTACGACAAGCGTTTACTGGAAATTATTGTTATCGCCATATTAATATGGCATCTTATAGATATAAGAATAATCGCTGCCGCTGGTCAGCTCCATGAGGCCACCGCCTTAAGATAGCTATTGATACACAATCTGTTCCATTATAACCTTCGAACAAGGGAGGTCAGCCGCTTCACACTGCCAGTCCGACAGCTACAGACG
>NC_043003.1:79136381-79163294 GCF_006345805.1 Octopus sinensis | reverse complement strand
GCATTCTTTCTTTCTTCCTAATCTATATCTACCCGCTCAATGGTGAACTACTTTTAACCACTCATTGCGGGGCAACTATAACATCGCTTTTGGTCTAGCCGTAGTTCAAGTCGGAGTTTTAGTGCTAAACTCACCCGGGCACTTATTGTATACGCCTATTACTTGATATCATTAGACGCAATTTTAGTTGTACTCTACTTCTTCATTGACTATCTATCTATCTATCTATCTATCTATCTATCTATCTATCTATCTATCTATCTATCTATCTATCTATCTATCTATCTATCTATCCATCCATCCATCCATCCATCTATCCGTCCGTCCCTCCGTCCGTCCGTCCGTCCGTCAGTCCGTCCGTCCGTCAGTCCGTCCGTCCGTCTGTCTGTCTGTCTGTATATACAGGGTGCGATTAGTAAATTGTCGCCATTTTATATCTTTAATTTCAGGCGATGTTTGTTTTTGAGACTTTGTCGACTACACAGTATAGTAGGGTCAGTTGGGCACCGTCTGTGAGAAAAACAGAATCATGACGCAATTCACTTTGCTAGAAACTCGGAAATGACATGCTGTACCACTTGGCATTCGGGCCGGAAGTCCCAATACGAACATTTCAGTGTGTTTGGGTGTCAGTCTGAGAACCGTGCAATCTGAGGACATGTACCGAGAATCATAAAAATCAAACAACCAGCTAACATCATGGTATTTGGAGTGATTAATAGTCATGGCGACGTTACGCCTCCTTTCAGCTACCCACACGGCCCCAGACTCAACACAGAGGCCTACATCAAGTGCCTGGAGGAGGTAGTACTGCACTGGGTCAAGAGGGTGGTTGCTGGAAGACCATACGCCTGGCAACAGAACACTGCAACATGCCACACAAGGTGGAGAACCCAGTCATGGCTGTATGACAATTTCTGCGACCACATCACCCCTAATATCTGGCCACCTAACTCCCCAGTCTGCAATCCGCTTCATTGTGAAAGACCGACAAAACTCCTTGTAACACCAAAAGATGAACTGAAGGCAAGGATATGGAAGAAAAGCAGGACAAAAACGATGCATGTAAATGGGTTAGCTGGAGGTAAATCTAAATGGAAAAGCATGATGAATTTATGGGAACGTACCTGGGACAATGATAAGTTTATCCGATAAAACATGTAGGGAATCGACTTGGGGCGATTTTTGATGAAAAGCAACAATCTAGGGAACTAAGTAACTAATTTTAAGCTAACTTACTTTACGGGATGTTCAAGGGCATGGGCGCAAACTGCACGTGCATTTTTCTCGCGTACGCGTAGTATCGATCGCAACAGCTGATGTACTTGCGCGTCGGTATCAACATAATCAAAATTTGAGCGCAATCGGATGGAGGATGCCCAAGATCCTAGAAGACACAGACAGAACCGGTCAAGTGAATAAACACCTTTTGAAATTGCATTGTCCAAACCTTCTTCATATATATATATTTTATATATATATAGATATATATATATATATATATATATATATATATATATATATATATATATAGATAATATCTGTTGTTTACACACCCGTCTTCGTCTTTTGCATTTTTGTAAATTCTCACTATTTATATATATTCTACCAATATATACGTTTTATTTATTATTTTGCACATTACTTAATCATTGTTATATGTTATATTTTATTTAATCTTTCTATAAATGTAATTTTCTAAATGGTATAATTTAATTTTTTCATTATTGAATTGATAAAGTGTTTTTTTCTAATTTATATATATATATATATATATATATATTTATTATATAGAAGGCGCTTCTACAGGACTAGAACTGTTTCATTCAAGAGAAATCTTCAGGAAGCTAGTTAACAAGAATTGTGTTGGCATTTATACATTTAGGCAGGTTTATAGGGGTGGGGTGTGGAGGGACTTTTTGGGGGTAGGCATAGCGCAAAAAAATCATACTTGGGGGAGGGGTCAAGGAGTCAGTGGTAAATTAGATAGAAAATAATAAAAGAATAAAAAAAAAATAAAAAATAAAAAAATATAAAATTATATAGAAGAATAGAGTTTTAGGTAAATAAGGAAATTCTCAACACACACACATATACATACACACATACATACACCCATACCCCCATATATATATATATATATCTATATTATATATACACACACACACACTTACAGACATATATCTACATATATAATATATACATTACATATACATATACATACATACACATATACATGCATATACATATACACACACACATGTATATATACACACACACACGACCACACATACACATACACACAAAAAATATTACATACACACAACATACACATACTCACATACACACACATATCCACATACACACATGCACACACTAAACCAAGTCCCTATATACTCATATATACATATACACATATATGTATGTATACACACACACATATAATATATATATATATATAATACCTACATATGTGTACCCATTCACACACATATTGTATGTATACACACACACACACATACATATATATACACATATAAGAACATACATATGTGTACCTATTCATACCAACACATACACACATATATACATACCAATTACAAACCCATTCCCTAATTTTAATTTATTATCTTCATTTATTACTTTTGTTATCTTTGACCGCTGGTCAAGATAACAAAAGAAATATGTGACCAGCGGTCAAGATAACAAAAGTAATAAATGAAGATAATAAAATTAAAATTAGGGAATGGGTTTGTAATTGTATGTATATATGTGTGTATGTGTTGGTATGATAGGTTACATATATGTATGTATGTATTCTGTGTATATATATGTATGTGTGTGTGTGTGTATACATACATATTGTGTGTGAATGGGGTACACATATGTATGTACATATATATATATATATATATATATATATATATATATTATATCTATATATATATATATATATTATATATATATATATATATATATATATATATACTAAGCAATAAAGGGTTTAGCAACGAATGCCTTACCACATACCGAATTTAGAAATAGCAGTCAAAGAATTATAAGCTATTTCTTCTACTAAAAAGGGAGATCTCAGTAAGACAGCAATTGGAAGGCAGACACAAACAGGTAAGAAGAATGAATTGACGGCAATCTATCATACATTTTTAAGTTATCTACGTAACGTACGTTTCGAAATCAAGTTTTAGGAAAGCATAAGAATTAAATATTAAATATTAAATAATTCTATCTTACCGAAACTTCTTTTCTCTTCAGCGTAGAATACTATAATAATAAATGATTATATATTGAATTTTGAGATACTAGAAGGCACCAACTCAACTCAGATCAGAGCGAGATAGATCCGCAACTAGTATCACCAAACTCAATGTGTGAATGAAACGATTGTGTCACCAGCCCCTTCCCACCGCGTGTAGCCAAAACAAGATGCGGGTGTCATCTACTGAATCGTTTCATTCACACATTGAGTTTGGTGATACTAGTTGCGGATTCTAGCTCGCTCTGATACTGAGTTGAGTTGGTGCCTTCTAGTATCTCAAATTCAATATATAATCATTTATGATTATAGTATTACGCTGAAGAGAAAAGAAGTTTCGGTAAGATAGAATTATTTAATATTTAATATTTAATTCTTATGCTTTCCTAAAAACTTGATTCGAAACGTACGTACCGTAGATAACTTAAAAATGTATGATAGATTGCCGTCAATTCATTCTCTCTTACCTGTTTGTGTCTGCCTTCCAATTGCTGTCTTTACTGAGATCTCCCTTTTTAGTAGAAGAAATAGCTATAACTCTTTGACTGCTATTTCTAAATTCGGTATGTGGTAAGGCAATTCGTTGCTAAACCCTTTATTGCTTAGTATTACTTAAATTTTCCTCGAATGAGGCTTTTACATGCCGAAGAAGATACTTGGTGTAATTGATAATTATTCAAATTAATTAATTTCACCCTTCAATTATTTACGGAATATATATATAATATATATATATATTATATATATAGTATATATATATATATATATATATATATATATATTATATTATTATATACTATATAATATGTGTGTGTGTTGGGTTATATACACACATATATATACATATTCAACAGTGCCATTCTAGCAACATACTCATGATGGGAGGACTTCAATCTACTCTGTGTTGACTGGACTACAAACTGTTTGAAAACAAGCACTCCGCCTCAACCGCTGACAAAGAAAGAAGCAGCAGAGTCACTTTTCGACTTACGAATGAGTTTTTCTTCTTGTCCCAACTTGTCCTTGAACCAACAAGACATCAGAACATTTGGACCTAGTGTTTAGTAACCACACTAACACTATACATAACGTTACAGTGGAAAAAACCCTCTTTCAGACCATGACATGGTTTTCTGTAACATGGAAATTCACCAGCGAAAGCTAATCCTAGTGACCTTCCTCCAGCCACCCCATTGACAACATGGATCTCCATAAAGCCAACTGGGATGCAATCAGGAACGAGCTATCAAATGTTGACTGGTCCTTTACACATACACACATCTCCACCAACCATTAAAACATCTTGGCAGATCTTTGTAGACACCGTCACAGACATATGTGCAAAACACTCCCCACCAAAAGATGTGAACAAAAAGTGCAGAATCCCCCAAACAGAAAAACCATTATCAGAAAAATAAAAAGAACAAACAAAAAAATTAACAAACTAAAGTACTGCCAACAGCACACACACATTCGACGGCTATCGCACTGCTTGAATCCAAAAAATAAACCTCCAACAATGCATGAAGACCCTCATCAATAACCAAAGATCAGCTGAGGAGAAGGGGCCATTGAAAAAATCAAAACTCAACCCCAAAGTGTTCTTTTCATTGCGAGGAAACGCAGGGTCACTGTGTCTCACCACTGTAGGCCCTATAATAATGACGAAAACTGGCACTCTCCAAGATAATGCCAAATCCATGCCGCCGAGATACTGCAGAAACCAATACTGCTCTGTTTTCAAGCAATCCTGATATGGCCGATGGGCTGTATCAGTGATGTCAACCCCAACACACTATATTCGGCATAACGTTTAGTGCCCCTGATGTCTTAGCGGCGATAAACGAAATAAAACACAATTCGCAGTAGCCCCGATAGGTCCCTGCTTGTGTCCTGAAGGTGTGTCGACAACCAACTTGCATCTCCCTTGCTACTGTGGTGAAGAAACTCACTGGATGCTGGCTATATTCCAAAAAACCTTCTGTCCCGGTCTGTTGTCCAGTTTTCAAAAAGGGAAACAAGTCCCTTGCAGTGAAGTACCGTCCGATCTCACTCACCTCTCATATCATAAAGGTATTTGAGAGGGTGGTGAGATTCGAATAACCCAATTTTCTGGAAAGCAACAGACGGCTGATCTCCAACCAAATGGGTTCCGTAAATGGAAGGGACTGCCTAACGCAGCTCCTGCATCACTTTGAGGACATTTTGAGAGCTTTGGGAGAGGGCTTCCAACACCGATGTCATCTACCTGGATTTCAGTAAGGCCTTCGACAGGGTCGATCACAAGATCCTATTGAAAAAAAACTATCAACATTGGTGTCTCTGGAAAGTTACTGAAATGGATTTAATGTTTCCTGACAGACAGATCTCAACATGTGTAGTTGAAGGGTAAAATCAAGCCCAGCGAAAGTCAGTAGTGGCGTTCCGCAAGGCACTGTGCTTGGCCCATTCTTTTCATCATTTACATTAATGACATTAATGACATCATCAAGCACAGCAACATAAAAATCTTTGCAGATGACTCCAAGCTACAGAAGGTCATAAATGAGGCGAGTGACCGGACATGCCTTCAGTCAGATCTACTGGCTGTTATCCAATGGGCAGAAAAAAAACAATATGCTCTGAACGAGGATAATTTGAGCTAATCCACTTTGGAAAAGAGGATGCCCTGAAACTCCCATACTCCCTTCTTCAGGTTGAAACTCTCGCGGCTGTCCACAACATCAGAGACTTGGGAGTAATTGTGGACAACAACGTAAGCTGGGCCACTCATATAAACACCAAAGTGACATGGCCAGCAGAATGTGTTCCTGGATTCTCAGAACTTTCCAGTCGAGAGATATCCCACACATTATCCTTATCTTTCTCCACTTTTGCCCGACCCCACCTTGAATACTGTTGTCCACTGTGGTCTCCCCACAAATACAAGGTATCATAAAGTTGTGAAGCACCTCACAAAGGGCAATCACAAAAAAAGATAGATGGCATGACAGGCCTCGACTATTGGGGTCGACTAGAAAAGCTAAACTCTATTTCTCCAACGTCGTCGTGAGCGCTACATCATCTGCATGATGTGGAAATATTCCATCAGCATTGCCCAAATGATGTTGCATCACCTTTAAGGTACATCCAAGGCTTGGGCCCCGTGCCATCCGCCCAAAACAAAAATCGCACTCTCATCTCATAACAACAATACGCACAATTATTCACCCTCAATTGGCCCGCTCTCTTTAATTACACCAAAACACATTAAACAGAAACTGACCCTATAGGGTTCAAGAAGTCTTTGGACAGATTCCTTCAAGAAATCCCGGATATAAAACCCCTACACCCGATATGTCTCTGTAAACAATAACTCTCTACTTGAGTGGGCCATAGTGCCCAAATTCTGACTTGAAAGACTTCACCAGGTGGTGCTATAAGTAGACATGGCCTGGGCCATAATGGCCGAAACCTATCAAGTATCAAAGTAAGTACATATATGTGTATATGTATGTATGAGTTATAGGGACTTGTGTTGAGTGTGTGCATGTGTGTATGTGGATATTGTGTGTGTATGTGAGTATGTGTATGTGTGTGTATGTATATATTTTTTTGTGTGTATGGTATGTGTGGTCGTGTGTGTGTGTATATATACATGGTGTGTGTGTATATGTATATGCATGTATATGTGTATGTATGTATATGTATTCTGTATATATATATATATATGTAGATATATGTATGTATATGTGTGTGTGTGTATATATATATATATATATATATATGGGGGTATGTGTGTATGTATGTGTATATGTATATGTGTGTGTGTTGAGAATTTCCTTATTTACCTAAAACTCTTATCTTATTATATATTTATATTTTTTATTTTTTTATTCTTTTTATTCTTTTATTTATTCTTCTATCTAATTTACCACTGACTCCTTGACCACCCCCCAAGTATGATTTTTTTTGCGCTATGCCTACCCCAAAAAGTCCCCCACCACCACCCATATAAAACCTGCCTAAATGTATAAATGCCAACACAATTCTTGTTAACTAGCTTCCTGAAGATTTCTCTTGAATGAAACAGTTCTAGTCCTGTAGAAGCTCCTTCTATATAATAAATTAATTTACTCTGCTATGTATTGAGTACCTTATTTACTGTGGTTACCCGGAATCAACCCGGGACCTACATATATATATATATATATATATATATATATATATATATATATATATATATACTACAGGCTTCTTTATATATAGAGATATTTGTGTGTGTGTGTGTGTGTCTGTGTTTGTCCACCCACCCCACTTAACAACCGATGTTGGTGTGTTTACGTCCCCATAACTTAGCGGTTATAAGTACTAGGCTTACGGAGAATAAATACTAGGGCTGATTTGTTCGAATAAAGGCGATGCTCCAGCATGGCCGCAGTCAACAGACTGAAACAAGTAAAAGAGATACATACTGTTTGTGTCTCACTGCCAGCCAGCCAAAATCGCATATTCATGTCCATCACTCGAGGTAAGCCTGTACGAGAGAAAGCACTACTGTTTTTTTTTTTGTTATAAACACATAAATATATATATATCCATAGGCGTATGAGTAGGTGTGTGGTAAGTAGCTTGCTTACCAACTACATGGTTCCGGGTTCAGTCCCACTGCAAGTGTCTTCTACTATAGCCTCGGGTCATACATATATATATTTAAATTTATGTATGTATGTATGTATGTATGTGTTTATATGTTTTGTGTGTCTGTTTGTCCCGCCAACATCGCTTGACAACCGATGCTAGTGTGTTTACGTCCCCGTAACTTAGCGGTTCGGCAAAAGGAACCGATAGAATAAGTACTAGGCTTACAAAGAATAAGTCCCGGGGTCGATTTGCTCGACTAAAGGCGGTGCTCCAGCATGGTCACAGTCAAATGACTGAAACAAGTAAATGAGTAAAAGAGTACATATTTTCGTCAACCAAATCCAATCACAAGGCTTTCTTTCGTCGGCCTGAGTCTATAGTAGAAGACATTTGCTCTAGGTGCCACGCAGAGGGACTGAACCCGGAACCATGTGACTGGTAAGAAAGGTTCTTACTACACAGCCACTCAAGCAAATACTCTTTTACTCTTTTACTTGTTTCGGTCATTTGACTGCGGCCATGCTGGAGCACCGCCTTTTAATCGAGCAAATCGACCCCGGGACTTATTCTTTTGTAAGCCTAGTACTTATCCTATCGGTCTCTTTTGCCGAACCGCTAAGTAACGGGGACATAAACACACCAGCATCGGTTGTCAAGCAATGCTAGGGGACAAACACAGACACACAAACACACACACACACACACATATATATATATACATATATACGACGGGCTTCTTTCAGTTTCCGTCTACCAAATCCACTCACAAGGCTTTGGTCGGCCCGAGGCTATAGCAGAAGACACTTGCCCAAGATGCCACGCAGTGGGACTGAACCCGGAACCATGTGGTTGGTAAACAAGCTACTTACCACACAGCCACTCCTGCCGCTATTTATTTATTTATTTATTTATTTATTTAAAAAAAATTTTTTCAATATAATAATTCAAACTATAGTAATCACAATATACAATAGTGAACCATCTTGGCTCCTAATGTATAAAAAGAAAAAACCAACAAAAAGACCAGCAAACTCTCTTCGTTTGTTTTTTCTTTGTGTATATATGCGCGCAGTCACACACGCACATACAAAACACACAGCCAGGCGCACACAGGCGCACACACCGTACATGCACACACATATGCATACATACATACATACATACATATATCACAACCGTCCTTCTGTCTCGTATGTGTATATATATCTTCAGCCCACTTTCCTCTTTCTGCCTCATGCATTGTTTGCTAACTGTACATCTGCTGCCGTGTGCAGCGTCCTAACTACAGATCTGGGCGCCATATCGCAGTCTGCTCAACACTCTCACTCTCTCTCTCTCTCTCTCGCTCTGTCTCTCCCCCTCTCTCTCTCTCTCTCTCTCCAGTTCGCTCAGTGTGTGTGTGTGGTGTGTGTGTGTATGAGTGTGCATATGTGTCTGTGCCTGCGTGTGTGTGTGTGTGTGTGTGTGCGTGTGTCTCCTTCTGTCTCTCTGCCAGCCGGCCAAATGCGGCCAGTCACCTCGTCTTTACACACACACACACACGCACACATACACACATACACACATAACGCACACACACACAATCACACACACGCACACACAAGCGCGTTCGTGCACACAAACACGTTATCCGAACACCTGGCTCTTATCCAGGGGGAAACACCGAAACGTGGGGAGTCGGTGTGGAGGCGAGGTGAGGGGAAGCGGGGTAACCATGGTACTGGGCTTGGAACAGGAGCGGCTGGTTTAGGGAACTCGGCGCTCGCACACACACACACACACACACACACACACACACACACATACACACAGACACATACACACAGACACACACATAGCATGTAGAAAGAATAGAAGTGGACTGAATGACGGATGGCAAATTGTGGAGGATGTGTATTTGTGTGTGTGCGTGTGCGTGTGTTTGTGTGTGCGTGTGTTTGTGTTTGTATATGTTTGTATGCGTTGATGTGTCTGTCTGTGTTGTATTTGTGTTTGCATATATCTCTTTTTTGTGTAATATGTGTGTGTGTGTGCGTGTGTGCGTTCTTGCGTTTGTACGTTTGTGTGTTTGCGTGTGTTCGCGTGCGCGCGCGCGCGTGTGTGTGTTTGTGTATCTCTGTGAGTGTGTGTGTGTGTTTGTGTATCTGTGTGTGTGTGTGTGTGTGGTTTGTGTATCTGTGTGTGTGTGTGTGTGTGTTTGTGTATCTGTGTGTGTGTGTGTGTGTTTGTGTATCTGTGTGTGTGTGTGTGTTTGTGTATCTGTGTGTGTGTGTGTGTTTGTGTATCTGTGTGTGTGTGTGTGTGTGTTGTGATCTCTGTGCGTGTGTGTGTGTGTTTGTGTATCTGTGTGGTGTGTGTGTGTTTGTGTATCTCTGTGTGTGTGTGTGTGTGTTTGTATCTGTGTGTGTGTGTGTGTGTTTGTGTATCTGTGTGTGTGTGTGTGTTTGTGTATCTCTGTCGTGTGTGTGTTTGTGTATCTGTGTGTGTGTGGTTGTTTGTGTATCTGTGTGTGTGTATGTGTTTGTGTATCTCTGTGTGTGTGTGTTGGTGGTTGTGTATCTGTGTGTGTGTGTGTTTTGTGTATCTCTGTGCGTGTGTGTGTGTTTGTGTATCTGTGTGTGTGTGTGGTGTTGTGTATCTGTGTGTGTGTATGTGTTTGTGTATCTCTGTGCGTGTGTGTGTGTGTGTTTGTGTATCTCTGTGCGTGTGTGTGTGTGTGTTTGTGTATCTGCGTGTGTGTGTTGTGTGTTGTGTATCTGTGTGTGTGTGTGTGTGTGTGTTTGTGTATCTGTGTGTGTTGTGTGTGTTTGTGTATCGTGTGTGTTGGTGTGGTGTTTGTGTATCTGTGTGTGTGTGTGTGTGTTTGTGTATCTTGTGTGTGTGTGTGTGTGTTTGTGTTCTCTGTGCGTGTGTGTGTGTGTGTTTGTGTATCTGTGTGTGTGTGTGTGTGTGTTTGTGTATCTCTGTGTGTGTGTGTGTGTTTGTGTATCTGTGTGTGTGTTGTGTGGTTTGTGTATCTCTGTGTGTGTGTGTGTGTTTGTGTATCTGTGTGTGTGTGTGTGTGTGTGTTTGTTATCTCTGTGTGTGTGTGTGTTTTTTGTATCTGTGTGTGTGTTGTGTTTGTGTATCTGTGTGTGTGTATGTGTTTGTGTATCTCTGTGCGTGTGTGTGTGTGTGTTTGTGTATCTGTGTGTGTGTGTGTGTTTGTGTATCTCTGTGCGTGGTGTGTGTGTGTGTTTGTGTATCTGTTGTGTGTGTGTGTGTTTGTGTATCTCTGTGCGTGTGGTGTTGTGTGTGTTTGTGTATCTGTGTGTGTGTGTGTGGTTGTGTGTATCTCTGTGCGTGTGTGTGTGTGTGTTTGTGTATCTGTGTGTGTGTGTGTGTTTGTGTATCTCTGTGCGTGTGTGTGTGTGTGTTTGTGTATCTGTGTGTGTGTGTGTTTGTGTATCTCTGTGCGTGTGTGTGTGTGTGTGTGTGTGTGTGTGTGTGTGGTGTCACAGTGAGTGTGGAAGTGATGTCGGATGGTGAAAACCTAAGTTTTACATGTTGTAGTTGATTATGGCGGTGTTGTTGATTAGTTGTGGTGGTGGTGTTGGTTGTAGTGGTGGTAATGGTGGTGGCGGTGGTCGTTGTGGTGTTGGTGATAGTGGTGGTGGAGGTAGTGATGGTGGGGGTAATGGTGGTGGTGGTAGTGATGGCGTTGGTGGTGGTTGTGGTAGTGGTGGTAATGGTGGTGGTGGTAGTGGTGTTGGTGGTAGCGTTGGTGGTGGTGGTAGTGATGGTGGTAATGGTGGTGGTGGTAGTGATGGTGTTGGTGGTAGCGTTGGTGGTGGTGGTAATGGTGGTGGTCGTCGTGGTGTTGGTGATAGTGGTGGTGGTGGTAGTGATGGTGGAATTGGTGGTAATGGTGGTGGTGGTAGTGGTGTTGGTGGTAGCGTTGGTGGTGGTGGTAGTGATGGTGGTAATGGTGGTGGTGGTAGTGATGGTGTTGGTGGTAGCGTTGGTGGTGGTGGTGGTAGTGGTGGTGGTCGACGTCGTGGTGTTGGTGATAGTGGTGGTGGTGTTGGTGGTATTAGTGATGGTGATGATGGTTGTTGTTGTTGTTGTGTTTGTAGTGGTGGCAGTGTTGGTGATGGTGATGTGTTCGGGAGTCAAGGCTGGTATAATGCCTGGGTGGTTTTATGGTAGAGTCTCGAGTGGTGATTGCAATAGATGGTGCTAGCATACGGGTGGTGGTGGTGGTGATGGTAAGAAGGAGTTGATCATGTGACGGAAGGGGAGGCAGTGTGAAACGAGAAATAACATTTGATTGTTGTTGTTGTTGTTGATGTAGTTTAAGCACCCTTCGATCAAGAACAATCTAAATATGACTATCTCGTTGATTTTAAAACTACATAGGAATTACGTTGTCTAGTCTTTTCTCTCTTTATTTAAAACTGTAGTGAGTAATGTGAGGGAGATTCGGCTGCTGTTTCTAGCTTGTCTTTAGACCAAGTACAGACTTCTTAGTTAAGATAATCGCGGAGGCGTGATGGTGGAAGTAGGGAATGGGTGGTGGTTGTGGGGAGGAGTGTTTTGGAGTGTTTGGGGTAGTGGTGGGGGTGTTAGTGACGATGGTAGTGGTAGCAGTGGGGGGTGGCATTGGTATAGAGTGGTATGTGGCAGAGCGGTGTTCGAGGAGTGGTGTTGCTGAAGGGAGAGATGTGTGGTGTTGGTGTTGGTGATGGTCGTGTTGTTGTTGTTGGTGATGGCGGCGGCGGCGGCGGTGGTGGTGGTGGTGGTGGTGGTAGTGGTGGTGGTAGTAGTGGTGGTGGTAGTGGTGATGGTAGTAGTGTTGGCAGTGGTGACGGTGAGGGTGGCGGTGGTAGAAGAGAGTTGGCGTGGAGGAGTGGGATTGCAGTGGTGTTGGAGGGTGTTGTGTTGGAGCGGTACCGACGTGGAGTTTTAGTATTTCCAATGTTGCTATGTACAAGCAGCATTAAACCGTAACATATGCTGCTGAAGCGGTTAATCCAACTAATGCAAAGTCTACTTGAGTTTGAGTGCGAGGATGAGTGCCAAGTGTAAGTTGTTACTCAGTCCTGATTGATCTGATGTATGATTAGAGGCGTTCTAACCGTCACCATTCCGTTCTTTTGTATACCACGGACCAGTGGAGGCGCAATGGCCCAGTGGTTAGGGCAGCGGACTCGCGGTCATAGGATGGCGGTTTCGATTCCCAGACCGAGCGTTGTGAGTGTTTATTGAGCGAAAACACCTAAAGCTCCACGAGGCTCCGGCAGGGGATGATGGTGATCCCTGCTGTACTCTTTCACCACAACTTTCTCTCACTCTTACTTCCTGTTTCTGTTGTACCTGTATTTCAAAGGGCCGGCCTTGTCACTTTCTGTGTCACGCTGAATATCCCCGAGAACTACGTTAAGGGTACACGTGTCTGTGGAGTGATCAGCCACTTACACGTTAATTTCACGAGCAGGCTGTTCCATTGATTCGGATCAACCGGAACCCTCGTCGTCGTAACCGACGGAGTGCTTCCATCCAGAGGCGCTCCAACCATCACCATTCCGTTCTTTTGTATACCACGGACTGCACTGTACAATTTAACCACCAAGCCACCTTATTTTTTTTTAAGATGACAGGGTCTGGTTTAAAGAAGATTTGGTTGACATTTCTTGCAAATACAATGACCACTTATGGATTAATTTTTTTTTTTTTGAGGTCTTTTATACCAGTAGAAAAGAATCATTATTTACATTATTTATATTTGATGGATATTTGTCCTCATCTTCTTTGTTAACACAACGTTTTGGCTGATATACCCTCCAGCCTTCATCAGGTGTCCTGGGGGAATATTTTTTGGCACAACAGACTGATCTCATGCAAGACAATGTTTCCCCGGACCAGGTATCACGCGCATAGCAAAACAACCAAGCGTGGATGTGTGGTAAAAAGCTTGCTTCTCAACCACATGGTTCCGGGTTCGGTCCCACGGCGCTGCACCTTGTGTATATATATATGTATATATATGTATATACCTTGTATATATATATATATACATACACAAAGGGTTTCTTTCAGCCTTCGTCTACCAAATCCACTCACAAGACTTTCGTCCCAAGGTGCTAAGTTACGGGGAGATAAACATACCTGCGTCGGTTGTCAATCCATGGCGGTGGGAGGACACCCCTCCACAGACAAATATATACATGTATTCTTTTAGTTTCCGCCAGCCCAAACCACTCACAAAGCTTTAGGCTATAGTAGAAGATACTTACCCAAGGTGCCACGCAGTAGGACTGAACCCAGAACCATGTAGTTGGGAAGCAAGTTTCTTTTCACACAACCACGCCTATATATATATATATATATATATATATATATATATATATATATTATATATATATATATATATATATATATATATATTATGTATGTATGTATGTATATTAAATTCAACTTACGTTGAAAGTCAACAAAGCTTGCTTTAGAAGCTTTGTGATGTATGAAAGATACAGATAAGGAAATAATCTTATTCTCAAACGCAAGATACTGCTAATAATATAGCATAAACAGGATAAACTATCCATATTTTGCATATTTATATATCCTAAATTTGCAGAATTTGTCGTTAGGGCAGTTTAGCTTAATGGTAAAGCACTTGACACATAATCACAGGGATGTGAGTCCGAGCGTCATGGCTGGACGTCGACAGATTTTTCTGCAAAATATGGATAGTTTATCCTGTTCGTGTAATATTATTAGCATTATCCTGCATTTCAGAATAAAATTATTTCCTTATATATATAAATGTAGTGGAGGCGCGTGGCTTGATGGTTAGGGTGTTGGACTCATAATCGTAAGATTGTGGTTTTGATTCCTGGGCCGGGCGATGCGTTGTGTTTTTGAGCAAAACACTTAATTTTCACGTTGCTCCAGTCCATTCAACAAGCAAAAAGGAATAATCCCGCGACGGACCGGCGTTTCGTCCAGGTGGGCAATATATACGCCATTGAAACCGAGAAACCAGCCCTCATGAACCTGGCATGGCTCGAGAAGGAATCATTTATATATATATATATAATATATAATATATATATATTATATATATATATATATATATAGGCGTGTGTGTGTGTGTGTGTATACGGGTATCTTTGTGTCTGTGTTTGTCCTCCGCACAGCGCTTGAAAACCGGTGTCGATGAGTTTACACCTCCGTAACTTTGCGGTTCGGCAATGGACACCAATAGAATAAGTACTAGGCTCATAAAAATAAATAAGTTTTGAGGTCGATTCATTCAACTAAAAATTCTTGATGGTGGTGCACCAGCATGGCCACAGTTTAATGCCTGAAACAAGTAAAAGAATAAAAAGCAAAAGATATAATGCATATATTATACAAAATCGCCCAGCAAACTGCAAAAGTGAATAAAAATAAAAAAAAGTTTTAAGAATTATTCTTACTGTGCGGCCCGGTACCATATAATTCACAGCCCTGTGGCTGGAGACAGGGAGTGAAGGTTTGTTCTATGCCATTTGTATGAAAGTAAATAACAGCGATAACATGAACAACTTAAACGACAGGAAAGCAAAAGTTCTAAAGATCACAAAATTTGAAAATTGAAATCATTTCGAAACGTCTTCACCATCATAATCATCACCTGGCTGCCACCACCACCACCACCACCACCACCACCACCACCACCACCACCACCACCACCACCACCACCAACGACTACACCAGGACCAACAACAACAACAACAGCAATAACAACTACGACCATCGGCAACACTGGAATGCCATCTGTAATGAAGAGCTGTAAACATGTAAATTTGAAATACATTTGTAGGAAGTAAAAAGAAAAAAAAATGAAAGAGCGATAGCTGAATGACTAACGTTCGATTATTTGATCAGATATATTTGTTCTGCCCTAGTCGCACAGACAATCCTTGGTCACCATTATCAATAACAAGTTGTAAGAAACTTGTAAATAACGACTTTATAATTAACAAAATGCAAGACAAATTTTAAAATGTACGGGAGACAACTCTCGATTGATTCAGTATAAGAATAAAATTGTTTCGAGACTAGATTACTCATGGACGCCATCAGCAAAAAGAAACAATAGTTAAGTTATTCCCTTGCAGCTGCATAACATATGGCTTACAGCCTTTGGAGGAACTCGTTCACTTTCCCAAAACTGGATAGCTTTTACCTAGCAACGTAGCTCTTGCAAGACAACTACCCAAACTCGAAGGGTGTCTTAGAATAATAGACAACCTTCAAGCTATTCCGCCTTCAAAACTTCGGTCAATCCTTCTGGTTCTTCACAGAAATATGCCCTGGTCTTCGGTAACGTGCTACACTGTGTTCTCTTCCGAAGAAAGTCAACTCTTCTGACATTGCCAACTATCGTCTATTTTTTTAAATAATGTTCCAATATTTCAAATGTGATGGAGACAACCATCATAACATCCTCCAATAGCTTGACTCTCTGTTTTTCCCTTTCTCTCACTTTCTTTCTTCTCTCTCCCTCTCCCCTTGCGTCCCCAACCGTTCCCCCACCTCTCTCTCTCTCTCTCTCTCTCGCTCTCTCTCCACAATGGTCAACAACACTTCTTACGTAAGCCAGATCCACTCCAGATCATTTACAGTGTTTTTTGACGGAGCCCTTTTTTCCCCCTCCATTCTATCAACGCTTTATGTAACTCAGAGTTCGGTTTTGTCTCCAACTCCTTTCCTTCTGTACATGAATGACCCTATTTTCTCCATTTCGAACAAAACTCACTCCTTAAACCGGTGCCTTGACCCGAATGCTTGTAATGCAGTGAATTCTCTGCTAATAGCATCCAAGGACCAGTTGGTGGTGTTAAGCCTGGAGACGGATTAAGTCCATCACCCCATCATAAACTGAGAACACGAACAGCTGGAACAATTATAACAAGGCACCGTATTCGACATTCTGACAGTTCCATCGATTCATCAACCTGGGCTTGTAATTTATATTATGGTCCTCAAAAGGACGACAGAGGATGTTAACTTCAGCAGGATTTGAGCCCAGAGTACAATTAGCGAGAATAAATACCGCAAGGCATTTTGTCCCATTTAATGAAGTTATTGCGACATAAAGTAGTGTAACTGTTATTGTTGTTCTTGTTGTTGTTGCTGCTGCTGCTTCTTCTTCTTTCTTCTTCCAAACAGGACTCACGCCATTAGCCACAAAGAATAATCTCTAATTCGAGCCTACTCTAAGCTATTAAAAATGCGTGTGGCAACTTGAAGATCCACCCACCATACGCGATAGACTGGCGGTTGCACGGGCGCGAAAGCTATGTTGTTATCCTCATTCCGTAAACAGTGGCTTTTTTAATGGGTGGAGAGCTGAACCATCCTGGGGTACAGAGGATTCGCAATCTAGACAAGGGTCTGAAAGTTTACTACACCATAGTGTGTTACTCCATGGTTCCTCTGTTTTGTGGCAGAAGTAGGAAGAAAGAGTGAGAGAAAGTTGTGGTGAAAGAGTACAACGGGGTTCACCAATCCACCCCCTGCCGGAGCCTCGTGGAGCTTAGGTGTTTTTGCTCAATGAACACTCACAATGCCCGGTCTGGGAATCGAAACTGCGTTCTTACGACCTCGAGTCCGCTGCCCTAACCACTGGGCCATTGCGCCTCCACTGCTGCTGCTGCTGCTGCTGTCATCGTCGTCGTTGTCGCCGCCGCCCTCGTCGTCGTCGTTGTTGCTGTTATTGCTGTTGCTGACAATTTGCATTGTTTTACTGCTGTTTTCTGATTTAAGCTGGATTCCTTTTAACCTGATCAATTGTCGGGTGCGGTGATCAAGCCTCTGGTCACGCGTTCGAAACCATCTGTACAAAGGACACTCAGAAGATACCGATGGTCAATGCTGCAGATCCGAATGGATCAGATCTATTCTGTACAATGCTGTTGTGACTGAATAGTGCTTGACCAAAGTGTTTCAACCACGACTGCCCCATCCTTTGAAGGCACGCAGGACTACATTAAGATATTTCTTTTTGAAAATATCTAGGAGTAAATTGAGGGAGGTGTAGCTGTTCATTCTAGCAGATTATTTGACGACGTAGAAAATCCAGCGCGAGCTCCTGCATCGCAGTACGTGATGAATTTTGTCTTGGACTGATCTTTCAGGACATTACGAAGGATAAACACTAACCTCTCAATTAACACCTTCACCAATCAAATGCTTGGAATCGGATAGTAAGCGAACGCTAGAGTCCGTTAAAGATTAAAGTGTGGTTTTGTAACTATGCTATACCTCCGCCAACCATTCTTGCTTAATGGCGTTCGCTCCTTCATTTTTTTTTTCAGCGCAAACTTCGTGCTTCGTAAATGTTTGAGCAAATCGTAAATGATGCCTTTTCTAATCGCCTTTACTAATCTACTAGCTCCTTCTTTAATCCATTGTTCTCAATTATCACTTTTGCTAAAACTAACACACGGTTTTACTATTTTCTTTTTCCTTTTTAGTGGCACCCGCAAATGCTTTTTCGCATATGAGCCCATCAATTCTTGCTGAAGTAATTCGTTACATTAATCCCTGAAATACTGCATTTAGTTTCTGGTACTCATGATCCTGCTGTTTAAGTTGACTGCACATATTAAAAATTTGAGGTCCTTGTAGCCCCGTAACTACGAACAGCTTAGTTTATCTCTATTGGTTAACCAAATAGAAGCGACATTATGTGCGGAAATTTTTCTTAGTTCATTCTGGTGTGTTTGGAAAATCCAGGCGATACTTGTCAGCCTGTTAGAAACGCCTGAGCAAGTTTGGAAGGCTTCTATACCATTTTCTTCTATCGGCTACTCTCACACAATCTCTACGCACATCTAAAGTTTAATTTCACTCATCTTCTAACACTAATTAGCTAAGTGTTTCTGTGAAAACTTCCAGATGTCTGAAGAAAGTTGGCCTTCTAGATCCTGTTGGAATATAAAGCACTACCATCTCCACTACTGCTCACAAGTAGGACCATCTTCGTATCCTCTGGTTCTAGAAAGATCGTATTTACCTCAAAGTCTACGCCTTTCGGAAACAGTATTTCCGCAACATTTGTTTCGGACCGACTAAAAGAGGTGTGGACCTTGTAAACATCTAGAAGAAAAGTGAATGCATTCCTCTCAGAAATTCTAGGCTAGCTGATGGTTACTACATTGAGATTTACTGATCTCAGATAGTTCAAAAGGAGTTATGGCATTTACGTCAACCCCCAGGTCGTGTGCATTCGTACAACTCACTCGTAAATTCGATACGCTGGTGGCTGCAAAGTTGAGAAAAGCCATCTATGTTGTTTACATAAGCGATCTGTCTGTTTTTATCTTCAGTAGGAATTTCTTTATTCCAGTTACACTCACTTTATTTACCACCAAGGACAAATTCATACATACTATAGAAAAACCGTAAGCACAAGGGTTATAAACCCGTGGCGTTGGACAAAACAAAATTATTTAAAAACAAGGGGATGGACAGAAATGTTACAATATATAGTTGTGTATCTTAGAAATTTGTTATAAATGAATAAATAATTATATAAAAACTATTATTAAAAAGGGGATATGATTGAAACAAAACATAGTTATTTCGAGTAACCCATCTATCCACACGGATGAGAACCTAAAACCTACCTCGGATGAAAACACCCTATGACTTTGCCCAACTTCCACTTATTATTGTGGAATTGGGTATACTCAGTGGTACCCATAAACGTTTTCTGAAATGGTCATGGTAAAATATAACCAACGTCCTTTAGGTGTCGCTGTTTTAAATTGTGATAAATCATTGATTAAGTTTTCACCAACATCTTATTGGCCTGACTACTTCTAAAAGCCTCTTCAGCTTCTGAGACCGGAGACGAGGCGTTCTCTTCCTCCATTTCCAGAACTTCAACTGGCAGAGCTATTGGAACCATACCTTTCAGCACCGGCTTTTGTTATTCACGGATGCACTGGTGTCTCTTCTTGTGCCTTTATAGCTCCATAGGGCAGAAAACGCTTAAATGACTTTTGGTTTTTTTCTAGTACAACAGCTGGGTTTTTTTGCCCTGCACAGCTGGTTTCATCACTTTTGTTTCTGAACTCACGATGAGGCACAGCTGTTGGTAAGTCAATAGGTCGTGTAAGTCCATACTGATTCCCCTCGATTACATCTCATTCTTCGTTGCCTTACCACCTGCCCATATTGCGCTATAAAGATGACGACAAACCATAGATCAATGTCATTGCCAATACCCCAGACTATCAACCTTGTGCTGCACTGGTCCATTTATTATGGTATCAGTCGATACGCAGGTGCTTTTCTCAGTGTCTCCTCAAGTTGATTCGCATCATTATCGATTTTGTGGTCTAGTCATATGCTCTCGTTTCTTCTTCCGTAGTCAATGGAAACTACACACTTCCACTAATCGGGCAGTACCTCTTTCAAAATTTTTTTGAGGCTGAGTGAAGACTATCTCATTTATCTATGAATCAGAGGTAAATTACTTTCCTTCTCTCTCGTTCCTGATAAGAGTCTTGAGCAAGGAAATATTTGATTTCGTCACTTCTTTGTGCCACGCCACGTTTTTTTCTCATCTAATTCATTCGCATTCAAATTCCCTTGTTACTGGCAACGCAAGCAAAAAAGGGAAACTTTATTGTTGTTGTTACAATTTAGACTACCAACGGTTTGCGTGATAGTACGGGATATACTTGCATGTGAAAAGATAATTTCTTCTGGTGTGTTTTATAAACTACACCAAAATCTTGCTTGCATGACATTTGTTTCTCCCTTATTTTGGGCTGAAATTTGGGGTAGGATGGTGTGGGGTTGGAGTAGGGGGCATTAGCCGCCTTAGTCACCATATTTGAAATGCTTGGTGGACAAAAAAATTATGTCCAACGAAATAATTGCTTTTCCTTGTTTAACGAGGAAAATAACATTACTAGAAAAGCTATCACTCTATTAACAATGTTCACCCTCAAAATTCGAAAAAAAAATTTTTTTTTTCATTTTAATCACACTAATGATACAAAATACATCTTGCCGAGGCAATAATAATAATAATTAATAATAATAATAATAATAATAATAATAATGATAATAATAATAATAATAATAATAATAATAATAATAATAATATAATAATAATATAATGATAATAATAATGATAATGATAAAAATAATAATAATAATAATAATATAATAATAATAATAATAAATAATAATAATAATAATAATAATAATAGCAACTTCAAATTGGCCACAAGGGCAGCAATTTGGGGGGAGAGGAGGAGTCAATTACATCGACCCCAGTGTTCAACTGGTACTTAATTTATCGATCACGAAAGAATGAAAGGCAAAGTCGGCCTTAACGGGATTTGAACTCAGCATGCATGGTCAGACAAAATCCCGCTCGGCATTTTACCCGGCGTGCTAATGATACTGCCAATAATAATAATAATAATAATAATAATAATAATAATAATAATATAATAATAATAATAATGATAATAATAATAATGCCCTGATGCAGTACCAGGCAGTGGCTCTCATGGCTTCTGATCTTAACTGATTGGAAGTGTTATCATGTACATTGTTTTGTCTTGGTATAAAAGATGGGCTACAGCAAATATTCTGCTCAATACCACAGATTTGCTTGTCAGTTGTTAGACCGTAACCAGTTGAGCATGTCCCTTAGTGGCTGACGATATGTAATCTCTGATCACGAGCAGAAGTAGTGGGGGAGCATCATAGCCATGTGTTGAGAGGCATTCTTTGGGGTTTGAATAATTCACCTCTGGAAACATGGGTGGTTCTTTCAACATCCTTAAACAACCCTTATTCAGGGACCTTTTGAGCGGGATGGGCTACTCAACCTGAAGAAAATTCTAACTGGGCCCCACCTGCAAGGTCATGTGCTGTTTATCTTGATATGAGATCACCATGTCGCGCACATATGGTTGTGATGCATGTGCCTGGTGTACCCTTATCAGACGGGTAGTCATGATGGGTATATTGGGCTTCGTATATTTTACCCCAGTGTCACTTTGATGACATGCACTGCTCTCTCACTCAATAATAATAATAATAATAATAATAATAATATAATAATAATAATAATAATAATAATAATAATAATAATAATAATAATAATAATGATAATAATAATAATAATAATGATGATGATGATGAAGACGACGACGACGACGACGACGATGATGGTGATAATAAACCTTTCTACTAAAGGCACAAGCCCTCAAATTTTCGGGAAGGAGACTAGTCGATTACATCGACCCCAGTGTTTCTCTGATACTTAATTGATCGACCCTGAATGGATGAAAAGCAAATTCGTCCTCGGAAGAATTTGAACTCAGAACATAGCAATGGACGAAATACCTATTTCTTTACTACCCACAAGGGGCTAAACACAGACAGGACAAACAAGGACAGACAAACGGATTAAGTCGATTACATCGACCCCAGTGCGTAACTGGTACTTATTTAATCAACCTCGAAAGGATGAAAGGCAAAGTCGACCTCGGTGGAATTTGAACTCAGAACGTAGCGGCTGACGAAATACTGCTAAGCATTTCGCCCAGCGTGTTAACAATTCTGCCAGTTCGCTGCCTTGTCGTCTTCATTATAATAATGGGTTCAAGGTGAAAGAATGTTTTGTGAAATAGATTGGAGTCGATTAACACGATCCCAGTTCCAGTACTCGATTGATACATTATTTTTTTCAGCTCCGGAAGAATGACAAAAATAAATAAATAAATAAATAAATAAAGTCGACGCAATTTGAATTCAAATTTTAAGAGCCAGAAAAAATTCCCGAAGATATTTTTTTTGTTCGAAGAGAGATTTCTGTGTGTATGTGTGTGTGTATATATATATATATATATATATATATATATATATATAGTATATATATATATATGTATGTATATATATATATATATATATATATATATATATATAGATAGTAGATAGATAGATAGATAGATATAGATATATGCATGTATACATACATATGTGTACATATTTACATATATATGTATATACTTATGCATATATGGGTACAGGACTTCATAGAAGGTAAACAACATGAAATACCGTATTTCGTGTTGTTTACGTTATATGGCGTCCTATACCTATATGCATGGGTGTGTGTGTTATATATATATATATATATATATATATTATATATATATATATATGTATGTATATATATATATATATATATATATATATATATATATATATATATATATATATATTATATATATATATAAATGAGTATGACTGAACGCCACGCATCCGTTTCCAATGAAGTTTTTACTTAATAATTTTGATGCGATGCTTGTTCTATTCTATTTCTATTTCTCTTTCGTTTCTTCTCTCTTCCTTACTCTAATTCTTTTATTCTCCCCTTCTCCCGTTTCGGTTTTTCTCTCTCATCCTTTCTCTAATTCTTTTCCTCTCCCCTTCACCGTTCTCTATCTGTCCCTCTCGCTTCCTCACTAGTCCTCCTTTACTATCTCGCTGCTCACACGTGACCATCGCCCATCTTTCTTTTCCTAACTTGAATTGCTTTCTTTTCTTCCGCTCAGCTTCAATAGATCAGATGCATACTTGTCTGTCTCTTGTCAAAGCCTGTTTCTCCAGCGTTCGCTACCTCACCCCTGTTTTTGTTATCAACTTTGACCCTCCGCAAATCCCAAATTTTATTTAATTTGCTTTGTGGGAGCAACTGTCTTGACGAAGGCACATCTTGTCGTAAATGCTCGAAATGTGGAGTAGATAAAACAGCCGACACTGATGAAGAGTTATACTTTATGTTGTTTGTCTTGTTTTCCATTTGTTTCTTTCGTTATTCGCCAAAATATTCGTATTCCATGTTTTTGTATTTCGTATTTCATGTTGTTTACGTTTTATGACGTTCTGTACCCATATATGCATGTTTATATAGATATATATATGTAAATATGTACATATATGTATGTACACATGCATATATATATGTGTGTGTGTGTGTGTGTGTTTATATATATATAATTTATATTTTCATATGATTGAACGCTACGCATACATTTCCAAGTAAGTTTTTTCTATCTATCTATCTATCTATCTATCTATCTCTGTGTGTGTGTATATATATATATATATTATATATATATATATTATATATATATATATATATATATATATATATATTATATAGAGAGAGAGAGAGAGAGAGAGAGAGAACAGAATGAAATCTCAAATTTCTTGACTGTGAACAAAATGAACATATAGCGTAAGTAATAATAGTGACAAGGATTTCAGGTGAGATATAAATTGGAATGGAAGCTTTAAATTGGAAGTATTCGACAAGGGAGATAGAGAGAAAAAAAAATATTGATGATTCCAGTTGTAGTTTGGGAAAATAAGAAATAACGGTTTTTGTTGGCAACATTTGTGTGTGGTATGGAAGTCGATAAAAATAGAGGAACTACAACGAATATCTTAAATTAATGACTAGTTCTGGTTGTTGTGTTTAGTTGAATTCCACAAAACAGATCTAGAGAAGATGGATTGAATCATTAAAGGAAACTTCGCTGTATGATGGGGAAGAGAGGAGGGAATGAAAAAAGGAGAGAGAGAGAGAGAGAGAGAGAAAGAGAGGGGGAGAGGGAGAGTTACCACAATGGGAAACAAATGATGGAAAAAGTATATTCATGACAAGGAAAATTTGACAAAAAGGCAGAAGTGTTAAAAATATGGAAGATTTATACAATGAAAGAAACACCAGAGAGACCCTTTTATAAGGAAACGAAAGAATGTAAATGGATAGGAATGTCATGGAACAGTGAGAAAGAGGGGGAGGGAATGGAAAAGTGAGAAGGAAATATTGGTGAGGGTAAAATCAGAATAAATGGATAAAGGTGCAAACGATAAAAATCAAGAGAGAGAGGGGCGGGGATAGGAGTGTGTGTGTGTGTGAGAGAGAGAAAATTTGAGGGAGAGAAAGAGAGATTGTAAGGAGTATGCATGAGGATTTGTGCTTAATAAATTTGATTCGCGACTAAGCAGTTCTACGTTCAATACCAGGGCCACGCACTTTGTGCAAGTGATTTTTTTTTTTTTACCATTGCTTACTGTGGCCGAATGACTGATTTGAGAGTGGAACTTTAAAAATGTAAACATATGAAGCCCATTGCATATATGTTCTCCACTTTTTGTTTATTTGTTGTTTTTTTTTTTTTTTTTACTTTGTTACCGTACACATTCGCTAGCTTTTTTTACAAAGGGGTCTAATACTCTTAGCTTAGACATTTCGGGGGATAACAAGATCGAACCATCTCAAGTGTAACTGCCTGAAATTGTCATGACTTCTAGGACTTGACTGATGAAAGAAAGTCAAGAATGACCCGTCTTTTTTATATGTCCTTCTAATTGTTGTTTCTCTTGTCCGCCTTTGTGTCGTCTATCTGCCCGAACGTTTTAATGCCCTCATATATATATATATATATATATATATATATATATATATATATATATATATATATATATATGTATACACACACACACATAATTAACACGAAGCATAAGGATGCGAAAAAGCTCTGAAAGTAGCCCATCGTATACAGAGTAATCCCTCGACTATCGCGGGCGTTACGTTCCAAAACATTCCATGATTGTGAAAATCCGCGAAGTAGAAACAGTACTGCACTGTATATATTTTTTTAATCATTTTTATAATTTGTGTTATTAGAAATGCAAAACAATACCACGCACTCGCCTCCCGAGTTTTGTTTTCCATACAGTATGTGCGTTTCTTTGTTTACTCATCTACGTTAGACTCTCTTTCTCTCTCTCTTTTACTTGTTTCAGTCATTTGACTGCAGCCATGCTGGAGCACCGCCTTTAGTCGAGCAAATCGACCCCGGGAGTTATTCTTTTTAAGCCCAGTACTTATTCTATCGGTCTCTTTTGCCGAACCGCTAAGTAACGGGGACGTAAACACACCAGCATTGGCTGTCAAGCAATGCTAGGGGGACAAACACAGACACACACACACATACATATATATATATACATATATATGACAGGCTTCTTTCAGTTTCCGTCTACCAAATCCACTCACAAGGCATTGGTCGGCCCGGGGCTATAGCAGAAGACACTTGCCCAAGATGCCACGCAGTGGGACTGAACCCGGAACCATGTGGCTGGTTAGCAAGCTAATTACCACACAGCCACTCCTGCGCCTTGTATTTTCTTATGTATTTTCTTTTAATATATTTTAATTAATGTGTTATACAATGCAGTACTGTACTCTATTCGTATTTGTTAATTTATTAATTTTTAGGTGTGAGTATGCTTATTTTACCACAGAAGTAATTAAAATTTAAAAGAATATAAATAACTATCGGCCGCAGAAACCCGCGATACACGGAGGAATCCGCGATATAAATTTACATATATTAGCCAGAAAATTCCGCGATATACTGAGTGCGTGACAGGTGAACCGCGATATGGCAAGGGTTTACTCTGTGTGTGTGTGTGTGTGGTGTGCGTACGCACGTCTTTGTGTCTGTGTTTGTGCCCTACCATCGCTTGACAACTGGTGTTGATGTGTTTATGCACCCGTAACTTAGCGGTTCGGAAAAGTAACCGATAGAATGAGTACCAGGCTTAAAAACATAAATAAATAAGTACTGGGGTCTATTCATTCGACTAAAAATTCTTCGAGGTGGTGCCCCAGCATGGACGCAGTCTAATGACTGAAAACAAATTAAAAGATTTAAAGAAAGAATCTAGAAGCGTGGATTGGTGGGGAACAGAAGAAATATTGGTCCTTGCAAATTTTTGCGTCCAGCTGTTTTAGCTCTGAGCTCAAATCCTGTCACGGCCTATTTAATTCGTTGCCCGGTATACCACTGAAGGCACATGGCTCAGTGGTTAGAGCTTCGGGCTTACAATCATGGGATACTGAGTTCGATTCCCGGACCGGGCTGTGT
>NC_043003.1:79101381-79131381 GCF_006345805.1 Octopus sinensis | reverse complement strand
TTATCGACTCAGGTAGCATGAAAATAAGCGTAAGTCGACCTTAACGGGATTTGAATGAAAGGTGGGCGGGTGGGTGGGGGGAGATGTAATTAATTACTGCAAAGTATTTTGCTAATGATGAAGATGATAATGATGATGACGACGACGACGACGACGGCGATGATGATGGTGATAATGATGGTGACGATAATGATGATGACGATGATAATAATAATAATAATAATAATAATAATAATAGTAGTAGTAGCAGTAGTAGTAGTAGTAGTAGTAGTAGTAGTAGTATACCGGGCAGTGGCTCTCGTGGCTTCTGATCTTAACTGATTGGAAGTGTTATCATGTATATTGTTTTATCTTGGTATAAGAGATGAGCTACAGCAAATATTCTGCTCAAAACCACAGATTTGCCTGTCAGTTGTTTGACTTTAACCATTTGAGCATGTCTCTTAGTGGCTGGCGATATGTGCATCACTGGTCACGAGCAGAATTAGTGGGGGAGCATCATAGCCATGTGTTGAGAGGGATTCTTTGGGGTTTGAATAATTCACCCTTTGGAAACATGAGTGTTTCGTTCAACATCCTTAAACAACCCTCATTCAGGGACCATTTGAGCGAGCTGGGCTACTCGACCTGAAGAAAGTTCTAACTGGGCTCCACTTGTAATGTCATACACTGTTTATCTTGATACAAGATCACAATGTCGCACACATATAGTTGTGATGCATGTGCCTGGTGTACCCTTATCAGACAGGTAGTCATGATGGGTATACTAGGCTTCGTATATTTTACCCCAGTGTCACTTTGAAGGCATGCACTGCTCTCTCACTCAATAATAATAATATAATAATAATAATAATAATAATAATAATAATAATAATAATAATAATGATAATAATATAATAATAATAATAATAATAATAATAATAATAATCACAACAATTATATTGATGATGATGATGATCATTATCATCATCGTAATAATAATAATGGTTTCAGTTTTTGACACAAGGCCAGCAATTTTGGGAGTGGGGTAAATCGATTACGTCAACCTCAGTGCTCAACTGGTACTTATCTTATAGACCCTGAAAGTCAGCCTCAGCGGAATTTGAACTCCTATCGTAAAGACGGACGAAATACCGCTATTTTCGCCGGTGTGCTAACAATTCTGCTAGCTCGCCGCCTTAATAATACCAGTGTTTTCTTTATTGTCCACTGGGGACTCGAAAAAAGGTCGAGGACGGTATAGGACGGTACAGGACTTTAGAGCGTAACACAAAACAGCGTGTAAACAGTTCAATAATAAAAACAAAGAAACAAAAGATTCGAACTCGTGCCATCCTTGCAACTCCGTCGCGTAACTTTTAGAGGCTCCCTGCAACTTTGTTTCGAGGTCCCATCCTTTCATTCAAAATTCATAATCTACGCACCTTCAAGCTGAGAGCTATGTAATTCCTAATTATATTTTACTTTATTCTATCTGAAGTTCAATATTTCACGTTATCCTAAAGGACATCTTTAAATTTATTTAGGTCTGTTACAAATTTCAATAAGTAAAACTTCCAGATATGAATAAAAGAGCATTTTTATAATCCAGGTAACTTTCAAAGACAAACACGGCGCATTTTTTGCTTCGCGAAATCATCGATCCGGTCAGAATAATCAAGCTGAGAGCTAAGTTCGTGTTCATTAGATATCATAGACAATCCGCAAAGTCTAGTACACGTTCGTGGTACAATGTAATATTTTTACAAGAACTTTTGCAGGTACAATGTATTACCATTTTATTTCGTGAAATTTTCATTCAACATAGATAGTTTAATTCTTGTTCAACATCTTACTTTGACCTTGATATGGGGCTCCTCAACTGCGGAGGTCCCTTGCGACCGCAGGGGTTGCAGGGGCTTAGCGACGGCCCTGAATCTTTGCCACATTCGCTTACCTTTGAAGAAATTTGCTGTGAAGCAGCACTTTCCTTTTCACTCTTAGTTTCCTATTCAAGTGTATCTTGAAAAATTTGATGATGGCTTGGTCAAAGGTAACTGTCTTCAGCCTTTTCATTTTGTCCGCCATGTAACTTCTTTCGCCAAAACCACCAGACAAATTAAAACTTATTGCACTCTCCTGTCATAGAAGATGGTGTAAAGATTTTCACAATGGTCTCATTTGGTAGCCGGGCCACTCTTATAGGTACAATTTCTTATACGTGTTAAACGTAATCAATATATTATCTACCGATAAATAAGTCGACATATTCGCGGAAAATAACCCAAACCTTTCATTATTCACAGGATCATGGTTTACACATTTGTGTATAACGGAAGGAAGCTTGAAATGAAAAAATTCTATGTAATTTTGATATGATAAATAGATACAGGACAAACTTTTTGTTACAAATATTCTCTAAGTATTTCAAAGAAAAGCTTTATAATCACTTATTTTTAATGAGAACAATTGAATAGAGGCGGCAGAGAGCGACAAAGGGAGAGAGAAAGGAATAGAGTGAGAAAGAGAGAGGGAGAGAGAGAGAGAGAGGAGAGAGAGAGAGAGAGAGAGAGAGAGAGAGTGAGTTACAAGGAAAGAAACTGGAACAGACTATGTGAGGAAAGGCGAAGAGAAACAAAAGTGGAAGGAAGTAAGATATTGAGATTTAAAAAAAAAGATGAGGATAAGTTATAAAGATAGCGAAAGAGGAAAACTTTCAGGAATGAAAGTGGTAAACAAAGAAGAGATGCAAAGAGACGGTGAGAGAGGGGAGGAAGCAAGATGCTAAAAAGAGCTGCTTATTTCGCACTGAATTAAAATTAGTTTTCCGATTGAATTGCGTCGTTGAAATCTTACAAAAAATACATATTTAAATTGGAATTTTTAAGAATTTTCTCGACACCGTACACTTTGCTTTCTTTCAGTAAAAGTTACATACTCATAACTAATTAATCAGTAGCTTTCTTTATTATAGTGTAATAGTTATTTAGCAAGTTATGACGAGCGTAGGAGAGTTGTTAAACGCTACAAGTCATTTTTCCGACCGTTTACTGATTCCTTCATTTTGATTCTACCAATTTTGTCATTTTGTCGGATACTCTATTGATTTTATGAAACTATAGCTTCTATGTATTTTGAAAAATATTTAGAGAGACCAGGTTATGATCTCTGATATGGTAAATTCTACAATCCGTTGGTTCACTTAGACACCACCAAAACTGAGCTTCCTATCTCTTTTGAAGATAGAACGCATGAGAAGTTTAAATCACTTTCAGAAACTTACAACACATTCGTCTGTTTTTTTTTTCTTTTACTGTGCTTCTGTTGTTGCTATTCCTGTTATTTAACCATAGACCATCCATGATCCAGCAGACCCAGCTAAGGCCAAAGACGACCCAGCTAGGAATCTCAATATTTTCTCCCAGCATAATGCGTCTACGATTACAATCTTCTATGGGTCCTTATTCTTTAAAAAAATGGTAGAGTGTAATAACGTACTAATCGAAGGTGGATGATTGATGGAATTGCCTCGCGGTGTTTATTTAAGCTTTTCACGTTATGAGTAACTTAGACAGGTGTCTGTATCTTGCCGCACACGCTTCTGGTGAAAAAATACTCGCACATCAAAGACAACCACCTTTGAAAATCTCCTGTGAAAATTCAATGACAGACATATAGCAATTGTCCTGGAAGTTCCAAGTGAGTGTTTGTTGATTCGATGGTGCAAAGGCGGAAGAATGTAATGAGAGTGAAGATTTGGTTGTTAGTTCCACACAGAGACTCCCTTGATAGGTAGTTTAAAGTGGAGAATTGTTTCTCCTTGATATGGTCGGGCCATTTCAGAATTAAGTATTGCAGAAATCCTGATATCTTAGTGTCAGAGAAGACGACAGTCACAGGCCATAATCCATCAACCACCGCCTTCATCCCTCTCAATCAACTTGGTCATTCCCTCTTTTGTTCTCTGAAAATATATGATAGGAAATCTGAAATAAGGAATGGCTGTGTGGTAAGAAGTTTGCTTCCCAACCACATGGTTCCAAGAATCTTAGTTTTATTGAAAGGTCATTTTGCAAAATATTGCTAAAATATAACTGGGGGGAAAAGATAAACGGCAGAATTATTAGACGGTTGGACAAAATGCCCCGCAGTCTTTTGTAATTACATCAATTTGAGTTCACACACACACACACACGCAAGCGCTACTCGAGTTGATTTTGTCCTCGTCAGATGGTTTCACCCGGTTGGATATAAAAGTTTTTCGGCATATCAGTCCGTTCTGGGAAGTTGCATATCTAAACACGTACGTCACTATAATTGGTTACTGAAAGATTGTCTCTTTATAAACCACTTGATGAGAGATACAGTGCTCGAAACGTGCTGTAGAAACTTGCTACGAGGTAACATCATGATTGTTTTCTTTTACATCGTGTATCAGCGGTTAATTCGATATGTGTTGGTTTTTTTGGGTGGGTGGGGGTGGGGGGGCTATTTTTTTTCACTGATTCAAAGTAATATTGTGGCTCCAAATCTTTATATATAAAAGTGAAGTTGTGTGTCTGTCTCCTACGATTTAGATTCCTAACTACTCCCACATTATGCGGTGCAGTGTAACCAAAAGCGGGTATCTTATAGTCGTGATTCATATCGAGCCCTTCTGGGTATTAGCGCGCGTCTACGATTTAAAAAAAAATTACCATCATTTTTTCCCATTTTTAATGCATTTTTTTGCTATTATATAAGGGAAGTAACTCTCTAAAAATGTATTATTAAATCTCAGAACGTAAAAAGCTACAGTAACACGTCCCCCCTTTGTGGTTAGCCATATTGAGATGGCTATTATACTTTACATCTCTAAAAATGCTTATATAGTTATTTCCCTTACAAACCCGAGCAACGCCGGGCGATACTGCTAGTAAATAATAAATAAATGCGCTCTTTTAAAGCCTAGTCAGGCTCTTGGGCCCGATTTCCCGGTTTCAATGGCGTATGTGTTCTCCAGTTAAGTAACGTTACTTAACCTGTTGTATTCTTGTTTTCGTCGAAGGTGAGGCTAACTTCGAAGTCATTCTTTTATCATTTTACTTGTTTTAGTCATTTGACTGCAGCCATGCTGGAGCACTGCCTTAAATGGTTTTAGTCGGATAAATCAACCCCAGGACTTATTCTTTGTAAGCTTACTACTTATTCTATCGCTGTCTTTTGCCGAACGGCTAAATTACAGGGACGTAAGCATACCAACATTGGTCGTTAAGTGATGGTGGGGGACAAACAGACACAAACACACACATGCACACACACACACACACACACACACACATACGCACACACACATATATTCAACGGGCTTCTTTTAGTTTCTGTCTTCCAAATCCACTCACAAGGCTTTGGTCGGTCCGAGGCTATAGCAGAAGACACTTATCCAAGGTAACACGCAGTGGGACTGAACCCGGGGTCATGTAATTGGGACGTAAGCTCCTTACCACACCTCACGGACATACTTTGTCCTCCCTTTTATCTGAAACAACGAAGAGTTACTTGAGTGAATCTTGGTATCTATTTCAAGCAGGGACAAACGACCATGTAACTCATTGGTTAGTTGTCTCACGGCAGATTCTGGGAGATGTTCACGTCATAGAGTCATACAAGATAACTCATTCGGCCCCACGATACATATCCATGATATTGCTATCGTTGTTAATGTCATTGTTCAGTTTTATTTCAAGATTTCTTACCAATAGAGAAAGAACCGGTTTCTAACCTAGAACCAAGGCTCCTTCATTGGAATTTCAACATCAACAACAGGGTATTTTTGTTTCTATGTATGTATGTATATACTAAATAATTAGGGTTCAGCAAATATTTGCTTTACCACATACCGAAGTTTAGAAATAGCAGCCAAAAAACGTTGGCTATTTCTTCTACTTTAAAAAGGGACTCATAGAAAAACCAAAATACTTGAAAACAATCTACACAGGCACAGAGGAAGAAGTAACGAAAATCAATCAATATCTGGTCACCTATGGACGCGCGTTTCGGAATTAGGTTGGAATGAAGAATATAAAATTATACTTTACCAACCGTTTTCATCTTCAGCATAGGACCCCGTAAATAATTAAATATTAAAATATTGAACCTCATTCATGTTTTGAATTCGGCGGTACTAACACTGAATATTATTTGCCTGATACCGTTAGGTGGAGAGATATGTTCAATTATTCTAGTACCTTCGAATTTAATATTTCAATATTTAATTATTGATGGGGTCCTATGCTGAAGAGGAAAACGGTTGGTAAAGTATAATTTTATATTCTTCATTCCAACCTAATTCCGAAACGCGCGTCCATAGGTGACCAGATATTGATTGATTTTCGTTACTTCTTCCTTTCTGCCTGTGTGGATTGTTTTCAGGTATTTGGGTTTTTCTAGGAGTCCCTTTTTAAAGTAGAAGAAATAGCTAACGTTTTTTGGCTGCTATTTCTAAACTTCGGTATGTGGTAAAGCAAATCTTTGCTGAACCCTAATTATTTAGTATTACTTAAGTTTACCATGAAATGGTCCTTTTTTCATGCCGAATTCTACTTGGTGAAATTATTGATTACTTCTTAATTAATTAATTTTACCCTTTGTTATTATATGTATGTATGTATGTATGTATGTATGTATGTATGTATGTATGTATGTATGTATGTATGTATATGTGCAGACATATGTTTTGTTTTATGTATATATTCTCGTGCATATAGTTGCATATCAAGACCTGCTCATATATATTTAATTGTTAAACTTCTGGAAAGTTTTACAGATTTTCACAGTTCCAGTGTTGGACTGGATCTGTAGTCTTCGAATCAGCGTTCTCCTTTCTGGTTTTGAGAAGCCTAATTTCTCAAGATTGGTATTTAGGCATTGTGTTACATATCCTAGGGCCCCAATAATTACAGGTATAAACCTGAACTTGTAATCTGGATAGCGTAACTGTAGGTTTTTCAATAGTTCAGTGTAGATATTCTCTTTTTCACTGATTTTCAGCTTTATGTTAACATCCGCTGGGCAGCTAATTTCCACAACTGTACACAGTTTCTCTTCTCTATCCCAAATCATTATTATATCAGGCCTGTTGCATTTACATTTTATTGAGGTCTTCACTGGGACATTCCCCCAGTACTACTTTTTATTATGAATGGCTATGGCTTATCTCTTATGGGTTCTTCTTTCTTTGTCCCCAGGGTTTTCCTTCCGACGGATTTCATTATAGAGTGTCCCAGTTACAAAATCATGCCTCATCGGTAGATGATACCGTGATGACATTTTCGGACAACTGCTTATGAGGTGGGTGATATCTACGGTGTTAACTCTACAAAATCTGCATTGGTTGTCACATTTTACTGCTTTTCCTGAATCTCTACCCTTTTGTGCATCAGGTATTTGGCTGAAATTTCTAGTTCCTGTATGTATGTATGTGTGTATGTATGTAGTAGTGAGTGGTGGTGGTGACGTTGGCAGTATTGGTAGTAGAAATAGTAGTAGTAGAAGTAGTGGTAATAACGATAGTGGTAGTGGTTGTGATCGTTGTGTTGGTAGTAGCAGTAGTGGTGCTGGTGGTAGTTGTGGTATGGTAGTAGTAGTAGTAGTAGTAGTAGTAGTAGTAGCAGTAGTCGTGTTGGTAGTAGTAGTAGAAGCAGTAGTGGTCGTGGTGGTTGTAGTTGTGGTATTAGTAGTAGTAGTAGTAGTAATGGTGGTAGTTGTAGTCGTTGTGGTGGTAGCTGTGTCGGTAGTGGTGGGTCGTGGTAGTAGTAGTAGCAGTAGTAGTTGTAGTGGCGGTGCTGGTGGTTGTGGTAGTAGTAGTAGTAGTAGTGGTGGTGGTGGTGGTGGCGGTGCTGGTGGTAGTAGAAGTAGTAGTAGTAGTGGTGGTGGTGGTGCTCGTGCTGGTAGTAGTAGTTAGTAGTAGTAGTAGTAGTAGTAGTAGTAGTAGTAATAGTAGTAGTAATAGTAGTAGTAATAGTAGTAGTAATAGTAGTAGCAGCAGCAGCAGTAGCAGCGGCAGCAGAAACAGGCAACAGCGGCAGCAGAAGCAGCAACAGCGGCAGCAACAGCAGCAGCAGAAGCAGCAGAAGCAGCAGTAGTAGCGATGCCCTAGAACGAACGCCATCATAAGCGATATGACGCTGATCGTCTCCTCCTCAATATTTCCTTATTCTCCCTCGTCCCTGTCCCTTTCCATATATTTTCTTTAACATTCACACCAGTCACTCAACCACACTAAACTCGCTCTTAACTCCCCTTATCTCTTAATCATATTCCTCCCATCAAACATTTTCACTCTTATTCTCTCTTCGTATCTCTCATTTTTTTATTCGTGTTCTTTTTTTTAAAGTATTTTTTCTCCCTTTTTTTCCTTTGTGTTTTTTCTTTCTTTGTTGCCTTCTTTTGACTCCACCTCTGTATTTTTTGTTACATTATGTACTTCTCCATCACCTGGTTATATACATATACATCTACACACACACACACACACACACACATGCACACACAAACACACATATATATATGTGCATATATATATATATATATATATACACAGACACACACATATACATGTACATACATGCTTGAGGGTGATTCTGTCTCTTAAACCTTTCTATATATATATGTATATAATACAGTGAGTAATTCATTTTAGTACCACTAACTGAACTTCTCTCCCCTGTGAACTCGGAAATAACTTCCCTAATATTAATATTTATATATATATATATATATATATATATATATATATTATATATATATATATGTAGGACGCCATGATAGATCGTTAGCTCCTACACGCATTTTTTTCTATCCTTTTTTTTTTTTTTCTGTGTATCTTTCTGTCGAAGAGCGTAGGCTCGAAACGTAAAAGACTTTTTTCTATTCCTGAGTGCTATACTAATACATTTGTTTGTTTGTACTCCACCTGCTTTCGTCTTTTGTTTATTTTCGTAAACTTTCCCTTTATTATATATATATATATACTAGCAGTATCGCCCGGCGTTGCTCGGGTTTGTAAGGGAAATAATTATATAAGCATTTTTAGAGAGTTATAGCAAAAAAATAGCAAAAAAAATGCATTAAAAATGGAAAAAAAATTATGGTAAATTTTTTTTTAAATCGTTGACTCATCGTAGACATTTTTAGAGAGTTACTTCCCTTATATAATAGCGAAAAAAGCATTAAAATGGAAAAAAATGATGGTAAATTTTTTTTTGAAATCGTAGACTCATCGTAGACGCGCGCTAATACCCAGAAGAGCTCGATAGGAATCACGACTATAAGATACCCGGTTTTGTTTAAACTGCACCGCAAAATGTGGGAGTAGTTAGGAATCTAAATCGTAGAAGACAGACACACAACTTCTCTTTTATATATAAAGATATATATATATATATATATGTATATGTATGTGTATATATATATATATATACATGATCATATACACAAGCACACTCACATATATACATGCACAAATACACACATCTGTGGATTTTTTACACACGTATGCGCGCACGCCCAGACACATTATTATATAAGTACATATTCGTATAAAAACACACGTAGGCACATATATACACACTTAAGCCTTTCGCTCCCTATCGTGCCGACAACTTTTCTCTGCTTGGACACTTGATTTTGCTACGTTTCCCTGAGCAAAGGCCTTGCTCTCCCAGATCTTGTTGGTCTTGAGTTTTTATTTGTTTTTTTTTTTATGTAGGAGTGTTGACCTTATGCAAACCCTTTTCTTATGTATGGGAAGAAGTGGTTTATGATAGTATGGCTTCTATTCTTTGACTAATCCAGTATAGGAGAACTTACTAAGAAATTATACTCCACTGGAATAGCTTCTCGGGGGTCATTGAGGTATGCAAGCCTCTACACCACAACAAGGGTAGGACCTTGTGATGAATGCACACACACACACACACACACGCGCTTGCTTCCCAACCACATGGTTCCGGATTCAGTTCCACTGCCTCGCCCCTTCGGCAAGCGTCCTCTACTATAACCCCGGGCCAACCAAAACCTTGCGAGTGGGTCTGATAGATGGAAGCTGAAAGAAGCCCGTCGTCAGAGCCGGATTAAGAACCATAGAGGCCCTAAGCACTTAAAAGGTTTTGGTGACCTCAAGTATATGTAGATGTTTCAAAATATAAACAAAACTGTAAGATGGAAACTAATGTTTATTTTTGTATGCTTCCACTTAATTTACATTGGAAAAATTTTCTCCTTTTTTTTTCTTTTTATAATTGCAAAGTGTTTGATGATATCGTTAAAATCAATTTTACGATAAACTTCTGCTTCTATACTTAATAGAGATAAGGCATTACGAATATTTAATTTCAAGTGATTTTTTTCGTGCCGTAAACCATTTTCATTTCTGTGGTGCCCTCGTCCCTTGTGCTTATTTTATTTAATGGGTTAATCCAGCGTTGCCCACCGTATATGTATATATGTATGTATATATGCGCAGGAGTGGCTGTGTGGTTGCTTACCAGCCACATGATTCTTGGTTCAGTCCCACTGCGTGGCACCTTCGGCAAGTGTCTTCTACTATAGCATCGGGCCGACCAAAGCCCTGTGAGTGAATTTGGTAGGCGGAAACTGAAAGAAGCCCGTCGTATATATATATGTGTGTGTGTGTGTTTGTGTGTCTGTGTTTGTGTCCCCCCAACATCGCTTGACAACCGATGCTGGTGTGTTTACGTCCCCGTAACTTAGCAGTTCGGCAAAAGAGACCGATAGAATAAGTACTAGTCTTACAAAGAATAAGTCCTGGGGTCGATTTACTCGACTAAAGGCGGTGTTCCAGCATGGCCGCAGTCAAATGACTGAAAAAAGTAAGAGTACAGAGTAAAGACTATATCTATGTGTGTGTGTGTCTTTCTGTCATTGTTTTCCCCTCCCCACCGCTGATTGACAACGGGTATCGATGTGCTTGCATCCCCGTACCGTAACTTAGCGGTTCGAGAACGATAGAGTAAGAACTAGGCTTAAAAATTAAGCACTGGGGTCGATCCATTCGACTAAAAGTTCAAGGCAGTGCCCTAGCATGGCCACAGTCTAAAGACTGAAGCAAATAAAAGATAAAAGATATTGCTTACCAACCACATGGTTCCGGGTTCAGTCCCACAGAGTGGCACCTTGGGCAAGTGTCTTCTACTATAGCCTCGGGCCGACCTAAGCCTTGTGAGTGGATTTGGTAGACAAAAGCTGAAAGGAGCCCGTCATATATATATATATATATATATATATATATATATATATATATATATATATATATCTATATATATATATATATATATATATATATATGTACGTGTGTGTATATGTTTGTGCGTCTGTGTTTGTCCCCCCAACCGATGCTGATGTGTTTACGTCTCCGTCACTTAGCGATTCGGCAAAAGAGACCGATAGAATAAGTACTAGGCTTACAAAGAATAAGTCCTGGGGTCGATTTGCTCGACTAAAGGCGGTGTAAATGAGTAAAAGAGCATATATATATATAATATATATATATATATTATATATATATTCTTTTACTTATTCCAGTCATTTGACTGCGACAACGCTGGAGCACCGCCTTGAATATTATATATATATAATATATATATATTATACACACACAAGATACACGACGTATGAGCGTTCAGCTTTTGCCGAAAGACCTGCACAAATGATTTGTTTATAGTGATCAAACGTTCGTGCAGCACGTTAGCTCATTCTCTCGATCAAATCGACACTGTCTGCACATGTGCACTGTGTGCCACGCGTCGGGTGTCGGGTGTCTTATATATATACAAAATGGGACAAGAACGCAAAACATCCACATAGGTGATACAAGAAAGGGACAACAAACCCACCTGATAGATGATACAAAGAAAAACAAGAACGGGTCATTTGGAGTTTTCTTTCCTCAGTCGAGTTCCTGATTATCTTTGCATTTCGGCTGGTCATATTCGAGATTGCTCCAATCTGGCTAGCCCCAAGGAAACCTAAGCTAAGATTCATATATACATATATATATATATATATATATATATATATATATATATATATATATATATATATATATATATATATATAATATATATATATATATATATACACACACACACATATATAGGCGCAGGAGTGGCTGTGTGTTAAGTAGCTTGCTAACCAACCACATGGTTCCCGGTTCAGTCCCATTGCGTGGCATCTTGGGCAAGTGTCTCTGCTATAGCCTCGGGCCGACCAATGCCTTGTGAGTGGATTTGGTAGACGGAAACTGAAAGAAGCCTGTCGTATATATATATGCGTGTCTGTGTTTGTCCCCCTAGCATTGCTTGACAACCGATGCTGGTGTGTTTACGTCCCCGTCACTTAGCGGTTCGGCAAAAGAGATCGATAGAATAAGTACTGGGCTTACAAAGAATAAGTCCCGGGGTCGAGTTGCTCGATTAAAGGCGGTGCTCCAGCATGGCCGCAGTCAAATGACTGAAACAAGTAAAAGAGTAAGAGTAAAGAGAGAGTATATATACGCGCGCGTGCGCATACATTCGCATAATACATGCGCGCGCATTAACTTCTACGAGTAGAGTAATCATCCTGATTAATGTTAACATGTGTGTGTATGTGTGTGTGTGCGTGCATGTGTGTGTATTTAAATACATACATGCAGTATTTTGCGATTGACCGTGGCTGGTCGGTATTTATTATTAAGGCGGCGAGCTGGCAGAAACGTTAGCACGCCGGGCGAAATGCTTAGTGGTATTTCGTCTGCGTTACGTTGTGAGTTCAAATTCCGCCGAGGTCGACTTTGCCTTTCATCCTTTCGGGGTCGATAAATTAAGTACCAGTTACGCACTGGGGTCGATGTAATCGACTTAATACCTATGTCAGTACTTGTTTGTCCGCTCTGTGTTTAGTCCCTTGTGGGTAATAAAGAAATAGGTATTTATTATTCTCTCCTTTAAGAGAAGATGAATTATTTACGAATTTTGGTCGTCTTTGGAGCCAAAGTTATATATAATACGACGACGAGGTTTCCAGTTAATCCGATCAACGGAACAGCCTGCTCGTGAAGTTAACGTGCAAGTGGCTGAGTACTCCACAGATATATGTGCGCTTAATACAGTTCTCGGGGATGTTCAGCGTAACAGAGAATGTGACAGGGCTGGGCCTTTGAAATAAAGGTACAGCTAATTTTTTGTCAGCTGAGTGGACTGGAGCAACGTGAAATAAAGTGTCTTGCTCAAGGACAACGATTTTGAGCCGAAAACCCTAACCACTAAGCAAACGCGGCTTAGTCCACAGCGTATGTAAAGCTGAGCGCTTTATGGACACGAAGCCCTGGGTTACCCAACGAACCGCCATAGATATCTTTATCTTTATCTTTATCTTTATCTAATTAATCTACTGCTCACTTTCGGTTTTATGATTTACTGACGATATGTGTGTGTGTGTGTGTGTCTGTATGTGTTTGTGTGTGTGTGCATGTTTGCGTGCGTATTTTCACACACATATTGATGCAAAGGCTTGATCACTTATTGACACTAAGTAGTAGTGGAAGCGCCACCCAACCAAAATGCAAATATATGGGAAACTACCACCTGTGTCATCTCTTGTGAAAGGTAAGAGAGTCCAGTTTGCTGGACATTGTTGTAGAGCTGAAAAAGAAGTAATTTCTACTCTTCTCCTCTGGAAGCCATCTACTCGCAATACCAGAGGGCGCACACTCTCCTACCCTGATGTAATCTCCAGGGATACAGGCATCCAGCAACAGGACCTCCGTAATGCCATGATGGACCGTGAAGTCTGGCGTAGCATGGTAAATTCCATTGTCTCGACCACGGTCGAACAATGATGAGTAGTAGTAGTAGTAGTAGTAGTAGTAGTAGTAGTAGTGGTAGTGGTGGTGGTGGTGGTGGTAGTAATAGTAGTAGTAGTGGTGGTGGTAGTAGTAGTAGTAGTAGTAGTAGTAGTAGTAGTATAGTAGTAGTAGTAGTAGTAGTAGTAGTAGTTGTAGTAGCAGCAGCAGCAGTAGCAGTAGTAGCAGCCATGAATTTACAGAAAAACTGCCAGAGCTGCTCAGCTGTTGTAACAACAACGACGACACCAGCAGTAACAACAACAGCAGCGGTGAGATCACCAGCTGCAACATCGACCTCGCATCATGAGATACACAGAAAGAAGGGAAGGATAGTTGCTCAGCTGCTAGAAGAACCACTACGACAGCAACAGATACAGGCAGTATCAATATAGTACCATCAATAGTCTATGACAGATGGAAGCTGTACTGCACAGCTGTGATAAAAAAAAAAACTGCAGCAGCAGCAGCACAGAGAGGGTTGCTGCTGGTGGTGGTGGTGGTGGTGGTGGTAGTGGTGGGCATAGAGACAGCGATAATAGCGACAAGAGAGCGCGGTGTTAAGAGTAACATCAAGCAAAATTCTACATGGCAGATGTAAAGCAGAAACCCACTCAGCTGACAAACCGGACAACAGCTGTCATTTGCAGTGTGTGTAACAACATCAGGTGGTGTTTTTTTATGAGGGAGTTGATGATGATGATGCTTGTTGTGATGAGGCTCACGTATCCACAAATGTACAAAATATCGATCGTCGTCGTCGCCATCATAGTCATCGTCGTCGTCATCGTCATCATCATCATCATCGTCATCATCATCGTCACCCCCATCGCTACCACCAAAGCCCACACCATCATCATCATTATCACCATCACCGTCATCATCACCACCATCATCTTCATCATCATCATCATCGTCGTCGTCGTCATCATCATCATCGTCATCATCATCATCATCATCATCATCATCATCATCATCATCATCATCACCATCGACGTCGTCGTTGTCATCCTGATCCTCCTCTTTCTCCTCCTCCTCCTCCTCCTCCCCATCATCATCATCATCATCATCATCATCATCATCATCATCAGCAGCAGCAGCAGCAGCAGAAGCAGCAGCAACAGCTGCAGCAGCGACAACAGCGGCAGTGACAGTTGTGACTGTAGTAACACCAGGAACCTTATGTAAGAGATGTATGCCGAGTTACTAATCTATCATACGATCATCATCGTCATCATCATCATCACCACCACCACCATACCATCACCACCACCACCACCACCATCATCACTATCATCGTCGTCATCATCACCACCACCACCACCACAACTATCATCATCATCATCATCATCATCATCATCATCATCATCATCATCATCATCATCATCATCATTATCATCATCATCATCATCATCATCAACAACAACTACAACATCATTATCAGTAGCAGCAGAGACGGTAATATAGGCAGTTAGCAACAGAATCAACAGCGTCTGCAGTAACAACAATAAGTGTTAGCAACATCAGTGACAGCCAGATCAGTGACATAAGCAGCTGTGACATGTAAAGTAAACCTGCTCAGTTGCCATAACAATCACACCACCACCATCACCACCATCACCACCACCACTATCACCAGCACCACCAGCACCACCACCGCCGCCACCACCACCACCACCGCCGCCGCCACCACCACCGCCGCCGCCACCACCACCACCACCGCCACTACCACCACCACCACCAAATCCACCACTACCACCAAATCCACCACCACCACCACCACCACCACCACCACCACCACCATCACCACCATCACCATCACTACCAGCACCACCAGCACCACCACCGCCGCCGCCACCGCCGCCGCCACCACCACCACTGCCCCAGTAGTGACTGCTGTTTCTGCTGTAACATAAAGTAGCTATGACATATAAAGTAGAGTCGTTCAGTCACCATGACAACAACGACAGTAATAGCTATAACGGATGGAGAACAGCTCAGTTGCCATAGCAACAAACGTTGTAAATAATATCAAATTAATGCCGAGTTCAATAAAAGTATGAGTATAATAAATGCAACAGGTTAAGGTGGCGGAGCTGGCAGAATCGTTAGCGCGCTGAACGAAATGCTTAGCGGTATTTCGCCAGTCGCTACGTTCTGAGTTCAAATTCCACCGAAGCCGACTTTGCTTTTCATCCTTTCAGGATCGATAAATTAAGTACTAGTGAAACACTAGGGTCGATGTGATTGACTAGTCTCTTCCCCTAAATTTCAGGCCTTGTACCTATAGCAGAAAAGATTATTATTATTATTATTTTCCTTTCCTTCAAATTTTCTTCCATTTCTCGCCAAGTGTTTTCCGTACACCTAGGGCAGAGAAGTTCGTTGTATGCATTCATGAATGGATGTTGTTTTCACAGCGATAATGCTCTTCTTAGTACATGAGTCGTTCCAGTTAACACGATTTTTTGCACTTCCTGTAGGGATGGTAAGACTGGTATCATTTTCAAATACGCTTCCGTACTTTTTAAAAAATTATGTTTATCATTCCTAGAGATCCTACAATCACTGGTACTGTAGTCGCCTTAAGATGCCACATTTTTCCAATTTCTATTAGCAAGTCTTTATATTTACTGATCTTGTCAAATTCTTTCGCCGCTATATTGTGATCGCAAGGAATACTCATGTCAATTAATAAACACACCTCTTTTGACTGATCTTTTATAATAATATCTGGTTTATTAGCTTTCATTGTTTTGTCAGTATGTACGGGGAAGTCCTAGAGAATCGATATATTTTCTCACTCAGTCACAGCTTTAGGATGGTGTTTATAAAATTTGTCAGTGGTTTTGATTTCATAATACCGACATAGAATTATTATTATTATTATTATTATTATTATTATTATTATTATTATTATTATTATTATTATTATTGAGTGAGAGAGCAGTGCATGCCATCAAAGTGACACTGGGGTAAAATATACGAAGCCCAGTATTCCCATCATAACTACCCGTCTGATAAGGGGACACCAAGCACATGCATCACAACCATATGTGCGCGACATTGTGATCTCATATCAAAAGAAACAGCGCATGACCTTGCAGGTGGAGCCCAGTTAGAATTTTCTTCTGGTCTAGTAGGGCATCCCGCTCAAAAGGTCCCTGAATAAGTATTGTTCAAGGATGTTGAACGAAACACCATGTTTCCAAAGGTGAATTATTCAAACCCCAAAATAATTCCTCTCAACACACGGCTATGATGCTCCCCCACTACTTCTGCTCGTGATCAGATATGTACATATCGTCAGCCACTAAGGGACATGCTCAAGTGGTTAAGGTCAAACAACTGACAAGCAAATCTGTGGTATTGAGCAGAATATTTGCTGTAGCACATATTTTATACTAAGACAAAACAATGTACATGAAAACACTTCCAATCAGTTAAGATCAGAAGCCATATGAGCTACTGCCTGGTACTGCATCAAGGCATTTGTTATCATCATCATCATCATCATCATCATTGTTATTATTATTATTATTATTATTATTATTATTATTATTATTATTATTATTATTATTATTATTATTAAGAGGGCAGCGAGCTGGCAGAAACGTTAGCACGCCGGGCGAAATGCGTAGCCATATTTCGTCTGCCGTTACGTTCTGAGTTCAAATTCCGCCGAAGTCGACTTTGCCTTTCATCCTTTCGGGGTCGATAAGTTAAGTACCAGTTACGCACTGGTGTCGATATAATCGACTTAATCCTTTTGTCTGTCCTTGTTTGTCCTTTATGTGTTTAACCCCTTGTGGGTAGTAAAGAAATAGGTATTTCGTCTGTCTTTACGTGCTGAGTTCAAATTCCGCCGAGGTCGACTTTGCCTTTCATCCTTTCGGGGTCGATAAGTTAAGTACCAATTGCGTACTGGGGGCGATCTAATCGACTGGCCCCTCTCCAAAAATTTCGGGTCTTGCGCCTAGAGTAGAAAAGAATTGTTAGCTTGCTGGGCAAAATGCTTAGAAGCATTTCTTCCGCCTTTCTTACTCAGGCGCAGCGTGGTTGTGAATTAAGAAGTTTGCTTCTCAGCCACATAGTTCTGGGTTCAGTTTCGCTGCGTGGTACCTTGGGTAAGTGTCTCCTACTATAGCCACAGATTGACTAAAGCCTTGTGAGTGAAGTTGGTAGATGGAAGCTGAAAGAAACCCGTCGTGGTGTGTGTGAGTATATATATATATATATATATATATGTATGTGTGTGTGTGTGTGTGTTTGGCCCCTACCACGGCTTGAGCACTGGTGTTGGTGTGTTTACGTCCCTGTAATTTAACGGATCGGCAAAAGAGACGGATAGAATAAGTACCAGGCATTAAAAAATAAGTATTGGGATCGATTCAATCGTCTAAAATCCTTCAAGGTGGTGCTCCAGCATGACCGCAGTCTAATGAATGAAACAAGTAAAAAATAAAAGATGAAATTATTACTTTCACTGCTATAATGTTTAACAAATTTATCAGGGTAGGGTAAAATCTTAGACTCTACTCCGACAACCCCCAGCTGATGGTATTAACATAACTGAGTAACATCTGTAGTCCAATAGCTGCAGTAAGAGTTGTCTGGTTTTAATGTCTGTTACAGAAGGAACTCCACTCATTGCACTCGAATACTAAATGGCATTAAACTGGGCGATTCGTTAAACCTACAAATTGCCCTCAAATAGCAGGTGGTAATCTTCAACAGAGTGAGATGTTAAGCCCGTTGAAGGTATCTAGAGATCGGAATGTGGTGTTAAACTGAGTGATACATAACAATCTGTTTACTCACTTTTTCAGTCTTTACAATATTTTTTCTCATGGAAAGCATTTCTTTCATGAGAAACTCCGAGTTACTAGAAAACTGAAAAATAATAAATCAGTATTCTTTCACCTATAGAGGTTGTTAAGAATCTGCAAAGTAATTCTTACTTTCGCTAAATTCCTATGATAGTGCGGACATTCTTCTGGCTTGAATGACCAAGAAAAATATTATCTGATGTGGTTAATCAAGGACATCAAGAAGTGAAGCTTTTCCACCCCTCTCACATTAATGAAAAATAATGATATATGAGAACACCTCAACTTCCTGTAGTTCACAAATAATTCTTTAGTCTTCTTAATGTTCAGTGCTATATTGTTTTCAGCACACCTTATTTATTAAAAACCGATTGTACAAAATATATTTAAATATAGAGAAATAGGATTAGAGCATATATGATCTCTAAGTGATAACATCGTATAGTAATATAAAATACTAGCAGTATCGCCCGGCGTTACTCGGTTTTTTTTCGACCCTTTAGATTTGGAATTTTTAAAAATTTTGCATTATGTAGCTTGTTATTCTCTTTAAGTGAATTTCGTCTGCCGTTACGTTCTGAGCTCAAATTCCGCCGAGGTCGACTTTGCCTTTCATCCTTTCGGGGTCGATAAGTTAAGTACCAATTGCGTACTGGGGGCGATCTAATCGACTGGCCCCTCTCCAAAAATTTCGGTTGAAATACACCGAAAAATGGCAACACAGCAGTCAAAAAATCGTATAAATAGGGATTTTCATAGAAAAAAAGCACCTTTTTGATGTAAATAATTATTGGTGTTAACATGGTCGGATTTGAATTGTTTCTTCTACAGAAGGAAGAGCAAGCCTTCTTCTATCATACTCTCAATTTTGGTCAACTTGCGCCGCAGGGTCTCGGAGGAGATAGTATTTAGTAGAAGGCTATCAAACCTGCCATACACAGACAGCTTCAGCTTTATATATATAGAGATTATTTATCTGCTGCTCATTCTACCTGAGATGACGGTATTCTGAAATATCACTATTTCTCCAATCTTCTGTTTTTATATGGCTTAGCTTAGTGGAATGGCTGTGCTTATAGCCGTCGCTGATCCTTCAATGCTGCTGAAATCGACGTGGTTATGTCTAACACTATCGTCCTTCAATAAAAAGCTATACCAGTCTAAATAAAAGTCCAAATATTTTACTGCGGCAGTTGAATCATCTATAGCTTGTTAGCCTAGGGTTGAATACATCAATTCAGACGGTGGAAGAATTTTAGCAAGAAGATGACTGTGGAGATTGGTTTTGAGTTGTGGCTCAAAGATTCTGAAAAGCCAATAGCTTCAGAAATACTTATAAATTAGATGTAAAATTCTTTTATGGCATCATCTGTGGCCATGCTGGAGCATCGCCATTACTATCAGATTAAGATTGGAAACAAGAATAAGTTTCAATCTTTTAGTTGTTTAAGAAATAAGAAGCATTTCTTATAGTACTAAATAGGACGTGATATGATTTGTTCTTAGCTCTCAGATCTGACCCGTCTACCTTCTTAACACCACCAGCTTCGGGGCCTCGGCTGTTTTTTGTTGTCTTCACTGTTGTAAGCATTCAGACAAGGTCTCCGGATCGAGATTAACTTCCTCTCTTCTTCAAAAAACACTCTGGGAGTCCCCGTCAAGATTAAAAAGAAAACTGGGATTATTGCATCACTATTTAACGAAGGTATTTGAACCCACTCCATACTCATTACGCCACGAGAGAATTCGATACGAATGAAGAAAAGGTTATCCTGCAACCAAAAGCAGATGTTTCTTTTAATGAAAGAAATATACATATAAACAGAGGGCAGTGGCGGTGATTGGGGAGGGTGGGGGAGGTCATTTATTTAATTTATACGTGAGTAGAATATAAAATATGGCAATAAAAATAACATCTATTGTAAGACTGTATGTGATTCTTTCGAAATGTTTCAACTAGAATTCATGAGAAAAAAAAAAAAAAAAAATTACTTCTCACATTTCTCTTGAAATATCGATAGATAATAATTTCTGCAGCTGAGCTACAATAGCGAATATATTTCTAATATCAAAAGAATATTCCGTACAATATGGTTTACAATGTGTGGGATGATGATGAAATATAGCGTACCAAATTATGAAAATATTGGAAATCAATGCCATATGTGTCTCCTTCATCTCTTCTAACTTAATTTTGTCTGATATTTGGATAATTCTCAATGAGATCTCATTCTATACGGTTTGAATTGTGTTATCAACAAATAATAAAAATATCAGTAACAACAACAAAAACAATAATAATAATAACAATAACAATAAACACTTCTTCGAAAATTCAATTGATTTTTTTTCTTATTTCCTTGAAATATGTTATTGTTGCAATTCATTCCGTGTTATTTCATCTCTATGAAAATTGTGCAGGAATTTGGTTTCATAGAAAACAAATTTGCATACAACCCTTTTGTCAAGGTTTGAATTTTTTTTTTAATTGCTTTATACCTATAGTATTTATTATCTGAACAAGAAAACTTCAATATTGTAACTGTCAGCTTGAAACAAGATAACTTTGGAAATATAAACATAAATATAAACATAAAAAGGAAGAAGGAAAGAAAAAATAGATTTATTTGTATGTTTATGTTTCAGTATTACTAACAACATTAGAGGCAGTGTTGGAATACTTAGTATGCCGACGGTTAAACACCGTTCCCTGGTCCTTAGGCGCCTTTAGGGGAATCAGTTAGTGTCTTAGAATTAATCCACCGCCCGATTTGAAACCCTACCATCTGATCCTTGGGTACCTTTAGAGGAGTTTTCCACTGTTGAAAACATTTAGATCAGGTCTCTAGTTTGATGACAGTAATGTGATTTTCAACTGTAGTCACACCTGAGTCTCAGTTTGTTCCTTCATTTCCTGCAGCGGTTGCAAGAGGATTTTAGGCATGTCGTTCCATGTTGGATTAAACCAGGAAACCATCAAGGTGTCGGATTAATTACCTTATCAGTAGTCAGTAAAGACATTAATACTCTGAACTCATATCCCGCTGGAGCTGACTTTACTGTTTAATTCTTATCATATATTCCAGCATAGAAATCGACGCAGTCTATAGAAAAAAACATGTTGAGTAAACATTAAACATTAAAAATAATAAGATGTTCGTCTCTGCTTTTCCAAGACCTGCTGCATTTCGCATGGAATTTTTAGTCCTCCAAAATCGCCTCGGAGAATAAGGCGACTTACCTTTCTTGGTTGTAAATTTCGGCCTGAAAAATTTGACGGGTATGCTGGAAAATACGGTACGTATAAAGAAGTTGTCGGTGAATAAATGCAAGTATTTGACGGAACTCGATTTAGTCAGCTATATCCATCTTTTATAAACCTGTGAAATGTTCTAAAGTTACGTGTCAATATTTGTAAAGACTTCATTTCGAAATAGATCTATTTTGAACATAATACACTAAAACGAGACCTAAAGAAGGTATTGGTTACCCAACCAAAGCTCAACACATCAATATATTGGTCAAGCAATCAAAACTAAATGTCTGAGTGCACTGGTCAACCAATTATGGGCCACAACTTCGATGTATTGGTTAACGAACCAAAAGTAAATACCACTGTGTATTTGTCAAACAACCAAAGGTCAAGACTAGCGTCCTTCGGGGCAATATTTGCATTTTAAACGCTTCTTTTCCGTAGGCCAAAAAAGCTGGAATCGAGAAATGCTGTTGGAAGTACGTCATGGGGTAAGAATGATGTCATATCCGCTGCCGTCTTCAGTACTTCCTTCCTGCATAGCACATCTGCTAACCAAAGCACGGTCACTATCAACACCGCCGAAGCTGCTGCAACATGTGGAAATAGTAAAAGAAAAAAATAGTAAGAACTAAATAGCACAGAATGAAAGTGCAACAGCACCGATACCATCACCGCCACTTTAATCCGATACCACGAGTTTAAAAACAAGTAATAGAGCAAGTAACTCCACCACCAACACCGTCTCCAGTTCAATCGCAACCGAAGGCAGTAACAGCAACAACAACAACACAATAGCAACAACAATCTCAACAGGATGTACTGCCAAGCAGCTGCAAAAACTGGGCGAGTCCTCTGTTAGCGCTGAAGATAAATGTAAAATGCAGAATTTCTTTTAAATGTAAAACATTTAAAAGAAATTCTAACGTACAATCCTGGATTAAACGACAAACATAGCGCTACATTTGTGCAAAATCAAAGAAAATAGAGGGAGTAAGTGAGGTTCATATTTTAAAGAAATGGTTGGGGCTAGTGTAGGGTCACATTACTCACATCTCCCGAACATAACACTATGGTATCGAGGACCTGAGGCAAGATGGGGCAAAGAAAGTAGTACTCCACGGCACCGGTAGGAAAGGAGGAGTTACTACTTGCTCCGTCTCACCTCAGTCAACGTTGGATAAAGGTGAGAGTCATAGATATGCCATTTGAAATAACCTTCGCTAGAGTAGTGGCGGCCGTCTTAGCCGAAATGGAAGAGCAAGTCACAATTTTGGAGGTGTCCTGTATGTGCAGAAGAAAGTGGTAAAAATGGAGCTTCTAATTCAAACCAATCAAAAGCAGATCGAAGCTATCTCCGACTTAATTCACTTACCGGACGGCAGCCTTCCTTCTATCGAAGGCAGAAAATCGGGATGCTACATATGTGGGGCCCAAAAGTGGGAGGATACCCCACTTTTGCTGACTCGCTATTGTTGGTGCTGCAGTGACAACAACAACAACAATAGCGGGCATCTTCCACAGCCGTGAGTGCACCAACAGCTAAGGAGACAGAGACACGTGCACCAGTAAGACAAACAGAGGACACAGAGACTGTAATTACAATAGCAACAGCAGCAGCAAGGATAAGATCACCTATATAAACGACAGGGTCCCCTAACTCAAACACAACGCCGTGAGACGTACCCCTTCCACAACGAGAGGAACAGTGGGGAAACTGTCAACGTAACAAGGGAGAGAAAAAGAAAAAAAGGATAAAACAAATCTGTCGTTGGAGATTTGAAGAAAAGGTGAAAACTCCACAGTACAATACCAACACCATTTCTACCACAATCACCACCATCACTACTATCACCATTATGGAATGCTAGTAGTGCAACGAAACAGTTTTGCGAGCATTCGTTCAGTGCATGAGCATTGCTGAATCGTGGAATTATGTCGAACAACTGCTATCACGTAGAGGACGGATCCTGCTATCATCTGAGCCTATTGTAAATATCATCCCGCCTTCTTCCTTTAGCAGGGAAGGACAAACAGTTTTTATCTATCCGGTGGCCCAAACGAAAGAGGTTATGTGATAAATGAAAGGGCTAAGGGTAGACACTTGCCTCTTTAGCCAAGCCGTTACCAATTTTCACAAGTTCCACTTGAAAAAGAAAGTGAAGATAGAGAGGCAAGTGCTGTCTCTCAGCAAATTTTTTAGACAAGTGAATAAGAGTCGCGAACCCGGTCCGAGTGAGCGATAGGCGGAGGAGAGCTTGGAGAGGGCACTTACCTTGGTGATCGGGTGTATATGGAGTGTTGAGGGTTTTTCATAATTAGCATTTGGAGGCCATCTCCCTTCTGAGTAACTTTTCTTTGAATTCTTTTTTCATTTTTGTTTCGATTATCCTGTTTACAGTTTTTTTTTCCATATAATCTCTACTGGCATGATCCTGTGCCGTGCTCGATCCTTTTTTTATAGCCCTTGTGGTCCACAACGAGATCCTCCTCCTCCTCCTCCTCCTCCTCCTCATCATCATCATCATCGCCATCATCATCATTGTCATCATCATCATCATCGTCATCATCATCATCGTCGTCGTCGTCGTCGTCGGCTTCGTACTGATGCAATCGTTTGATCGTAAAATGTCTAGCGGCATTTCTTCCGATTTTACCATTCCGTGTTTAGATTCCGCCGAGGTTGGCTTTGCCTTTCATACTTTCAGGGCCGATGAAATAAGTACCAGTTGAGTACTGAGATCGATGTACTCGATTAACCGACTCACCCGAAATTTCAGCCCTTAAGGCTATAATAGAAAAATATTATTATTACTACAAAAGCGCGAACTGGCAGAAACGTTAGTACGCCAGGCGAACGAGCGAAATGCTTAGCGGTATTTCGTCTGCCGTTACGTCGTGAGTTCAAATTCCGCCGAGGTCGACTTTGCCTTTCATCCTTTCGAGGTCGATAAATTAAGTACCAGTTGTCACTGGCGTCGATGTAATCGACTTAATACCTATGTCTGTCCGTGTTTGTCCCCTCTATGTTTAGCTCCCTGTGGGCAATAAAGAAATAGGTATTTCGTGTGCCGCTACGTTCTGAGTTCAAATTCCGCCGAGGTCGACTTTGCCTTTCATCCTTTCGGGGTCGATAAATTAAGTACCAGTTACGCACTGGCGTCGATGTAATCGGCTTAATCCTTTTGTCTGTCCTTGTTTGTCCCCTCTACGTTTAGCCCCTTGTGGGCAATAAAGAAATAAGAAACGTTAGCTTCTAGGCGAAATGCTTAGCGGCATTTCGTCCGTCTTTACATTCTGAGTTCAAATTCCGCCAAGGTGTTCTTTGCCTTTTATCCTCTAGGGTTCGATAAAATAAGTACCAATTAAACATAAGAGTCGATAAAATAGACTATCTCTCTCCCTGAAATTACTAGCCTTGTACCAAAATTTGAAACTATTATTATTTACACGATGACTTACAATGATGGAGTCGATAATTTCAAAAATTTGTCGATTAGGATAAATGGAACATTAATGGAAAACAAACTTGCGCTCTACTAAATGGTTAATGCTTAAGTCGAAATCCAATTTGGTAAATTAATGTGATGTGCTTAATATATGTAAACGAGTGAGTATGAACTGCACATGCACGCACGCACGCACGCACACACACACCACACACACACACACACACACACACACACACACACACACACCTCATGCATAGACGCACAGATACGAAGCACGCCATGCGTAGCGCAGAATTTACATTTCATATTATAATTAGAAAAATAAAATGTGTGCGCCCGTCGGTTTTTCTGTCTGTGTGTCTGTATTTGTGTGTGTATGAATTTAAGTGTGTGTAAAGATCTATGTTCATATGTGTGCATATATCATATATCTATGTGATTGTATACATTATACACATTCTATGTACAACACATATACGATATATACATGTGTTATATATATACATATATATACATATATGCATATATATATATATCTATATATATATATATATCGCACGCAACACACACATATATATATAGATATCATACATATATATAGATTATATATATATATATACACATATATATTATATATATATGTATATATATATATATATATATATATGTATATATATATTTATATATTATATATATATATATATATATATTTATATATTATATATATTATCTATATATATATAATATATAATATATGTATTTATATATATATATATATATAATATTATTAATATATATATATATATATATATTATATATATATATATGTATGTATATATATATATATGCAATATGGTAATTGAGTTCTGGCGAGATCTAAGAACATCTGTGAAAGGAATGCAATAAAGTAGTTTTGAAAGTTTGTAAGAAATCAAATAAAAGATATATATAAACAGGAATTTTTATTGGGTGTGACTAAAGTTTAATGAATTAACGGCGAGATAATGTGACATTTGACAGCAGCTGTTAAACAACCATCTGTGACAAGTATATGAAGTTTAACGAGTAATAACTTTGATAGAAGCACTCAACTGTTAATTACGTAATACCTACGCATTAAGTGTATGTGTCTGAGCTTGCGTTAGTGTGTATGTGAATGTATGTATGTAAATGTGTGTGTGTGTGTGTGTGTGTGTGTGGTGTGTGTGTGTGTATGTGTTGGAATATGCATGTAGGCACATATAAAATAAGGTTTGGAAGGGTTTTTTTTTCTTCTTCTCATTTTCCAAATGCCAAATAATAATACTTTCTCAGAGTTGTTTGTACATTGCAGTGTCTAGTGTTTTAACATCTGTAAATGTACATAAGATGTAGGCCGATGGCGGTGGTGGTGGTGGTGGTGGTGGTGGTAATGGTGGTATTAATAGTGGTGTCGGTGGTAGTGGTTGTTATGGCAGACGCGAAATTATAGCTAGTTGAACTTAAACGCCTGGCAATATTTAATTTGGGTGTTAAGGCGGCGAGCTGGTAGAATCGTTAGCACGCCGGGCAAAATGCTTAGCAGTATTTCGTCTGCCGTTACGTTCTGAGTTCAAATTCCGTCGAGGTCGACTTTGCCTTTCATCCTTTCGGGGTCGATAAATTAAGTACCAGTTACGCACTGGTGTCGATATAATCGACTTAATCCCTTTGTCTGTCCTTGTTTGTCCCCTCTGTGTTTAGCCCCTTGTGGGTAGTAAAGAAATATAAATATTCAATTTGGGTGTTAAGGCGGTGAGCTGGTAGAATCGTTAGCACGCCGGGCAAAATACTTAACGGCATTTCGTCCGTCTTTTCTTTCCGAGTTCAAATTCCGTCGAGGTCGACTTTGCCTTTCATCGTTTCGGAGGTCGATAAAATAAGTACCCGTTGATCACTGGGGAAGACGTAAATCAGACTACCTCATCCTATCAAATTACTGGCCCTGTGCCAAATTTGAAACTAATATTTGATTTAGGTGTTAAAGCAGTGAGCTGGCAGAATCGTTAGCACGCCGGGCAAAAAGTTTAGTGGCCTTTCTTCTGTCTTTGTTCTGAGTTCAAATTCCGCCGAGGTCGACTTTGCCTTCCATCCTTTTGAGATCGATAAATTAAGGACCAGTTGAACACCGGGGTCAACGTAATCAACTTACCCGCTCTACCAAAATTGTTATCCTTGTGCCAAAACTTGAAACTAATATTTAATTTGGGTGGAAGGGTTAATAAATTACCCTATTTAAAGCCAACATCTTGGTGGTTTTAGTGGAATTTACTCTATTGTAAACAGGGTTACCCTCCCTAAAAGCCCTGGAAACTCGGTCCCTTTGCAAGCCGCAACAAAGGTTCCAGTCTAGAGTTAATTTCCTCTCTTCCTCTCACCACTTACTTAACGCCTTCGCTCACTGTGGAGCATCAACCATCGACGACTTATCTCCCCTGTTCTTAACTCGTGTTTTTTTTTTCTGCTTCTTTCCAGTTGGATCCTTGCTTTCTTGCAGCGTCTTTTGTTTCAATGAGGGAAGGCCTTCCTTCCTCTTCCTGGTTAAGTTGCTTTTGGAATTGTTATCGATGTTTCTGTAGGCTCTATCGGGGAGCTTACACTCCGTTGGCATAGCTCTCAGAATCATTGAGGCATATCGCAACTAGGACACAAACATCCTGAAAAAATGATCATAAACTCTGCCTCACTCCTCTTCCTCCACCTCTTCCTCCTCTTCCTCCTCTTCCTCCTCTTCCTCCTCCTCTTCCTCCTCCTCCTCTTCCTCCTCCTCCTCTTCCTCCTCCTCCTCTTCCTCCTCCTCTTCCTCCTCTTCCTCCTCTTCCTCCTCCTCTCCCTCCTCTTCCTCCTCCTCTCCCTCCTCTTCATCTTCCTCTTCCTCCTCCCCTCCTCTTCCTCCTCCCCTCCTCTTCCTCCTCTTCCTCCTCCCCTCCTCTTCCTCCTCCCCTCCTCTTCCTCCTCTTCCTCCTCCCCTCCTCTTCCCCATCATCATCATCATCATCATCATCATCATCATCATCATCATCGTCGTCGTCGTCGTCGTCGTTGTCGTCGTCGTCATCATCATCATCATCACCATCATCATCATCATCATCATCATCATCATCATCATCATCATCATCATCATTCTTTCAAAAGTTTGATATGCGAAGTCGATAGATACCGGTTGTTTCTATGAAATGTGTTTGAAGATGCCAATGAAGCGTATAAAGTGAATTCAGTGAGCCCCAGTTGACTGATATTTTTAAGGGCTTTCGTGGACTTTCATCCTTTCGGGGTCGATTAAATAAGTACCAGTTACGCACTGGGGTTGACATAATCGACTTAATCCGTTTGTCTGTCCTCGTTTATTCTCTCTGTGTTTAGCCCCTTGTGAGTAGTAAAGAAATAGGTATTTCGTCTGCCGCTACGTTCTGAGTTCCAATTCCGCCGAGGTCGACTTTGCCTTTCATCCTTTCGGGGTCGATTAAATAAGTACCAGTTACGCACTGGCGTCGATGTAATCGACTTAATCCGTTTGTCTGTCCTTGTTTGTCCTCTCTGTGTTTAACCTCTTTTGGGTAGTAAAGAAATAGGTATTTCGTCTGTCTTTACGCTCTGAGTTCAAATTCCGCCGTGATCGACTTTGCCTTTCATCCTTTCGGGGTCGATAAATCAGGTATCAGTTGCGTACTGGGGTCGATAAAATCTACTGAGCCCCCTCCCCCACAAAATTTCGGGCCTTCTGCCTAGAGTAGATAATAATATGTACGCAGCGAAGAGTTCACCTACTAACTTACTTATTTTTCTAAATGCTACAAAAAAAAAAAAAAAAACAATATTAAGGCAAGATAATCAAAAATTAAGTTGTCAAGATTCTCGTGTGGGACGGAACCAGATGTTTTGTTATAACAAGCAGGGGTCATTTTAGATCCCTTTTAAGTAAATAGACTGATAAGCTCAAAAATGGTTAGTCTTTATCACTTTATCACATTATCTCTAAACGCTTTATTTCATTCTTCATTTTGTTATTTTTTTCCTTCCTAATAATCTGACCATAAAGATAGAATTGTAATTTCTTGTTAACTTAAGATGTGAGATTCTTATTTTTGTTTCTTTGTTTTTGTATTTTGTATTTTGATTATTCTTGTGTTTTGTCTGTCACTATATCTAGGGATTTAATTTTGTCTGCAAATTGCTGAAAATAGTGCACTATTTGGGGTATTCATTCTTGTATAGAGTGAAATGACAGTGTGTTCTAATGAAACACTAATTCAAATTAATCACCTGAAGAAGCACATTTTACACCTTTGATGGTTGATTGTACTTACGCAATGTGTTAATTATACCATCTCACTAATGCCATTCAGTAACAACTTCGGCTGCGTGAATTGGTGCATTATCATCCTGAAAGATTGCGTTTCCCTCCGGGAACTGTTCTGCAACCATAACATGAATTTGATCAGATGAAAGGCTTAAATAGTCTTAACTATTAATTCTGCCATGAAGGGAAACCATTGGGCCGGCGGATTTCTAAGATATAATCCCCCGCCCCCCGCCCCAGATCATTACAAATTCTCCTCCATGTTTAATAGTTGGAAGAAGGCAGTC